>NW_009649167.1:3267526-3343344 GCF_000708025.1 Charadrius vociferus | reverse complement strand
GCTCATGGTCATCCTGTTGTCCACCAGGACTCCCAGGTCCCTTTCCACAGAGCTGCTCTCCAGGAGGTCAGCCCCCAACCTGTACTGATGCATGGGGTTATTCCTCCCCAGATGCAGCACCCTACACTTACCCTTGTTGAATTTCATCAGGTTTCTCTCTGCCCAACTCTCCAGCCTGTCCAGGTCTCGCTGTAGAGCAGCACAGCCTTCTGGCGTGTCAGCCACTCCTCCCAATTTTGTGTCATCAGCAAACTTGCTGATGGTACACACTATCCCTTCCTGTTCCAGGCACTGGAAGGCATGAATGACAGAACACAATTCCCAATGTAATAGTTAATAATGAGACAAATCTACCTAAAAAGTCTATTCTTCATATTTGGATAAATAGACTTTATTTTATAGCTAAAATAGACTTTATTTTATAACTAAAACTTCCAATGACATACTAGAGAAGACAGAATAATTCAATCTCCCAGGTTGTTTTTTGCTTGTCTAAAATTATGTTTTACAGAGAATTCACTTCCTCTATTTCATTACAGTGTTTAATATGTTTCGGGAATGTAATAAATAAATACTAAAAGAAATCTCAGTACAGAGCTTTGTAGGAGTCTCACAGACCAAATAGAAAAATTTACCATGAAGCATGTCTCACCATGCGGGGCGTATGCCCGAATCCAGCTGACTGGAGGTGTGAAGTCAGTTAGGGAGATTTTGACAAGAGAAGGAGGAAAATGTACAACCTGACTGTGTAATCCGGGTTTGTAAACTAACTGTTGAGCCCACAGAGACTTGAGTGAGCAGAGAAATAAACTAACAAAACCTGAGTACTTGTAGTTTGAAACAGCTAGGTACTATAAGCTGTAGTAAGTGCAGCTGTGGAAGGTGGAGGTGTGATGTCGTTTGTGCAGGGTAATCATGTATTAAAAGGGAGTGAGATCCCAAGGGGAGGCTACGCTCCAATGCATGTTATCATCTGATCTGTAATGTTCCAGCATTTATTGCCTAAATAAGGTAACTTAACACATTGATTGAGTAATCAATCAATCAACCCTTAAGGGCTGTGTTTCTGAATGATGGGAAATATGACCCTTAGGGAGAAGATGACTACAAAGTCTTGAGTTTTGTGAGCAAAGTTGTTTTTTCTTCATTTGCTCCCCACCAGCCTTGTCTAACACTTACCGCATTAACTGATCTGAGTTGATCTGTTTAATTCTGCATGTATAGGGTAACAAGTATATGGGGTTCCTTGCCTAACTTTCTTTTGAGCACTACAGAACATTTTAAGCACGTGCCTACTGATCCTGTCTTATAGAAATGGGGGGATCTAGGAGCCTGTGTAACCCAGGATTTTCTAATCTAGGGTGAACAGCTAAATTCAAATTCTCCTCTCGTTTATTCCTACGTACCTAGGGAGAAAATTCCCTGAAGTGAATAGGATAATCCTGGTGTAAATGGGAAGGGAAGCATGCTTCTTTAGTTCTTGTAAATATTCCCTTTAGAAAATACTTTTAAAGTGTAGAGCTGATTGAACTTTGAATGCTAAAATGTTTTCATTGTGGAACAAATAGAGTCTTTGAAAAAGGCTTTTTAACTTTTTCTCTGTAATGTTTAAAATTACTCTGTGGGAACTAGCTCTTTAAAAAACCCCAAAACAAAACAAAGGAAACTGAAATTTCTTTCTCCCCCAGAACCTTAGGGGTTCAAATTAAGTCAATCAAAATCAAGACCTTTTGTGGGCTGAGAGTAAATGCTATTTTCCTCTGCAATCTGTGACCTCAAATAGGCCCTTTTCTTTCTAATCTCATACTTTACATGCTGTGAAGAATGAAATGCATTTAATTCTTTGACTCAGCCTCCCTTTATGACTATGTGAAAGAGATGGTGAAAACTGCAGGTGAAGTTTCGTAGGAAAGAATAAAGCAAAAAGTGGTCTCATGCATGTTCCCTTATTCCTAGGGCTCTTGCATGTGTACACACAGCATGAGAGACTACCTACAGTGATAAAATTCAAGGGCTAGAAATAAATCAAGTTCTGGAATGATAAGAAGGAAAGACAACCACATTTTATTTGCTCAGGGTGGAAGAGGATCTTCACATGTCTCTAGGACTACCTCTTCAATGTCCATTAGAATAGACTAGACTAGACTAGACTAGAATAGTTCCATTGGAAAGGACCTACAACAATTATCTAAACCAGCTGCCTAAACAGCAGCATAGCCTTTAAACCACAGCAGTTGCATTATTTCCCTCTGACCTGTGGGAAGCTGCAACTCTTTTTTGCACTGTTTGTCAAAGCAGATTGCTGTGTGCATGCAATGACTGTTTGGTTCCTTTTCAGGGAATGTCTCTGCTGAAACATTTCTTATGTGTCTACCTGTGGCTGATAAAAATGTTTCATGGCTGATAAAAATGTTTCAGGGCTTTGGAAGAAATACAGTGATTCTTAGTCACTGCCGATCTTCAGAACAAGATGGATTTGTTATACCCATACTGGTGAAAGATATGTGCTCAGGACCATGGTCACAGAATCACAGAATCACAGAATGATAGGGATTGGAAGGGCCCTCGGAAGACCATCTAGTCCAACACCCCTGTCAGAGCAGGTACACCTACAGCAGGTTACACAGGATCTAATCCAGGCAGGTGTTGAATATCTCCAGAGTTGGAAACTATACCACCTCTCTGGACAGCCTGTTCCAGTGCTCTGCCACCCTCAAAGTAAATAAGGCTGGAACAAAACAGTTCATACACACCTGACAAAATATTTTATCTCCAAAACAGGGAGTGTGCATGAAGACAGCCTACTGGAAACAATATTTGCTGCATGCTAAACTACCGAACTTGGAAATGCATGAAGGCCATTTCAAGAATAATTCGAATAATTTTAAACTATATAATATTATTGCTAGCACCCAGGAAAGTTTCTAGACACTGTTTAATTTACTGGTAGGAGTTAAACCATAGAAGACCCGGGTATTGTCTGGCTGTGATAACTACTCCTTTGCAACCTGTATTTTCTTCTTTTATCCTCAACATTTCTGTGTAAAAACCAATCTCCTTCTTTCTGTTCTTCTACTAATGCTCAATGCTTTGTCTCCTCTACCCCTTAACACTAATCTTTTTTTCCCCTGCAGTACTCTTACATAAAACTCTATCTCTTCTCGCCCTTCTTGTCAGTTCACTCTTTTCAGCCATATGAAACTCTTTTACTGTACTCCCACATATGTATGATTCTTTTCCTCACCTCTTTCTGTCTTTTTTCTCCTCAGCCTAGAAAGAAGAGGTTGTTCTTCCATTTTCATCCTCTTAATACTTATCTTCGACATCACTGGCCATTTCTCTACCTTAGTGCTCAGCAATTGAGATGCTAATTGAAGAAGATGGATATATATGTTACAGAATTATGCTAGCTGCCTATATAATAGAAGATAAAGACTTCATAAGAAATGGAGAAAAATCTAATGCAAAACACCTTTCTGAGACAGTGAAACAAGTCTGTTATGGAAAATTCTTGTCTCTCCTCAGTGAGCTAATGCCAAAGACTTCACAGCAGTAGGATTTTTTTACTGTGCTAATAGCTGTGTAGAGTTCTGCCAATCCCTCCTGGTAACATTGTTGTGGCTCTTTTCACAATGACAAAATTATCTCCCCAGTCTAACTCTCCTCCATTAAGATATTCATAGAATCATAGAATGGGTTGGGTTGGAAGATCCAAAGGTCATCTAGCCCAGAGATCATCAACCCCCCCTGCCATGGGCACAAACATCTTTCACTAGATCAGGTTGCTCAAAACCCCATCCAACCTCACTTTGAACATTTCCAGGAATGGGGCATTCATAACTTCTCTGGGCAACGTGTTCCAATGTCTCACCATCCTCATTGTAAAAAATTTCTTCCTTAAGTCCAATCTAAACCTACTGTCTTCCAGCTTAAAACCATTGCCCTTTGTCTTTTCACTACAGGCCCTAGTATAAAGCCTCTCTCTGTCTTTCTTATAAACCTGCTTTATATATTGAGAGGCTGCAATAAGGTGTCCCCAGAGCCTTCTCTTTTCCAGACTGAACAGCCCCAGCTCTCTCAGCCTTTCCTCATAGGAGAAGTGTTCTAGCCCTCTGACCGTTTTTGTGGCCCTCCTCTGGACCTATTCCAGCAGGTACATGTCTGTCTTGTACTGGGAAACCCAAAGCTGGACACAGTACTCCAGGTGGGGTCTCACGAGAGCAGAGTAGAGCAGCAGAATCACATCCCTTGATATGCTGGCCACGCTTCTTTTAATGCAGCCCAGGATATGATTGGCTTTCTGGGCTGCGAGCGCGCATAGAAATCTTTGTCTTCAGGTGGAAGTTTATGGGCCAGAACTGAACTTTGTACATGAAGGCATGCAATAAGCAGGGGATGTGAGGCACAGAAAGTCAGAAAAAGGAGATTTTCCAATGTCATTCTGTCAGTAGGGGAGTAGTAGAGGTTTCCAGCATACTCATGTGCTAAGTTTTTTTTTTTTTTTGGTGTTCTGCCAACACCAATCAAGTTTTCATTTGAGAGGGAGTATTTTGTGGCATGTGGCATCGTTATTTGAGTAATAATAAAGGTAGATCACTAGCTGGCTTTTTACACTATAATACGCAGCTACGTAACCTTTTTCTCAAAATGACTATATGGCATGCTTTTCACTCCACTCTACATGTCACAAAAGGCTGCAGTCACCTCTGATTTATTAATTTATTTATTTTTTCAGTGTAGCCAGTCCTTCATCTGTCAAGAAAAATGGTATAACATAAATAATGTCACATGTATTAGTAGCATGCATCAAACTACAATTCAAATACATTTTAAAATAAGATTTAATGTAGTTATTATTGAAAGAATAGACTAAGGAATGAATATAACCAGTGGTTGTATATTTTTGTTCTTTACCCTCATATCTTGCATTATTCTTGCTTTTTTTTTTTTTTTGACCTAAGATGGACCTGGAATTCCTTTAACTGAAAGCCATGGTAAAGTTATAAGACACTATTTTCTAAACATTAGAAAAAATGAAAGCCAATCAGATAGGTGTTCACAATTTCACGATCCTTAGAAAACCCACAACTATTTCATATGTATTTGACATCTGTGCTCCCCTTCTATGACCTTATCAAAATTAACTGGAACATTTGCAGTATAATAAGAATTATTGGCCTCCCCACAGCCAATGCATCTGAATCTGCTCTTATGTGATTGTCTTTCTAGAGTGAAATACGTTGCACCTATGACATATGTCAAGGCTACAGTTATATTTGACAGGAGCACACGAAGATCTAACAAATAACTTGGAAATATTTTTTTTTTTTTTCGAAAACTAAACCTTTTCAGGACTATTTTTTAGTACAAGCAATGTATACTGTCTAAATTATAAGCAAAGCAGTAACCAAACAAAAGTATTTCTCTTTAAGAGACATTTAGCCATCAAGCCCTAAAGACCAAGCTGGTTTCAACCTCTGGAGAGTGTTACATGTTCAGGTTGCCAAGCTGTAATGACAGTTTTCATTCAAAACCCATTTCACTTAGTTTTAGACATTGACAGCACAGAGCAAATGAGAAAACCCTGGACATATCCAGCAAGAGATTCTCAGCTCTACCGTGGACACCATAAGATGCTTTGTAAGGCACTCTGTCTTATCCCTCTAAGTGTCAGGAAATCCTAGATGACCTAGATGCTTCATCAAGCTGCCCAAAGATGAATCCCACACAAAGCTTAGTGAGAAAATAGCAGCAGTTACACTACACAAGAAGATTCAGGATGTTTCTTACTTTATGTAAATAATTTAATGTATACCTTTTTGATCAGCAGCAATGGAGGCTGTCAAAGGAGAGTCCTGACAATATCCTCAACTTTTTATTGATTTTATTAATTTTATTTATTGACTGTATTTCTTTTATTTATTTACTTATTCATTCGTTTTCACTTATAAAACCTAAAGAAAACTGAATGTTGATTCTGTCTTTGTTTCCTAGTGATAACTTCCTGTTAAGGATGCGGTAGAATGGACACTTACTTTAGACTAAAAAGAGACTGCAAAATCCAAATGGCAAAATCTCTTTTTAGGAGCCATTAGCTAACAATCACAGCGAAATCACATCTGATCGTTACCAACTCTCAGCCAGTCCTAGGCCAACAACAACTAAGAAAACTTCCAAATTGTTCCCAAAATCACACTACTGACAGCTTGCATGTCTTATTTCAGGAAGAAATAATATCATAGATACTCTGAAGCACAGAGAAACTCTTGGGTTCATCTAAAGTGGAAAATGTAGTAACTTAGCCAAAAGTTCATACCAAGCCGGTTCCAGTTCCATGTTGACAGCAGATGTCAGTATTTCTTAAGGGCTATGTATATTAGAAAGGAAAAAGTGCCTTGAGGCTTTGAACAGGATTCTGGGTACTTGTGAACACTCCAAGTGATCTAAATTTGTGAGCAACAGATTTTGTTGTTTTCATCACCTTATTTTTAAAATGTGTTGTAGAAGGTGTCACTGAACCAAAGGAGTAACAATTTAAATTTATGTATGGTCTCGATTCTGAGCAGTGCTGAGTAGCCTGAACTCAAACATGGCTTTAGCTGGGGTTGGAGGAAGAATTTGTTGTCGTTCCTAAGCAGCTCCCACCACAGAACAGTCAGTGGGGATAAGATCTTGAGATATGGAGGAAATAATCATCAGATAAGGATTCAAAAGGCAACCTGCTAATTGCAGAGTGGGATGAAAAATACTATGTAAACTTTTAGAATTGAAGTTATTAAATATAGAATGAAGGCTGAATATAGACGTTGCAGAGAATATGATGTTATAACAAAATTTTCAAACGTGTGTAAGAAGCATAAAATCATAGAATGGTTTAGGTTAGAAGGGACCTTTAAGATCACCTAGTTCCAACTCCCCTGCCATGGGTAGGGACACCTTCCACTAGACCAGGCTGCTCAAAGCCCCATCCAACCTGGCCTTGAACACTTCCAGGGATGGGGCATCCACAACTGCTCCGGGCAACCTGTTCCAGTGCCTCACCACCCTCACAGTAAAGAATTTCTTCCTCATATCTAGTCTATATCTACCCTGTTTCAGTTTAAAACCATTACCCTCTGCCCTGTCGCTACACCCCCTGACAAAGACTCCCTCTCCATCTTTCCTGCAGTCTCCCTTTAAGTAATGGAAGGTTGCTATAAGGTTTCCCTGGAGCCTTCTCTTCTCCAGACTGAACAACCCCAACTCTCTCAGCCTGTCTTCATAGGAGAGGTGCTCCAGCTCTCTGATCATCTCCATGGCCTCCTCTGGACCCGCTCCAACAGGTCCATCTCTTCCTTGTACTCAGGGTTCGAGAGCTGGATGCAGTAATGCAGGGGGATCTCCCCAGAACAGGGTAGAGGGGCAGAATCACCTCCCTCGACCTCCTGGCCACGCTTCTTTTGATGCAGCCCAGAAGACAGATTTTCATCCAGATTATTCAATCCTTACTCCATTTATTTGAGCACGTATATCTGTTGAAGTCTTTGAGACTAGTCATGAGAGTAGGTGTGTATAAATCGTTAAACTCAGCATAGGGATTATAGAATCTTTTCTCACGTCATATAGCCTTGAGTGACATGTTGGAAAAACATGTTACACCAATACAAGCTGAGGAGCTGGTCGAAGCCTTTAGCTTATCAAAGGAAGAGAAATTCATGTTCATTTCAAGGATAAGCTCTGACGGTACCTAGCAGCTGCTAATGTTTTCTAACGGTAGGGAGTCAAGAATCACAAAACCTCACGTGATGCCCAGAAAGAACAGATACTGAATGAATGTCGTTCTAGCAACTACTCAACATTGAAGTCAGGAATACTGTGTACTTTTCCAAAACCTTGTAATTAGGAGGGTAGCAGTAGTCAATAGCAATGAAGACATGGGTACAACCTTCCCCAATGCTGAAACTTATGTGTAAAAAATTAATAGAAAAAAGTTTTAAGATATATTTGTTTTATAGAACTCTAATTGTTTATTGGGATTGTTAACGTGCAACACACCTGGATCATGGTGTATAAAATCAGAGAACACTCTATAGTCTGAAGGATCCCCAGCAAAGCAAAGAATATAGAATTATAGGCTTACTTTGACCTGATTCAGCATCTTGCAGGTGTGGAATTGGTTTTAACAGCATATTTTCTTGTGGTTTGTACAGATGAGAGAGAAAATCGCCTGAATGATATTTCTAGCATTTCTGGAGCCGCTAACAATAATCACAATTATTACCACTGAAGGCAGAAATGGGATTCATATCACCTAACTTTAGATTGAACTAGTCAACCAAGCTTCTCTTTACAGTCAGTGGAGAGAAATAATCTGGTTTAGAGTGTCATTCCCATGACCAAAGGAACAGAAGATTCTGTCTTTAGGAACAGAAGATTTCACCCTAGAAGTGCTTATTCTTCCCAGTAGCTATAATGAAAAGGTCCACGGAAAACTAACACAGATGTAGATATTTTCTGTATAATTTATATTGTCATGTATATTTGCTGAGATTAATTTCAGATGAGGAATTTTGAAACAGAATAGACAAGCAGTTGTTTGCAGAGCAGAGACTACTCTGTTTCAGGTACCCCTCTACTGAACCTCTGTATTGCAGTTGACTAAAGCACAGCTTCTGAAAAGCCATCCAGCTTTGATTTCAAGACATGAGATACGGGGAATCCACTTTTTTCCCATGACAAGTATTTCTTTTTGCTATGATTAATACTATGCTATTAAAACAAGACTCACACTTAATTTCTACTTGGCATTTGCCTGGTTCTATGTTTTGATGTCATATGGATAAAAGAGCTGAGCCAAAGGTAATTTCTCCTTTTAAAATGTTTACATGCTGTAATCAAGTAACTTCTCAGTTCTCTAAGCTAAATAGTTTAAGGTCTTTAAGAGTCCCAATGTAATTTTCCAGCCTTAACATAGTATTTATGGTTCTTTTTAACCCGTCATGCAATGTCCTTTTGTGATTTGAAACCAGGAGAACCTAGAATCAAATGGTCTGGTGAATTGAAAGGATCAGATTTATTACAAGTTCAGTATAAAATAGGTTGAATGGAGTTAAAATTCACAAAGTATTTGCCACCCAGATAAAAAGGCATCTTAAAATCTTCTTTCCAAAAGAATTACTTCAAAAGATGAAATACGAGATACTAATGTAGTACACAACATAAGGGGGCAAATGAGTCTCATTTTACTGTGTTTCAAAGCTGTCTAGACATAAAATGATTAAATGTTTAACTTGAGCTATTTTGTGTAGACCTGTGCAAAAGAATGCAAAAAACCCGACCAACCAAACAAAAAATGAGCAGAAATAGAAAGAGAGTAATATGACTACAGTGTTCAATAAGCTCTGAAATGAATGTCATCGAGGGCGCTCAACTGTGACAACCTAGCTTGATGACTATGCTCTGCACTTAATAAATAGATAGGGTAAATAAAAAAGATTTATTTACTAATCCTTAAAAAAATTGTTCTCTAAGTTTAGTCCTGGTGGCACCCCACTGACTGATTCTCTTTATCAGGTACAAAATTGGCCGTGTGAGTTCAAGTGATAGAAATATTAAGGATTTCCACATTTAGATTAATTTTGACGACATAGCCAAATATTTCCCCATTTGCAGATATCTCACCTCCATGAGACAGACTCAATTCTGCTTACAAACAGTGGCTAGGATACTGCTTCTTTTGTCTGGGAGAAGGATTAAGTCTCCAGATTTTTAAGGGCAGCCCTCTAGGCAGTTTAAAAGCAAGTGGTAGATACGGGAAAGGTTTTATAAACAATCCTGTTAGGTGTTAATAGGATCAGAATGATTACCTCTCCTATCATACCGAAAATGCACCCTCTGAGAGATTTTTCTTCACGCTGTTTATACTTAGGTAAGCCCTCTGTAGAAGTTTCAAACCAACCACAACTTTAAAGTAGTACAAGTCTGCACGGGGCAAAGAGATGTTATGACCCATATGATCTGCAGTGGGAGAATAAGCTTTTATATAATCTCTCTGAAATTTGATACAGGTTTTGCACCATCCCACAAAACCCACTTCCTGTTTATAAGGCATGAAAAGAAAATGTTGAGAGAGCAGAGGGTTCTGGTTAGTTTGAGGTAGTAGAGAGCTGTCGATCAAACAGCCCAGGCTGGTCTAACACGTGTGTCAGAGCTGGGTAAGGAATCATGGAGCAGTAGCCAACCAGCCTCTGCTTTTCTCCTTCAGCAAAGCAAGAACTTTCTCCTTAAAACATGACACAGAATGAAGTTTAGCCAAATCCAAACTGTTCTTTCCGTAATGGCAGCAAAACCCTCAGTTCTCACAGGCCGTTGTAAAAAGGTGAAGACGTATTTAAAGTCCTGCTTGCTCATTTGAAGCAGTGAGTAGTCTACAAGCCTCATAACTTCTTCTTCAGATGACTGAGATAAATTTGCAGATATTAACATGGGAAGAGAGGACAAGAAATAGCACCTTGTGGGTGGGTCTGCAACGTCTAATGCATAGGCAATGGAGGCTGGCAGCAGGGAATGACTAGACATAGTAGATAACCTCTTGAAATTGAATGAGGGGTGGGTGATTGCTTCAGCTGAGGGACTGAAAGAGACCTGATACCATACAGGCCACTGGACTGAAAAAGTAATTATCTTCACAGCACAGACCAGGAAGAGTAACAGTTACACAGTATTCTGAAGAACCTTTTCAAACAGAAAATGCTGGAGATGCCAGGAGCAATGCTACTAATCCTGCATATTTTCACAAATATATCTATCAATTATTCCAAGGTCCTTTCCCAATATCTGACAGCTATTTCACCTGGTTTTACTTCTGATCTAATCTCATTGATACATAAACATTTAGATAGCAAAGTTCTGGATAGCCTTCTACACCTTATTATTCATATCCACTATTTAGAGTGCAAACAGCAAGCAGACTCCGAAATATCACCTCTGTACAGTGTCTAACATGAGAAATCAATCTACATCACTCACTCTTTAGTCTTGACCTATGACCCTTCCTTGTTCAAGTCCGTCATCTTACGCCCTCATATTATTTTTCCTACAAAAACTTGGATTCTGGTAAAATATAAACTTATGCCTTCCATTTCCTCTTGACTGTTTGAATGCTAAGATGTTTGGCACAAACTGGACTTTAGTAAATATCTAGGGTTTGAAGAAGTATAACATATACATATAATTCATGATCAGACTCAATCAGGTAAGATAGTAAAGGCTCTAGATTCCATCTTTCACAGATGCAGTTGGTATTTTATAAAGCATTTCTGCTAGTGATCTAAGAGGACATTAAAGATGTAATGAAAGAACTATGCATTCTCCAAGTCTTAAACAATGTCTTTATGGTAAAATGACAAATATCATGATAATATTTTTTGTTCAAAAAGTCACCTAAAAAAAACAAAAGAAAGAAAAACAGTAATGCACCTAAAATGGGTCTTTCAGAAACAGTCTTGCCAAGGCCTGTTTTAGTGAAGTCAGTACATCTTACACCTCATAACAGTCATAAAACAGCATTAAAATAACGGGTGATTTTTTTTTCTTCCTGAGAATATCTTCCAAATCTGGTTTTAGAATGTTGAATGAATATGGTATATCAAACCAAAGACATCTTTAATAGGAAAAGAGAAACACTGAAATTAATAGTTTGGTGGGGTTTCTTTATTTGTTTTGTTGCTGTTTTTTTTAATTCACATGTTAATGAATGAATAAAGATATTGAATTTCAAAGCAGAAAATATGTAGATGTTTAAATTCTAGAATTAGTAATGTAAAAGTTAGCATCCATGTTAATATCAGCCAGTTACCTAAATAGGCTATGCTGATAGCATTAGCACAAATTGTCTCTCAAACATAGAATAAATATCTTAAAAGGTAATTAAAAGAACTGAAATTAAGATTTGCTTTTATGATGTTTTTTTTCTCCTTTAATGAAAGGGTCAAGAATGATACATGGGTGTATGCATGTATGTATATAAAAGTGTTAAAAATGTCTGGATTCTGATTGTTCTGTTGATTATTAATAAATAAAAATATTCTCCAGTACTCCCTGGAAAATTTATTAAATCGAATATCTCTGGTAAAGCTACAATAAAGGCAATTTTAAAGTTTGCACTTCTGATTTAAAAAAAAAAAAAAAAAAGAAGCAGAACTGCAAACTTTGTGTGCAAGTAATACAAACAGTATCATTAGCCCACATATCAAAGTCATGCTGGCTTGACATATTCACAAGATCTGAATAGCAGAGTGACAAAAATAGTAGTATATTTAGGCTTATCCACAAATAGAGAATGTGTTATCATGCAGAGAACAGCTTCAAGACTGGGACTTCCAAAACTAAAACAATATAAATAATTTCTATATGCAATCTCAAAATGAATCTTAAAAATTCCGAAGTTCCAAATGATATTACTTATAACGACACTCTGGAGAGACCATAAGTTTGCACACAAAGTAACAGAATCACAGAATAGTAGAGGCTGGAAGTCACGTCATGAGATCATCTAGTCCAATCCCCACTCCCAAACAGGGTCACAAAGACCTAGTTGCCCAAGACCACGTTCAGCCAGGTTTTGAATACCCTTAAGGACAGACACTCAACAACCTTGCTGAGCAACCCCTTCTACTGATTGACAACCCCCCCAGTGAAAAACTTCAGACAAAACATATTGTATTTTTGTTTGTGCCCGTTGCCTCTTGTCCTGTCTTGTCTTATCCCTGCCCTTCTCGGGGAAGTGGGAGAACTGCACGAGAGGCTGCCTTGTCCTAACTGCTGGCTGGGGTTAAACCACGACAACTGAACAAGAGATCCCAAGAACTGAAACTACAGGGGCTCACAACCCCAAACCAACAAGCCATAGTATATGACAACTTCAGGCTGAAAGTTTCCTAGATGATAGTAGTCATAGAAGGAGATATCCAATAAAAAGTCGATGAAAACATCTTCATTCATTGTCAGTAACTTAGGTGATGATGATGATGATGATGTATATTTGGAACCAAAAGGATGCTTGGACACTCCAACACTGTGTTGAGGGGAACGGGTATAAAGACAATAAAAACTTTTCATAGTGACATTACAGATGCCCACATTTCCCACATTTTAATTACAATTATGTACAACCAAAAATTATATACAAGTTCTTAAATTCTTTTTGCATAATACTAAAGAAAACCACTTTTACATGGTTTTCAGATTCATGGAGACCTGAAATCATGAAAGAACTGGATTAGAATTTAAAATATTATAAGAAATGTTCGTTAGAGTATTGGCTTGTGAAACTTTGTAGTGGTATGCCTAGAAATAGGCTTCTCCAGTGAACTCCAGATATGAAAAGCCTTTCATCAGTACAGTTTCACATACATATGAGATACTTCTTGAACCTTCAGAGAGGATAAATTTAATTTCACAGAATTTTCTAAGCTGAACATTTCTCTTTATTTGTACACCTGACAAAAATAAATATGTGTCTTCTAGATGGATGTTCCAGGTTTGGATCTGCAAGAATTTGTTCTTCTGGGAGGTATTGTCTGGAGCAGAAACTGAAATTTCTCTTACAAATATTTAAGTGTTGTGCCAATACATCGAAGATAGATAATAAGTCAAACAAGAACGGTACAAACACAGAAGTGAAACAAGTACATAAATATTTGTCTTCCAATATTTTCATCTATACCTTTGTAAAAATGAAAAGCAAACACACACCACTGGCTATATTAAATATCCATGAAAACTCATAAGAGTAGCTACCGTTAATGTTAGAACAGATGCCTGACTACTGATTGTTTTGCTTTTCTCTCTGTTCTGCCACCAGTATTGACTTTTGGTGAGTGATTATTACTTTTTGCCACAGCACTGGAAAGTTATTTCACAGAAAGGTCTGAGACTCAGACCGTCTAAGGCATTAAGTACCTGACTCATGCTGACCTCTGCCAATTGGGTTTAACTGCTACCAAGGATTCAGGCCTGAGAAACTTTTCAGCATCTCTGAAAAATTTCCTTGTAGGGCAGATAGTTTCTTATTGGAACTGCTGAAGCATTAAAAAGAAAAGCTACATGGAAACCATCAAGGTGAATAAAACTTATCTTTATTTTAGCATAACTGCTGAAGCATTAAAAAGAAAAGCTCCATCAAGGTGAATAAAACTTATCTTTTTTTTAGCACGTAGAAATTAGAAGCAGAACTAAAGGAAACACAAAGGGGGATGTATGCTAATGAACAAGCTCAGTATCTGTAAATTACATTATATCAAACGTGCTGATTGAACAGATTAGATGAGTCATTTTCCTTGGATTTTATCATCATTCATACTGAATCTATGCTTCAGCAGAGGCCAATCAATCCTTTGATGGAGGGCCTGTGGTGGGCTGCCCTTGGCTGTCTTCCAGATACCCACCAAGCTATTCTTTTTCTCCACCCCTTCAGCAGAACGGAGGGAGAAAATAGGATGAAAATCTCATGGATTAAGATGAAGGCATTTTAATGGAGGAGAAAAAAAAAATGAAACAACCCCCCCAAAAAACAGCAAAGGCTGAAAGTGGAAGCAAAGCAAAAAAAAAAAAAGAAAAAAAAAAAAAGAAAACACCCCCCCAAAAAAAAGCAAAGGCCGAAAATGGAAACAAAACAAAAAAAAAAAAAAAAAGAAAAAGATTTATTTGCTATCTCTTGCTATCTCTTATCAGCAGGTGATGTCCAGCCACTTCACAGTAAGGTTTCAGTATACACAGCAGTTGCTTCAGAAAACAAATACCTTAACAACAAATGCCCCCTGCTGCCAGACTCCTTTCTCTTATGATTTATTGCTGAGCACAACATCGTATGGTATGGAATATTCCTTTGGTCACTTGGGGTCAGCAGTCCCAGCTGTGTGCCCTCCCGACATCTTGCCTGCCTGCAGCCTTCTGGCCTTTGGGGGCGGTGGGCTGGGGAGACAGCCTTCATGCTGTGTGAGCACAGCAGCAGCCCAAAACATTTGTGTGTTATCAACACTGTTCTAGCTACAAATACAAAGCACAGCACAATATGGGCTGCTACAGGGAAAGTTAACTCTATTCCAGCCAGACCCAATACAGGGCCAAATTTCAAGGGGGTTGGGAGGCCATTTCTGTCTGTTGAAATGCCAGAGGAGTCTGTTGTATTCCATATTTACTTGGCAAAATGTAAAGCATAGCTCAGGTCTCCCTGGCAGTAATATAGAAGCTGTAACGAGTAGTTGCTACAAGTTTATTTTCCGTTACTAAGTACACCTCACCGTCAAGATTCTGTTTTCCTTGGTTGTTCTGCTTATATTGAATAGTGGCTGAAGGAATGCTGCAGAGGAATTGGCATGGTCTCTGATGCAAGAAAAGTAATGGAGCTTCCTGTATAACCAAGCAGTAATTCCTGACAGCATCTTTCCCTCTACAATCTACAGCGTAGAGGTCTCCAGCCTATGGAGCCTAGCACATCGGTGCTGCGTGCACAATGAATAGTAATGTAGTTGTCCAGGAGGAAAATGAATGGCCTCCTGGTCATCACTTGCTTGCTAATATTTATCATCACTTGCAATCAACATGCAAAGAATATAATTTTATCCCTGAACTAGTTCCGCTTCTTTCACCAGGAAAAACGTAAAAATCTGGCTTTCCTTTCGAAAGGACAGGGAAACCTAGCACCCAAAGAGTGTTACAGATCAGGCCCTGCTTCATGTGCCCTCCTGCCTAGGGAAAGGGGAGATTCCTGGGGCAGGAATTTGCCTTGTCAAAGCTCAAAATTCAGAAAATGGTATTGCTGATATTTTACAAAAATACTGACTACTCTCTGAAGAGAAACATTCTGCTGGGGAGGTAACATATTTCTATGGACAGTTTCAATCACTTAGAACTTTTCATGCAGGGTTTTATGCACCATTTTCTTCTTCAAGTTAACCTTATATTATCAAGAAAACATTCCCAGACATTTAAAGTGGAATGCAAAAATGCTCTTATATGTGTATGATTTTAAGCCTGATCCTGCTGCAGAAAAAATGATATATAAATGAATATTTTCACCCACAGTATACCTGTCTTCCTTGATGTCACTTTTTTTCGTACCAAGTGAAGAACTTCTCAGTCCTTTCTTCCCCCACACTCTGGATTTCTTTGGTTATACCACATACTGACTTCCAAGAAGTATGGAAGAACTCAAGACTATAAACCTGAGCACATCTTTATGGAGAAAACTGATTATGAGTACATCTTGGTTTAAGTGACACAGGACTAATTTGTCTTTCGGTAATTTTACTTTTCAGTAAGGTCTTTTTTAATGTTTGCAAAAAGTGTACTTTTAGAAGATTCCAGTGTCTGAATTTGTGAAAATATTTGCCTAATAGCCAGGTATGGTATGCAAGTTTCAAGGTCTCAGTGTTTTTCAAGGTCCCCAGGTGTAGGGATGAGGAGGAGCGAGACCCAAGCACTTGATCCAAGCTGGCCAACAGGATTACTTCATACCATGAGCGTCACATTCAATATAAATTAGAAAGTTTGCTGAGGAGTTCATCTTCCTTGATGGCAGTGATCTTGAGAACTTCTTGCCAGTACCGGACCCCTGAGCTCTTCCCTTCCTCCCAAAGCCATAGCACTCGCAACGCCTGACATTTGCTGTCCACTGCTGGGAGTGCACAGCTTCCTACCGATAGAATTGACTGAGTATAATCCTTGTATATTTTATTGTGGTATTGGGATCAATATTGGTTCTTTAGTATTATTAATGTTAATTATTTATTGTTATTCTATTAAATCTGTTTATATTTCAACTCCTGAAGTTTCCTTGCTTTTTCCTGATTCCCCTTCCTGGGTGGGGAGGGGTCATTGGGTGATAGAATAATTGTCTAAATGACAATAAATTGTTGTGGGTTCCTTAAACCATAGCAGAGTACTACAGAGACAGTTATGTCAACTGCAGCCAGCATTTGGACTGGCTGTTTTTCCAATTCTTCCTTCAAAGGTCTTCCTCACATGCTTCAGTCCTTCCTTCCACACACTCTCAGGTTGTCCCTTACCAAGAGCACAACGCAGTGAAATGCTTCCTGTGAGAGAAATTCTTACTTAACTAAACAGAAACCTTTTTCTTCAGTTTCCATTAAGAAACCTGTTCTCAACTAAACAGAAATATCTTCTTCTGAGAGCTCTTGAAAATCCTCCTACCTCTGAGTTCTATATTACCATATACGAGTATGCTGTTATTGCACGAAGATTCTTACCAAAAACAATAGATGGATAATCTAGAGGGACAAAACACCCCTTAATAACAAAAAAGAACCCATAAAAACGCAGCAAAATTATACAGGGGGATATTTCGTAGATGTCTATTCTCAGTAAGCATTTTCTTGTTTTCCTTTTGGCATTCCACAAAGAATCCATATCTGTAAGATAAATTGTAGGATAATGCTCAAGAAACTTTGGAAAAAAGCCCCTTCTCTGTAATGTCTACTCCATCACAAAACAATTGCGAGTTTAGTGAATTAGTACAATTAAAAGGAGTGCTCAGCAGTCTGAGGCAACTCCACTAATCTCTTACTTTTCCTTAAACTGAATCTTTGCACCCAAAATAGCACAGGGAGTTTGAGCCAAGTCATTTGTTCTCTCTTGATGAGTTTCCCACTCCAAAATACCTTGAAGATAGTGATTATATTTTAAATCTGCCCTTCAATAAACTGCTCAGTTTTTGTCCTCTCCAGTGGTGCTTGCCCACCCCAATTCCTGTTTTAAGCCATCATCTCACAGACTTACGAAAATGAAAAACCCTTTCTGCCCACCTGCTTCTACCAGGAGCTGAGCACACTTCCCACATTCCCTATTTCAAGCTATAATTAGAACACATATTTGAAATACAAATACTCTCTACTTCTTCAGCTGCAGTCTCTTGTTGCTTTCCTGTTGCTCTCCTGTCATTCTCCTGCACTGCCTAGGAAGAATTTGAGCCCTTATTGAAAATCCATATTTTCTGCTTTTTTTTTTACCCAAGGCTTTGGTTTAGGCACCTCAGCACAAGAAATGTTAGCTTTAAACTGCTTTGTTACAGGTGCTTGTGAGTCTGTGTGGGGCCTGCGTAGTCCTCAGACATGCCAGCAGATCCTCTAGATCCTCTAGCTCATTCTGTACTTCTCCTTCTCTCTCTCTACCCGCACCTTTGTAAGTCCTGACAAGCAGATTTCCTTACAATCTAATTATTCCCTTTGAAGTAGACAATAGATGCTGTGATGCATTTCAGCCTGACTAAACATCCCTTGTTTTCTGCTCTGTCCCCTAGAAAGATCCCCAGGCTTGAGCCAGACCATGGCTGGCACATCATGTTTTTGCTGCTTTTAGATTAGTCAAAGCTGCTCAGGATATGGCAGAGGTTATCACTGAGGGCTGTTGCCTATACGGCCCTTTCTGCTGCCAGACCCGTAACAGCATTATCAGTCAAGGGTCAGACCCACAGCTTCTCTCACAGGCACGTTCTCTGTCCTGCCTGCCTTGCACGGCTGAACCCAGTACTTCAGCACAGGGCCAGACTGAAGTTCAAGCCTTCGTACCAGCAGCCTCTCTGGCGGCAACCTGAAGTAAGCGAAAATGCAGCAACAGAGCTACCAGAAATGAGCAGAGGGATGAGTTCATATTTTTCCTGTCAGTCATCTGTTTGCTTAAAAACAAATAGCAAACCAACGGCAACATACCATGCATCTACCAAGATGTTTGCTGTCTTCCCACCCCCATCATGATGACTCTTCCACAGACCTGCTGAAGTCCCACAAATCCGCCAGACTGTGAGCTAGCAAGAATATATTCTAGGAGAGCTGGAACTTTTATTCTTAGGTGTGCTTTAGGCAATAGAGGCTGCTTTTCATTCCCATCATGCCTATTACTCTTCCAATCTTTTATTTAATGTTTCTGAGAGTTTGACACCCTTAAATTGCTAAACGGAACTAGCCTATGACGGAGAAGAACGCTGAGGCAGGAGTGAGGAACTGCACTGGTCTTACTGGAAAGACACTCTACAGACCCAAATTTGAAACCACACTTGTGTACCTAGTTTAGGACACCTTCCATTGGGGCAGCTCCCAAGACACTCTCCATTAAGAAGGAAAGTGTGAGCATGTATCCTTCTGCCATTTCTTCAGTGACTGACAAATCAGGGACTAGTCCTGGAGCCCCGAGAAGCACAACTGAAAAGCATTCCCACTCCCATCACCAACTGTGCCCTTGACACCTCTTCTGTCTGTGTTTCCAGTTATAAGAAAAAGGCATTGACTGGCCTGGAAAAAGAAGTCAAGGTGGGAGTCTACCTGAATCCTTTGTAAAACCAGCAGTTTTTGTGAGGCATGGCTGTGAAGAAATTCACTAAGATCGTATTCAGACTGGCTACTAGGGAATGTGCAATTTTTTTTCAGTTGATGAGTGTATAGATGCTACTTGAATCCATGGATAGCATGAAGAGTGGAGGTTTGGAGGGCACAGGGCTTTACGTCTTTGCTTTCCTGACCCCATATAGACACTTACATCTATCTTAGGAACTGGTGGAGGTACAGCCCTCTATCTAAATATCACTATTGGTTCCTTCCTCCCTTGAATGGCTTATTGAAATCTGAAAGTCTTCCAGTGCTTTATCTGTACAAAACTGAGAACAATGGGGCCTTCACCTTGTTTGCCAGAATAGTGAGATGCATTCAACTGTACATGCATGCTTATAACTGTGATAAAAGAACACTGAAAATTGAACATTAGAAATCAAGAGAGTGAAGTAGAATTGTTTATGGAGTCTGGAATCAGTTCTATCTGATGTTTGCATGCTCTGTGGTTACAGCTGCTTTTCTGGTACACAGGAGATGCTGTCTTCTGAAATGTAGTTCTGATTCAAATCAGACTAAAATGCTTTTTCCCTGAGTTTCCTACCAAGCAGAAACAAGAAACCGACATTGCCTATTTCCATTTGAGATCTTTGGGTAAAGCTTAATGAGCCAGATATGTTTTGAAAGAAACATTTGAGGCTCAGCAAACAGGAATGCTCTTACAAAACTTCTTGTATGCCCAGTGTTAATTTTGATGCAATATTGGATTTTCTAATTCTGCACAGTATTTTGTAAGCTAGCCCTGGCTGATTCAGGCTTCATTTCCACAAGATAGTAGCATTGAATCATAGAATGGTTTGGGTTGGAAGGGACCTTAAAGATCATCTAGTTCCAACCCCCCTGACATGGGCAGGTATACCTCCCACTAGACCAGGTTGCTCAAAGCCCCATCCATCCTGGCCTTGAATGTGTCTTTCCAAAACTACATGTAGGATTTGATAGATGCATTTCCCTTCTGTAACTGGTTGTATAATGTTCTCGCCCCAGTATTGATCTGACATATTGTTGTGGTCCACAGTATGGGACTGGATCTGAGACTGGGACTGGGATCTGGAACTGGGACTGGGATCTGGGACTTGGAAGCACTCCTGCATATGCAAGATTAGACTTAGCATGATAAAATTAATAACATTTTTTAAATTTATTTCCAATAATCAGTGTTTTGAAATGCATTAATCATTTTGTTATTAATTATTTTAAGATGTTCATCCATACATTTTTTTTGAGTGTACTATATCAGAGAAGACAAAGAAGCTTATCTTGTTTAGCCTACTGAAATGGAGTCTGAAAGTGGTATGATTGCTCTCTGTAAATACACCAGGAAAGTAAACACCAGAGGAGAGAGAAGAGCTGTTTAAGCTAAAGACAATATTGGCACAGGCAGGGAAAAAAACTGATTGTGAATACCAGGTTTACAGTTGCAAGAACATGAATAGTTTTCCATTTAGTATGTGAGGGGATGAGAAAGAAAAAAACCTAAAAAAATGTAGGATTCTGTGATATATTTGCCCGAGAGAGCAGGGTTGTAGTCAAGTATCCAGGAGGTTCCCTCCTGTACAGTGTCCCTATATTTAATGTCTTTATCTTCAGAATGACTGAGACATATGGCTGCACAATACAGAGATACTCAGCCTGAAAATATCAATCCAAATGGTTTATTCTTACTTGCAATAGAAAATTGCCAGTAGTAAGCATCTGACAGTCTTATTAATGAGCGGTACCACAAATCTCCCCCACGCTACCAGTAAGTGTAGCCTACACAGGTTTGCCTTAAAATAAGAGACTCAAGATTTAGGATGGTGTAAATGACAAATAATTAAATAACATCCTTAAATTCAGCCACATTTCCTTTTAAACCAAACTCCAGGCTCCAAACTCTTATACTTGCATATAGCTTAAAGACCTGATTTCCTTCTATAAGTGCATTGCTGTGAATACACAGGTGTTTCTACTAAGTGATCCCCTTATTTTTCTGATCTGCATGTGGAGGTGACAGTAGTTGATTGTTGAGGTGATCAGATAGAATTGTGAAGTCTAACCCAATATCTCTAGAGAAGCACTGATTTTTTTTTTTTCCCCTGTAGGAACAGAAATAACAAGGGAGTCTAACACCAGGAAAAATTAAGACCCGGGGTGTTACTGTGATATTAGTGTGGTGCAGACATGCCAAAACTACTTTGTTAAGATCTAGTTCATTTGTTAAATCATAGATGGTGCTACTATTAGAACTTCGACTATGACTGAAAAGGGTAGCTCACCACAAATTCCAGCTAAGCATGACTTCTATATTTGAGAGGTGTAATGGGGGAGAAAAGGGAGGTGCAGAAACCATCCATGAAAGGACCTAGTGATGTTGTCCTTAAACTTCTACCCACACCCTGGCTAGCTTGTTTAAAGCTATCTCTGCTGTCCCACTAATAGCCTTCAGTCAGCAGCATCATCTATTAAGGGAAGAAGCATGTACTCATCATAGTCCATCAAAATAAAATACAGAAGACCAGCAGGCAATTCAGTGTCTATGAAGAATGGAGAAACACTTATTGTCATAAGAGCAAAAACCAAACAATTCAGCTGACAGCAAAAGGAAATAGCAGTTTCGAGAGTGTCTGGTTGTTGCCAGTGAGACTCATCCTAATCTGCACAGAAGGGCAGAGGCCAATGGCTGTTCTCTGCCTGATTAAGGATTTGCCTGCCCAGCTTGAGTTTGATGAAGCATCTCAGGAGGCTGGTAAGTGTGCCAAAGCACGTGCCTTATTTATATGTATAAGGACTGCATTCAGTCTTGAGAATTGCATCAAAACTAATTCTAACAAACAGATAAATAGATAAAAAAACCCTGCTCTCTATGTGTAGCAAAGGTACCCAGAGATAACTAACACATGGTAAATCAGATAGATAGCTTTCCACTGGATCTGCTGCAGAAGGCACATACTGAAGAAGAAAACTTGAAACAGGTTTCCTGATGACACATATGTTGCTTTTAGTAATTAGTTCATGCAGAGAAAGTTTTCTCTAAAAACCTGTCCTGCTAGTGGGGTGTTCTCACAAAAAACCCTCGAGGAGTCTTTTCAGAAGCACCGTACTTAGCGTAGTATTGTGTTTCTGTTTGTGTCGCAGTGTAGTGGCCAAAGGCCCTAAGCAGAGCATTTGAGTAGGACTACAGGAACAGTGATAAATCTTAAATCAAAGTGCCATTGGTTATTACCTCAGTTCTTCTGTAAATCCTTGTTTATTTTACTGTTACTGCCTGCAATAAAACCATACTGCAAAGCTGCTAGCCAGCATGTAACATTGTAATACTGGGAGTAGAAAATTCCACCAAAGTCATCATGAAAAGCTTTGAGGTTTACTGGGAAAGCCCTACACAAGGAAAGGAAGCTTGTTCAACAAAGTCAGCTGCTAGATAAGGAAACACCACCGTCATTAATTCATTGTCCTGGAAAGATGAAAAGGTCAATGATGAGGATTAGCTCTGTTAACACTTGGCTTCCAAAGGAGTGCAACTGGACAGGTCTCTGAGTTGTTCCTTGCAGTGGTATTCCTGGTTTCACCCCAAACCTTATGAATTAAAACAAACAAAAAAAAATATTCCAAAATATGGCAGCTCAATAAACTTTTGACATTCAAAATATGAATAAAAATTGGCTGGTGACTGCACATATCTGCCCATCTGCTTTAACAATATGCTATGTCTAAAGGATTTTGGCCTTTACTTACCCTTCTCTCCAGAATGCCATTTTCATACTTAGGAACATTAACATATACTTACAGGTTGCACTCTGTGGGCTTAGACATTATCACATCCCTTTTCCACCATTAGTCCAAGGCTGTGCAGGTAGTTTTTGTCCTAGTTTAAAATAGTCTGCAAGACTATAGCTGACTAGGCCTGGTAATCAAAGATGTTCTTGACTGAAGGGATACTTTCAGAGATCATAGCTCTACTGCAGAAGTCTTGCCCTTTAGTTCCTCTTTGCCATTCTTATGTGCAACAGAAATTTGGTTGCTAATTTCCAATTCAGTCTTAATAACGGTACGTTCAAAGGCTCACTCATTAGTTCTCTTAGCAGGTGATCAAAATAATCCTTACACATCAGGGTGCATATAAAATATGCTCCTGTAATCACAGAACCCCAAAGACAAATAGCTATATGTGCCTCCAGCCCTGCCTTCCTATTAGTTTTCAAAACGATAAAACATTAAAACAAGTAACGCTAGAGACAACTGAGCAGGAGACACTTAGTATATTAAGAAAATGTATTCACTTTTCTCCTTGGTACATTTTTGTGAGAGGCTCTGAAAGGATTTTAAAAGCTTTGCTGTAAATAGGCTTCCCATATAGCTATCTGATAGCTCCAGGACTTTGACAGGACCCCCAAATGCATCAAACCCTGCAGAGGCGTACAGAAATCATTATTAGTATTGTGCAACGATTTAGGCCAACAAAAATCTGAGACAAAAATGTGTATTTTGACATACAGGACATGCACAATTGTTTTGAAAAGCAAATTATGAATGGATCTAATGAAAACTGTTCCTTTTTTAGGACTGTGGCACCCAACTTCTTCAGGCAGCTGTACTGATTGACTGAACTAGGACCTCAGTTGTAGCAGCTAAGCGTTGTCATCTCTGATTAACAATGCTGTTTCTGCAGCTGCTTGCCTCAGGCGCCTTTTAAACATCAGAAATATTCCTGGAGGTTTGAGCAAGCTTAAGTGATTAGGAGGAAGGTAGTAATAGTCTAGGACAAAAATTCATTATTAAGGGGCAAATGGAATATCTAGAATGACTGTCACAGAAGTCTTTAGTGTAAGTCTGAGGGAACTAATGATATCCATGTCCACTAAATTCAGTGGGAACAGATTCAAGTTCATCAAAAAGCAGCAGTAAGACCTCCTACCAAACTTTTGTGACATCGGAAAAAATTAGTCAGAATGACCTCATGATTATTAGAATATATGAGTTTGTTTACTTAGTTTTCTAAGCTCACTTTGTTTTCAAGTTAATATTCTCTTTCTAATATAAATCATTGATCATTTCAACATTGTGTGTTTGTGTATATATATATATATATTACAAATATATATAATCCATTTTCCTTCATTTCTAAAAATGGATGCCTCAGAATATGCCCCTAAAGCCACTTAACTTCCGTACAGAGGCAAGAAACTGCTGCCAGAAAACCCCTTTGTGTCCTGAATTATCAAGATTCCTTCCATTATTCTTTCTTCCAGGGTGCCTCATCAGTTGTCGTTTCAGACGTTATTGTTGCCCTAAGTCATAATACAAAGAATACATTTTCCTTTCTGTGTTTTACTTAAGAAATGAAATATAAAATCTCTTTTTCTGATAGCTAGATGATGCAATGTGTGCGTTTTTTAGTTTAATTAGATTGATAGTTTAATGTGCCTGAAATCACAAAATGAAAAATACTTCTGAAGCAGCTTACAACTGAGATGCAGTCCTGTGTAGAAATACCCAAATGTTTTAGGCTAGCTGGCTTGGTACCTCTCTTCCTGATTCTCTGTACTATAGAACAATCCAGGGGTTAATCTGCCTTGCCAAGGAGCTGGACTTACCTGGTTCTTTACAGGAGGGATGGATGTATCTGAGCCTGCAGCCTGCACTGTCGATAAGCTTATAGCCAGTGAACAGCAACAGCCCATGCGTATACTTCTTCCTTCTTAATCTTATAAGCAGTGGTGAGCATAGGTTGGTTTGTGATGAAATGATGCGTGTTGTTGGTAGTGAAGGTCATCTTCTGCTAGAGAAGCTTCACTAAGTGAGGTGATACCCTTTAGCATAATTTTGGGCTGTCTTCCTGAGCACACTGGCAGCACCCAGCTCTAGGAGACAAGTCCTCAGTCTATGTGCAAGCTGCTTCCCCAGGGCCACCACATCCACCTGACCTTCAGGGGAAGATGCTGCTATTGCAGGTATGCAAATCTCTTGGGACCAGTCTTTGCTGTGCAGACAGCCGTGACAGTGTGATGTTCTTCTGGGCCATCCTTGTGTCTTCTCTGTCAGCCTCAGCAGAGGAAAGCCCAGGTCCATACAGATGTTTAAAAAAACTTATTTCAGTGAGCACAGCAACTGTTTTTTTTTTTTCTTTTTTTTTTTTCAGCCTGGTCTGCACAGGTGAACTGCTGTAATTCAATCCTGCATTGGAATTGGTCTGCCTCCTTTTTTTTTGCTTTCTAAACATTTTCCCTGCTGCCAAGGAAACATGGTGTAGGAAGAGCAATTTGGATAGCCTGCACATGGCTCCTGTTGCTAAGGAAACAGCTGAGGATGCCTGCAGACCTCTGTGCAGAGCTCTTAAGTGCAGTTGTGCACTTGGAGGGCTGAGATCCACGTGGGTGAACGGGCTACGGAGAAAACAGGATTGCTATTTTTCATTTTGTTTGATACCTTGAAGGTCTTCAGCACTTAGTGTCAGAGATTGATTTTCTAAAATCATAGCGAAGAGAGTATCTCTTACATTCCCTTAGCACTGCTGCCTGCCTGTTTTTGCAATCATTTGCACACAAAGCAAATAATCAAGCAACTACTGTAGCTGCCATATCCAATTCCCCTCACTCTCATGCTGAGATATTCCAAAGAGATAGATAGGAAGGAGACATAGACAGATACGATCTGTTTGGAAATGCAAATGATGATACTTCAAAAGTTTTTTGTACATCTGTCTACAAAAACTGTAGCAACTTTCTAAGAAGAGTGGAAATTAAGGTTATTGCTAAACCACATGCTGGAAGGATATTAGATTAATTCTCGAGAGTCCCAGTGATATTTCAAATGTGTCTATTTTGAGTTGAGGTTATATATGCAAAATCAAACAGCAAATCTAATGACATTTCTAGTCTCCCATGAGGAATGACACTTGTCTGCTCATTAGTTGACCTTCATGGGCTTCTCATCAGATATGCATGGGCACGTTCAGCTTTTTTACTACAGTGGTACTTCTCTTACTCGTTTCAGCTCACACTTCTCACAAATTGTTCGCCTTGTAGCTTAGGCAACGTTCTTATACTAATAGAGTCAAGATTGAAAACTAATTGCTCGAATGAATTATTGATTAGAAATAAATTGAACACAGAAGGCGAGTAACAATTTGAGATGTGAAATAAACAAAGTTTTGTATGGCAGTCCAGTGTGTTCAGTACACATTCTGGCTGTTGCTCTTCTAATAGGTACACAGATTCTTAAGCCATTCCTGTACATTATTCACAATATGTGAACTCTGGTTATATAGATTCTTAAGGCCCTCTCCCTGCTCCAGTCCTTGGGGCCCTCAGTACAAATGCTAACAGGTACAAAAGCCACTTGTGGGTGGTACACACATCTTGTGAGACCGGCCAAAAAATAAAGCAGCTGCATAAATTAATGACTCATATAGAGAGTTTCAAGAGCTTTGGGGTTATACTGGCAGCAGAATAGGAAGCAGCAGCTGGAAATTAACTGAAAGCCCAGCTTTTACCTTTTGTATTAAAAACGTAGCTGAGGTTGCAGTAATAGAATGTTTTTATTCTTTAGCATGTCTGCAGACATGGAAACACCAACCACACCACGGTGAAAACAATTAAGTTCAGCTACATGTTCAGCATCTCTCTGCCTGCCAGCCACAAAACTAAGGAGCTAATCCCACTTTATCTTTGTGTGCGCTCTGAGTGTTACTTTGTGAATCCAAGTCAGCAGTTTTGTCTTTGAAACATAGCTGACCTTCCAAAACCTCGCCAGCGTGTTCCCCTGTTACCACACTGTTGTGCATGGGGACTGTAAAGAGTCAGAAAAAGTTTAGGTGTTTAAGAGGGTATTGAGAGGATACCTCTGCAAGTTAAGTGGTTATATCAAAATGAGGTCTGCGCGGGGGCAGCTGACTTTTTTCCCCAGACAGGCTTTCTGAGGCAGAAAACTCCAGGAGAAGTAAGAAGAAAAATTGTTTCTTTTCTTGCAAAGACTTCAAGTTAAGAAACATCAAATCACATTTTTTTACCATGACAAAAACAGGATGGTTCAGAGAATCATGAAAACTGAGAGTAGCAGCCTCTCATTTCACTATACCTCTTGAGCAAAGTGCTAGCTTAAAGAGTAATATAATGCAAGGTCAAACCCTTGTCCCAGATCAGTCTGACTATGCACTTTGAAAAGCCTTGGTTTTCCATAACGTGTACAAATGAACTAATCAGAGAGCAGGATCAGATTGACTCTTCTGTTATACCACCCTAAACTATAAAGTTCTCATGACTAGACATTAAGTAGAATTGGTATGTTCCAGTGAAAACCTGTCACAGAAATAAATTCCAATGTTCCAAAAAGAAAGAAAAAAAGTGGTTTGTCAAAAACAAACCCCAGCTCTGGAATCCAGTTTCTTTAAACATTTGTAAACAGGGAATCCTGACTCACATTGCATTGCACTGCGATGTTATCTTTAGGAAACAAAGGGCTAGATGCAGTTCAAGTCAGAGCTGAGAGACTTGTGGTTTTCCCCTATATTTCCATTTCTACTTCCCTTTAAATCAAGCGTAACTTGGGCTTCACAGAGTTTGAAGTGCAGCACTAAATATTGAATC
Organism: Charadrius vociferus; assembly: GCF_000708025.1. Classification (NCBI taxonomy): domain Eukaryota; kingdom Metazoa; phylum Chordata; class Aves; order Charadriiformes; family Charadriidae; genus Charadrius; species Charadrius vociferus. Next base: position 3,315,398 of record NW_009649167.1, on the reverse strand, counting down.
ATGCAACTAAAGCCATGTAAGGGTAGGGAATAATGAGCTTTTGGATGGCACCAGAAATCTCAGTATGCTCCTGGTATTGTTCTCTGTCTGAGAGTATGATGGATACAGGGGATATGCAGGACGCATCAGAGTGGCCGCAGGTTGAATAACAAAATAAAGAAAAGCATCATGAGAGAGAGATAAAGCTGTGCTTAAAGATTTTGTTGTTGTTGTTTTCCACTGTTTCAAAAAAAACCCAACAAACTGACTTCAGTGTTAAATCCCATTACTGTCTGTATAAATCACCCTTTTGTCCTGCTGACGGATGCTTTCCAGGAAAAGAGAAAAGATCATGCATGACCAGTGATGGTCAGCCAGGTTTAAGTGCTACATACCTACCAGAAAGGCCAGGAAGACCCCCAGGGAAGCTGCTGTTAGTTCTTCATCTCTGTCTTCTTAAAAAATCACTTGGCCAACTGAACTGACGCAGTCTGGGGATGGGGGAGTACTTTATTCAGTTAGTCATTGATTCCTAATTAGCTAGCACTGTGAATTCACTGTAATGCCACTCTTCCAAACCCCTGGTGATCTGAGAGCATCCAAAAAATGCAGTTTCCCACAGTAGTGAATTCATAGGCTTGGAAGCTGGCTGGTATTTATACCCAATGAAAATGAAATGCTCTTTTCCCAAGGTTGCAATGATTTCTAACAGGTGGATAAATTTCCCTGCATTTCTTTAATGGTTTACCCTGAAATTTCTTTTTTTCATGAGTTCACAGAAATGGTCATTTTACTCGTCTATAAAAACTGATTTTTAGCTTTCATGCACACATCCAATATAAAACTTCATTTCCACCAAATAATAAAACCCAGATGAGCAACTTCAACAGTTGTAGAGAAAAACAAAATTATTGGTCAGGAATATTAAAGCAGGTGGTTCAGAAATCCCCTGGTTAGAGGTAAGCAATAGTTATGGCTGCAATTATGATTACTTATGCACAGTTTGTATACGCAAGCAATAAGAACAGATCCCGTAATGGCAATAGGGAAGTGTTTTTCTCTAATGAAGCAGAACTACAATTCTGACTTGGAAAGAAAGAGCTGTTACTGTGGTTGAAATAGGAGAAAAAATGAGCAAAATGTTCGACTAGCTCATGATGATTTTCTTCACTTGATTCTCGACTTATTGAAAGTTTGAATTTTCAGGGACCTAAAGATTATTCACGTTGAAGCTCTGGTAAATGTGCAGCTGCTATTACACAAAAAATCAGTTTACCCATCTTGAAGAATGTCCTGAAAGTGTAGATGAAACAAACATTAGCAGTGTCAAAGCTACAGATAGACATAGCACATGGCTCAGAGCTCAGTGATCCAGTATCCTCTTCCTTTTCTTAACAAAGAAGAGTCTGCCACACCTTACTTACCAGTTGCTTACATCTTTTCAGTGATCACATACCACTTATACAAAAATAGTGCATATCCAACAGCTCAAGATCTCTCAAGCTCTGAGCAGTTCACAGAATCACAGAATGGTTGAGGTTGGAAGGAGCTTCTGGAGGTCATTTTGTCCAATCCACCTGCTCAAGCAGTACCACTTGGCCCAGGACCATGGCCAGACAGTTTTTAAATATCTCCAGTGATGGAGACTCCACAACCTCTCTGGGCAACCTGTGCCAATGTTCTGTCACCCTCACAGTAGAAATGCATTTCCTGATGTTCGGAAGGAACCTCTTGTGTTTCAGTTTGTGCTCATTGCCTGTGGGCCTGTCAGTGGACACCACTGAAAAGAGCCTGGCTCCTTCCTCATTTCACTGTTCCATCAGGTATTATACATGTTGATGAGATCCCCTTCCCCAAGCCTTCTCTTCCTTAGGCTGAGCAGTCCCAGCTCTCTTAGCCTATCGTCATATGAGAGATGTTTCAGTCCCTCCATCATGTTAACGGCTCTTTGATGGTCTCTCTCCAGTAATTCCATTTCTCTCTTGTACTGGGGAGCCCAGAACTGGACACAGTACCCTTGGTGTGGCCTCACCAGTACTAAGCAGAGGGAAGGATCACCTCCCTCAACTTGCTGTCAATTCTTTACCTAATGCAGCCCAGGATACCATCAGCCTCCTTTGCTGCAAGGACAATAGTTCTTGCATGAATGGCAGATCTCTCACTAACATTTGGGCAGGAACCAGCTACTAACACAGTGCCTATCTGGTTAATTATTTAATTTCTCTCTCAGAAAAGTTGTGGATGAGGAATCACAAAGATTCAATTCTTTTCCCAGATTTCCCAAATGTGGTAAATACTCTTAGGCAAACTATCAGACCTCTATGTTGCTTTACCTGAAAAAATAGGTATGATGGCATTTCCCACATGCATGAAGTATATTGAGACTTACTCATGAAAAAGAAATAAAAAGGTACAACTCTTTGTATAAGACATTGTAAACTAAAAAAAAAATATTATGAAAATGTCCAGCAACAGACAGAGCTTTCTTAATGAAGTACCTTTTGCAATAACTTGGAAGGGGTTGTTCAGCCTGGAGAAGAGAAGGCTTCGGGGAGACCTTATAGCAGCTTTCCAGTATCTGAAGGGGGTGTACAAAAAAGCTGAGGAGGGACTTTTTACAAGGACATGTCATGATAGGACGAGGGGTAATGGCTTCAAACTGGAGGAGGGGAGATTTGGACCAGATATTAGGAAGAAATTTTTCACTCTGAGGATGGTGAGATACTGGAACAAATTGCCCAGGGAAGTTGTGGAGGCCCCATCCCTGGAAAAGTTCAAGGCCAGGCTGGATGAGGTTATGAGCAAACTGGTCTAGCAGGAGGTGTCCCTGCCCATGGCAGGGGGGTTGGAACTAGGTGATCTTAAAGGTCCCTTCCAACTTAAATCATTCTATAATTCTGTGATTCTGAAACAAAGCAGGCTGGAGTCCATCTGATGAGAAGCAACTTTGCAGAGGAAGACCTCGGGACATTTGCAGACACTTGACTCAAAATAGCTGTGTGGTAACAACGACTCATTTTTGCTGCAAAGCAAAAGAAATAAAAACCTAAGTGTTGCAAACATTTGAGTCAGAGATTTTTCATCCTCATTTACTTTTGCATTTGGAAATGTTTAAATATGTTCAAAATACATGGAAAAGATAGTGAAAATGTTTGGTTTTATGTGCTGTTGACAAGCTTTTGCCAGCCCTTATCAAGCAAGGGGAAATATGACTCTTCTCATGCTGGAGCTGTAAGGACTGCTGCAGTCAGGGTAGGCAGGAGATAAACCCAGCTGGGAATTAAGTGATAAGCAGGAAAAAGCCAAGGACCCCAGCTTTGGTTACTTTCAGAAAGGAGCAGACATATCTTCCTGGCTAGATTCCTAAAAGTTCATCAATGTTTGCACATGTAAGATGTAAGTTTTCTTATATCTCTTCAGGGACAATAATGATAAAAGCTATAGAATAAAAGATATTTTTTTTTCCTGATTGTTATCTACATTTCTATTTATTTCTTTAGTTTTGTTTGCTTTGAGATTACATTCACCATGAATGAGAGTTAGTCCTACAGTTATTTGTAAAATTTGCCTTGTGCCAGCAAGTCTGTCTAAGATCACACTTCGAAACTGCACTTGGCTGGTTTAAACCGGAGGATTTAACTTCCCTCCTGGTGGCATACAACCACCACTTCAGATATAATGACTATGCAGCTACCCTATTTTCCGTACCATTATAAATTGTCCTTAAGCAGCAACCCAAGCATCCTTGACAGAGGTCACAGTTTAAACACCTGTCTTCAAGGGATCACAGTGACAAGAAGCTTTCTCTTCTTTGGAAACCCTCATCATTTGCCAAATACGCTACACTCTCTATCTCTATAAATGCATAGGTCTGAGCAGTGGGATGATGACAACCAAATTGCAGCAATGTTTCCTGAAAAGGAGGAAATAATGATCAAAGCATATTTATACCACTAACTCATAATTTGCTGTGTGTACCTTGACTTGCTGCCAGATGCCCACCCAGCTGCTCTATCACTCCACTTCCTCAACCGGATGGGGGAAGAAAATAAGACGAAAAAACGCTCGTGGGTTGAAATAAAGACGGGGAAATCACTTAACAATTACCATTATGGGCAAAACAGAACTTTGGGAAGATTAACTTATTTCCAATTAAAAATAATGTAGGATGGTGAGAAGCAAAGACAAAACTTAAAGAGCTTCGCCCTACCACCTGCTTTTTCCCAGGCTCAACTTCAATCCTTCATTCCCAACTCTTCTATCTCCCAACCAGAGTGGCACAGGGGGATGGGTTGTGGTCAGTCCTTAACAGTTCCTCTCTGCTGCTCTTTCCTTGTCACACTTTTCCCCTGCTACAGTGTGGAGTCCCTACCACAAGAGACAGTTCTTCACAAATTGCTTCAGTGTGGGTCCCCCACGGACCACAGTTCCTGCCAGAAGACCTGCTCCTGTGTGGGCTCCTCTCCATGGGTTGCAGATCCAGCCAGGAGCCTGCTCTTGCATGGGGTCTCCATGGGATGCATCTGTTCTCAGGGTGTACCCACCAGCTGCAGTGTGGGACCCTTCATGGACTGCAGCGTGGATATCTTCTCTGAGGTGGTCCTTCATGGGCTGCAGGGAAGTCGCTGGTCTGGCACCTGGAGCACCTCCTCCCCCTCCTTCTTCTCTGACCTTGGTGTCTGAAGGGTTGTTTCTCTCACATTTTTTTTTACTCCTCTCCCACAGCTGCTGCACAGCATTTTTACTCTTTCTTAAATACGTTATGACAGAAGTGTCACCAGTATCACTGATGGGCTCAGCTGTGTCCTGTGGTGGGTCAGCTGTCCCCGATATGGGCAGACCCTGGTTTCTTCTCACACAGGCCACCCCTGCAATCCACCCACTAACAAAACCTTGCCACATAAACCCAATACACTGATAGTCTCTCTGCCGTGACAGACGTGTTCATCCCTTGTGTCACTTGGCTTGTGCCTTCCCTTCTCACCCCACTTTCATGCACATGGGGACACACACACAGAGCTCAAAGCTCACAGAAGCTCCTGCACCACAGTGAAGCATGTCTGACTTGCATCATATTTTTATGAATATCTTTATAAGAATGTTTTAGGGAGTTTCCTCAATAATTTCAGGAACTGGCCAGTGCCTCTAGCACATTTACATGAACTGGTTGCATCGTCCATAGTTTCTAAGTGTTCTCACTTTCAGCAATCAAAAATATTCCATGTTTGGCTGACAGGGGAGAATCAAAATCACTCTCTGTCACAATGTAAGAATACTGCCTGTGTGTCATCCCCATTTTGGATAAGAAGGGGGGTGATGGAAGATTGGCAAGTGACATAAAGTTATGAAATAAATCAAAAAGACTTTGGGCTCAAATGCTCAGAACCGGAAGGAAGCGTATGCTTGGAAAAGAGATGTTATGATGACTCCTTGATGAGAAAGCTTGGATCCAAGCACGCACCTTAGCAGATTGGAGGTAATTTAACTACACGATACAAATCTGCCAGAGCCCAAGCTCCATTAGGTCCAGTGGCCCCAGAGCTAGCAGGTTTTTTTCATGATTGGATGTGTGTGATTCTTAGATAAGATTCACATTCTTACTTATGCTAGAAACCAGACTCTTTTTAACCAAAGACTATCTAAATATAAAGTCATGAGAAATATGTTTCAACCAGGCATGACAGACAAACAGAGCTCTCAAAGATACCAGTTTTGTGGGAACCGTCTGGGGAAAGAAGGGAGTTTCTGCTGATGCCCCCATTATGGAAGCGCATTATTGTGTGAGCCTGGCATCAACAGTCACACAGGCAGAGGAGCTCATCTCTGCATAACAACTCTGCAGGAAACTGGGCTTTTTCAGTCTGAGTCTCTCCACAATACTTGCAAATGAGATGCAGATGAAGCCTGCAAACTGTATGTTGTCCTGTTGAAGAAGTACTACCCGTATGCTCACTTAGTAACACAGGAAGAGCTCCACTTACGTCCACCTGGACAGTATAGGAGACCATTGGGCTGCACTCAGACCTCAATGACCATCACGTACACCAGGAGAGGTCTAGCCACAGAGGTTAACGGCAAAAAGTTTCCATTTTTCATATCTCAACAGATTTAGGTTTATCTCAAAGCCTTTCTTCAACTTCAGCCTTTTTTTTTTTTTTTTTTTTGTCTCTGGCACAATTGTAGGTGCTAGAACAACAGTGTGTTTTACTCTGGCCTTTTTCCACACCCATGAATAGCATCTTCTGCCAGGTCCAATTTTAAATAAAGAGCAGAAAGGGAGGACTGGAATGAAGAGATGTCAGTGCACAGCCCATTCTACTACTCCTCAAAGCATTCCACAGATATAACATAATGCCATTTTTTCCCCTTTTTTAAAATGTTTTATAGTCTTTTCAATAGCTTTGCACTGAAATATCAACATCAGTAATCTGTTAGGTAGGATAATCTATGAGACAAATTGAAGAGCAGTTCCAAAATAAGCGCTGTCTGGCATTTTGCCCTTTCTTAAATATGTTTTCCCAGAAGCACCACCAGCTTGGCTGACAGGCGCATCTGTGTCCTGCAGTCAGTCTCTTTTAGATCCATCTGGAACCGGCTGTATCCAGCAAGGGGCAGCCCCTGTCCTCTCCTCATAGATGCTTCTCCCCTGCCTGCCACCAAAAGCTTGTCACCAACATGTTACAAGAATGAAAATAGAAGATGGACATGTGTTATACACTGGGAAAAACAGAAATACTGCAGTGAGAGAAAGCAGAATCGCGGGATTTTCCTCCATCCTACTGCCTTGTAGTGGCCCCTCTCTACAAGAAAGACATTGAGATTCTAGAGCATGTCCAGAGAAGGGCAACGAAGCTGGTGAGGGGTGTAGACAACAAGTCTTATGAGGAGCAACTGAGGGAACTGGGGTTGTTTAGTCTAGAGAAAAGGAGGGTGCGGGGAGACCTTATCTCTCTCTACAACTACCTGAAAGGAGGGTGTGGGAAGGAGGGGGTTGATCTCTTCTCCCAAGTAACAAGCGATACGACAAGAGGAAATGGCCTCAGTTACTCCAGGGGAGATTTAGGATGGATATTAGGAAAAATTTTTTCATAGAAAGGGTTATCAAACATGGTAACAGGCTGCCTGGGGAAGTGATGGAATAGCCGTCCCTGGAGGTATTTAAAAGACGGGTAGTCTTAGGTTCTTAGGAGCATTGTTTAGTGGTGGTTTTGACAGTGTCAGGTTGATGGTTAGACTCAATGATCTTACAGGTCCCTTCCAACCTAGATGATTCTATGACGCACCCTGAACCTCTTTCTCCCTCTTCTCCTAAACGCGTGGATCATGTCCTGCTCTGTATTCTCTCAAATCAGACATTTTACATGGCACTTGCTTTTTTTTTCTTATTTGATCTATCTCACTTAAGAAAATGTAATCAAAATTTCTTCCCATTGTGTTTACATTTTAGAAACTCTAAAGATTTAACAATCATATTCTTTTTTAGAAAGGCAAAAATGGTGAAAAATGTACTTATTGAAAAAATGTAGGGTCAGCAGTGGTGTTAACATCTGCATAATATTTTTTTTCCCTCATTTCTTTTTTAGCTTTTCTTTTTAAATCACACTGTATATACTGATATTGGGTATCCAGTTCTTATTTAAATTCACAAATTCTACAGTAGATAAATCTCCTAAATGTAAAGTGTAGTCTGAAGTGTGAAAACCAAAACTTATTGAGTTGTTTTAGGTACCCCAAAATCCAGCATGCAGACGCTCACTACATTTTAAAGTAAAATGATAAAAGTAAGATGATGAAATCCTAATTACTTTTCTTGTCTTGTTATGAATAAAACAAAATATCACACAATGATCTCATTCAAAATGTGAGATTTAGTTGAGTAATTATGTTTTGAACTCTGTGTTTAAAATAATCTCTGAAACTTATTTCCCCTCTTTTAATTTCAGTTCATCTTTGTCCAAAACTTAGGAAAATGGTCTCCATGAAGAATAAACCAGCTACAGAAATGAGAGGCACCTGCTTATCCAGTCTGTCAACATTTATATTGGAAGTGAGTACACAGCAGCGGTTAATCTCACCTGTAAAATTATGTTTACAGAACCAAATACTGTTCCTAACTGGTGCAACCAGATGCTGAAAATATGTTTTTATGGATTTTCCTTTCTATTTTTAATGCAGGATATCCGCTAAGATATGCTGTGCTGAAAAATACACAGTCCTTATTTTTCAGCTGGCAATTCGACTTACAGCCACGCTAGTATTACCACTGAAGTAAAAGCTGAAATAAAATATCTCTATTTATCTTTCTCTAGATTTTCACCATCACAACATCATTTCTCTAGATATATTAAGAAGAAAAGCCTTTTGCTTTTCTGTGTGCACAGTGAGTATAATGTTACTGTAAATACAGCACAGTAAGTTATAGCAGTGCTTTTTGCTTTGGGTTTTTATTCTCACATTGCTGTTCACCTCAATTAACATCATAACATAGCCTCATAAAGATTTCTCCAGTTTTTCCAATGCACCTTTTCATCATCTAAGATGATCTCTACAGGTTGATTGAAACAATCCAAATGTTGCTTTCTGGTGAAGTTACACATGATGTTACAGGGGAAGCAAGGCAGAGGACGCCTGTTGGGAGGTCCTCCTCCCAGGAGAACTAGCAAAGGGATCAAGAAACAGCGACAGTAGGAGCTGATAAAATGGTAGCTGGTGATGGTAGGAGCCACAGAGTGGAAAGGAGGGATGATGGACATGATCTGGAGCATGGATGAACATGTATATTTGACCTCAAGTACTGATATGTGAGAGGTTTTCTTCACATTACTGCATTCACACCTTTGTGAAAAAAAAAAAAAAAAAAGCAAAATAAGGTTTTCTTTGCTGTTGCTGCTCCTTGTGCAATAAGAATACCTCACCTCCATCTTGCTTGTCTCACGTACCAAGGGAACTTGCTGAGATGGAAGCACTGAACTGTTTCTGTACTCTGTATCTAAAGCACTGTGGTATGAACATCTCTGTAAGATAAGGCACCTGTAGCCATCAGTGGTAATGCACTGCAGAGACCAAGCAGCCAAGACCAATAGCATCCAGTTGGCACAACTCCCACACGCACCCTCGTTCAGTGCTAATGCTAACATGCCATTTTTGTTATCCTCATCACTCCCTAAGGCCTTGGATTGCTACTGATGGTAAGTCAGCACTTGACTTTTAGGTACTTCACCAATGGAGTCCATGCCATGGGACATTAAGGGTATGTCTATACTGTAAATTAAACATAGTCAAAATAGGTTCCAGTACTAAGGCCAATTGGCACGGAACAGCTGTGTCCATATTCTCAAACTTCTCCACCCTCCAAAAATAAGCAATTGGCTTTCAGAAATTGTCCCTGGTCTGCTGTAACTCACAGACTATTCCCAGGTGTTGTCTGAGAGAGCTGGCTAGTTGGCAGAGGTCAAATTTATGGCATGGAGTCCTATAACAACCTAGAGTGAGTTGATTTCTACAGTCAAGTAATGTTGCATGGCACCATTTAATTTACTCATACACTAGGACTCTAACTTTTACAACCAATTTCACATGAATGGGCCTTTGTTTCTAGGCAGGACTCCAGTAATTTAGATGGAATTCTGCATGACAACAAAGCACCAACACTGCAGGTGTAATGGGAGTGTTGGGACCAAGTTGAGAAGAAAGATAAAATATCAGTGAGAGATGAGAAAAAAATGTGAATAGATAGCTATTGCCCTTGATGAAGACTAAAAAGTAGGGCAGCCCCACTAAAGTCACCCGTAAAAAAATGGTTTAAACAGGATTTTGGTGTGGCCAAGAAAAAGCAATAGAAAAAAATATTGCTTATGGTCTTTTACCTTGACCATGGGGAAATACTTTGTTAGCTTTTTAACTCTTTTTATTTGTTTATTTTTTAATATGTATGCACTGTTGCAGAGACCTTGGCTTGAAATGTAATGTCTACAATGTAAGCTGTTTTCCAATCATTTCTGCAATTTAAGAAAATTCAACCCACAGGTTTAGGTGGAGAAAAAAAAGATGTCTACATTCCGTAGATGGGCAGAACTGGTTAATGATCTGAAAAAAAAAGGAAAAGGATGCAGGTGGATTGCTTGTTACCTGTCCCAATTTCTATACTTATCTTGAATTCCAAAGAGACCCACTTTGGGCACCACAAAGGACTATGGTGGGTTACCCCTGGCTGGCCACCAGGTGCCCACCAAGCTGCTCTATCACTCGTCCTCCATCAACAAGACAGGGGGAGAAAATAAAATTAAAAGCTCATGGGTAAAGATAAGGACAGGGAGATCACTCAGCAATTACCGTCATGGGTAAAACAAACTCGACTCAGAGAAATAAATTTAATTTATTATCAATCAAATAGAGTATGATAATGAGAAATATGAACAAATCTAAAAACACCTTATCCCTGCCTCTCCCTTCTTCCTGGGCTCAACTTCAGTTCTAGCTCCTCCGTCTCCTTCCCTTGAGGGGTGCAGGGGGATGAGGAATGGGGGTTGTGGTCAGTTCGTACTACTTTGTCTCTGCTGCTCCTTGCTTCTCACACCCTTCACCTGCTCCAGTGTGAGGGTCCTTCCCACGGGATACAGTCCTTCACATACTGCTCCAATGTGGGTCCTTCCTAGGGGCTGCAGGTCTTCAAGAACTCCAGGATGGGTCCTTTGCATGGGGCGCAGTCCTTCACCGGTGTGTGTCCCCCATGGGTTCAGAGGTACTGCCAGGAGCCTGCTCCAGCATGGGCTTTCCATGGGCTGCAGCTTCCTGCAGGACATACCCACGTGCTCTGGTGTGGAGTCTACAACAGGCTGCAGTGTGGATATCTGCTCCACTGTACTTCTCCATGGGATTCAAGGGGACAACCTGTATCACCATGATCTTCACCACAGGCTGTAGGGGAATCTCTGCCCTGGCACCCTGAGCACCTCCTCCCCCTCCTTCTTCACTGACCTTGGTGTCTGAAGAGTTGTTTCTCTCACATTTTCTCACTCCTCTCTCTCATAACACTTTTTTCCCCTTCTTAAATATGTTATCACAAAGGTGATACCAACATCACTTTGGCCAGCGGCCAGTCTGCCTTGGACCTAGCTGGACACTGTTCAACATGGGCAGCTTCTGGTGTCCTCACAGAAGCCACCTCTGCAGTCCCCCACTACCAAAACCTTGCCACATAAATGTAATACAGACACAGAAGTTCTTGCTGCAAACCCAGTAGCGAGGTAAACCAATGACAAGTAGAACGTCCACTAAAAGCAAGGAATAGCTTTAACACAACATGCAACAAGTGTCCGTGGACTATGAATAAGTTTACATATGAAATTAGAAAAAGGAGTCTTCTAGCAGCCCAAAAGTGAGACTTTAGACCTGCTTTTTCCACAAAGCATTCAATGCACCTTGTTTAAAACAGAACTTAATGCATTTATAGGTGAGTGCGTTCATTTCGTCTGTGACACAGGATTGAACTTGATGACTCAGAAATTGCTGTGGAATTTCTGTGCTTTTATATCTGCTGATAGCAATAGGCTAATGATAAAACATGAGTTAACAGCATTATCAGCAGTATGCTTTCACCAGAAAACAAAAGGAGGGGATTTCATTCTTATTCGATTTATTCTTGAAAAGAAGAAAGCTCTACTTTGCATAGCGAAACAAAGATTTTGAAATAAATTAAATATCTCTCAGACTGAAGACAAGATATTTATAGAGATATCTTCACAATAGGCATTTTAATTAAATTCCTGCACTTGCCTTATTTCATTGCTCACAAAGGAAGCTAACGTACAATAGAAAGAGGTTCCTGTCCCTCATCCAGTAAGCTTCACTGTTTAAATACCTGTTGAAACCTTAACAGTTCTTAACAAAAAGAATATGAAATTCCTACGTATATATTCACATGTAGTACCAGAAAGGAAGGAATTTCTTCCATGATGCATTTGGCATGTCAGGATGCCATTTATTCCCGTTTCACTAATTCATTGTATCAGAAAAAAAGGGTGCAGAAATCTAATATAAGTTTTTCTTTTGGGTCATGAGCCAGCACATGTTCACTTCTCTCTCTCATTTTCTAAACATGATCACATTCACCAGAATAGTAGGGAGGACAGCTTGGGGCACCAATTTCTGAAATCATTAAAAGTGGACTTCCCAGAGGTCCCGGCTCAGGGCCCCTTGAACTCATTGTAGCCTACTAGATGTTTGTAGTTTTAAGAGACATTTTAGATGCATTTGAACGTTTTGCATATATTATTTCTCTTGGTATTTACCTTAAACATAGTGACACTTGCAGTATCTAACTCAGTCCATCCTTGGTTGCCAGGGTTTTACACTTAGGCAGCAATGGAGACAAATAACCGTGAGACATAAATGACATCTGACAGTAGCAGGTCTGAATACTGCACAGTATGCCTTTTATATGCTGTGGAAAGCTACCTGTTTTTTTCAGGGACAGACTTGCTACAGAGCATTAAATTACTTCTTAGTTTTTTATTTAGTTCTCACTTCAAGAAAAGCCACCATCCTTTTCTAAGAAAGGCTGGAAGTGTGAAATATATTGGAACTTTCTCTTGTCTCAATGAAACCTTTTCAGCTCATATGCAGTTTGAAGGAATTCAAAAGACGAATTGTCTGATGTTGTTTGAGGGATACTGGCCACAATTAGAGAGATTCATCTTGTAAACAGAGGAGTGGCACTGTACTTATGTAGGTAGGCAGTATATTTAGCTGCAACTTTTGAAACCTGGAAGCATCCTGGTAATCCTGGCTTTCATATCCATTGCATGACAGTGAAATTGGACAGTCCTGGATGAACCAGCAACTTCAGATGAGTTTCTAAGATTTCTTAAAATCCAGCATTGTTTTTGTGCTCTACAAAAGTAACCTCTGCAGGATTGAGTTGAGAGGGCTTTGCAAAGTCATCTGGCCCTCTCGTGTGACTCTAGCCTCTTCTCTGTCATCCTCAGCACAACAATATATTATTTTTATTTTCCTTGGAATGAAAAAAAACCCCAAACATATTGCACAAACTCAGGTTGAACACTAAGCAAAATACTAGGAAAACAAAAAATAAAAGGAAGGTGATGCACTGAACATTAAATATGACTGATCATTGAATTTGCTTTTGTTCTTCTGTCTTCTTTTCTTTCTAAAAAGGATTATCAGTCATTTATTTGCTTTTCCTCTGAAGAGAAAGAAAGTCAAATCCATGTTTAGAAAGCCCTGACGTGACAGTCGGCTTCAGGTACTAAACACCTGAGCTACAGCTTTTTGAAGTAAAGTAACTCACAATACTTGGGGCAGTTGAGAGAAAGGGGGAATTGTGTTTTATTTTAATGGGCCTTTACACTGCCCTGAGTATATCTTTCAAAAAGTATCTGGGTTAAAAAATATAGTCCAAACAACTATGGATTTAGTTATACAGTTACAAGCTCAGCTGAGCTAAAATAATGTAACCTTCAGTTCACAGCATGTAAGAACGAGACAAAGTGTTTTTAGAGTGTCTACTAGCACATTAGAATGCAAAATTGTGCCCCTTTCTCTTTTCTGTATCACTGATGCTCTCCGCTCAACTGCCGGGTGGTACCCAGCTGCTTCAGGGCAGCTTGGAAGTGCTCCCTAGTCTGGCAGGAGAGGGAAAAGGCGTCTTGGGTCTCACACAGCTCTTTTTCTGCCCCTTCTCAGTACACAGGCCACCACAAAGCATGGAGGGAGCCCAGGTGACCCAGCTGCCCTCCATCAAGCTCTTGCTGAAGCAGCTGAGCACCCATGATGCTGTGAGTGTCCCTTCTGTCTCTGCTCTGCCCCAAGAGCCTGCTCCAGCCCAAGATCAGCTGCATCACTTCTAACCTTCTGCTCTTTTCCCCTTGCCCAGGCAATGACACTACATACCAGCAGCATGGAGAGACTGGTTGAGGGCCAGGCAGAAGTGAGGATTGCTCGGGCTGCAATGTCGGCTGTCTCCACCTCTTACATATGGCAAGGGGCTGACACAGCTTGCCAGGGGCCTTTCTGCTGCGGGGCTGCTCAGTGAGAGCAGCACATTTCTTGAAGGCTGGTCCCAAGCAGTGGCCACCACCCATCCCCTCTGGCAGCCAAGGCAGACTTGGCCACGTGACTGGTGAGTTTGGAGAAGATGGAGACATGACAGCCCTTCTCCTCTCACAGGCAGGCACTCGTGCTGCATTTTGGCTGCTGCTGCCTTTCCCACAGGGCACATCCGTTGCCATCACTCTGTGGCAGGAGAGACCGGAGCCCGCAGGGCCCCTCGTTCCCAAAACGATGCCTCTCCCTTGCTTTTGGCAGAGGGGGGACAGCTCTGGAGGTCTGGGAGTGCTCGCCTGGCATTTCTCCTCCATGGCTCTTTGCTCTCGTTTTCTTGTCAGCAGGCGGGACCCACAGGAGGAGGAGGTATCTGTCGTGGCCATTTGTGCAGTGAGGGGCTTCAGTCACTGCAGAGGTGCCCAGGCTGAAAAGTCCCATTTTTCTCTTCATGTCAGCTTGCAATCCTAGCATTGGCTGGTGTTGTCTGAATCCCAAAGACACAGCAAGGACTTGTTCCAAGTAACTATAGACACTGAGATACTGGGACTTCTTAAAATACTCACTTTTCACCTGAAGGAAGAAAAAAACAACTAAACAATAAATAAATAAATAAATAAATAAAAGTATGTTTTGCCTTCAAACCTGGGTTTCTAGCAAGGGACAGTGAGGGATGCTACTGCTCGGGTTTTAGAAAGGACCACATCACAGGTCCTCGGGGGTTCCCTGCCCAGCCCTACTGCCTGGCAAAGGGGCACTGCACATCTCTGTCAACTTGCTGTGCCCTGAGGGTATCACACGTGTTGAAAAGTAGCCAAAGCAACACTGCAGTCACTGCCAGTAAGGTCTCTCTCTCCTGTGCTGGGAACTACCATTTTTTTCTTTGGATTTCCCAAAGAACGGTGGACAAAGTCACGCCTGTTCCTGCCTCCGTGGTTTCATCAGCGCTTTCTGACTCTGTCTTTGTAGGTGCTGATTTATTTTTACTGCTTGGATTCCCTGGATGAGCACTGACACCTGGGCTTCAAGGGGCACGATGTAGCCCCAGCACCATCTCAGCAGAGGCGAGCAGAGAGGCACCCATGCCCTTCTGCTCTGGCCGGCAGATTTCACTCGTGCACCACTGCAGTGGTTTGGGCTTGGCTGGCCACTACACTGAATGCCAGATGCTCTCTTTTACCTCTCTCCTCTTCAAAGAAGGAGAGAGAGAGAAATTAAGAGAGAGAGAAACTTATGAGTTGTACAGAAACTAAAGTACTTTAATGAAATATTAATAATAAAATAATAAAAAGAAAATATAATAACATTAATAATAAAATAATGAAGTATATACAATATATACGACCCGTATTGAGCTCCCAGGACAACGATCACATCACTAGTGGGCACGGGGAAAGTCCCAGATTGGACTCAGCAATGGATGCGAGCTGGATTCTGGATCTGGATTCAGGAACGCACGGATCAGGATCAAAAGCAGATGAACAGAAAGAGTCCTCCTCTGTCTTTGAAGAAAGAGTGCTGACCCCTTTAACCCCTCAGCTTTTATACTGAGCATGAGGCAGACGGGATGGAATACCCTGTTGGTCCATTTTGGGTCACCTGTCCTGTTTGCTCCTCCCCGCAGGTGTGACACCTCTATGGTCTTCCATTTCTGACCCTCCAATGGGGCAAATAACAAAGTTCGCTGCCCTTGGGTGTTATAGCAATAAGTATAAGCAGGAGCCTCTCTGCGTACCATGCATTGGTATTCACCATAAACATCAGACTTTATCTGCTAGAAGCAAACACTGTCTGAAAAATATGCCGTTAATTTCAGAGAGTTAGTGAGTTAGAAGAGGCTTAGCTAAAAAGAAAAATTACTGAAAAGAAAACTGGTTCTGTTTTACTTCAAACCAGGACAACCGCTAAGTCAGAGCAGCCCTGTAGCATGCTCAGACCCATCCCACCCCTCACAGAAGGCCTTGCTGGCTCACTCACCAGCTCCATGAGCAAATGCCCACCAGCTGGCACATCTCCCCAGCCAGGGAGCTGGAATGAGAACTTCAGATTATATGGAGCATGTTATGCATGGACGTTTATATCACCCGAGTGGGACATGAGGGACAACATTTGTGCTGGACAGCACGTTCCATACTATAAAACTGCCCTCGTTTTATTTACAACTACTCATTCTTGGCTGACAGACGCTGAACCAACTTGCTCAATACATAAAGGGAGCACCCGTTGTTGCTCTTTGGTCAGTGCAAGTACTTGTACACAACACACAGCAGAATATCCTTTCTTACCATTCTTGCTCAAACATGACTAGCTTGCAGTTTCCATTAGGTTAATAACTCCAGGTCAGCTGCATCCAACATTCCTTTCTCACTTCTTCTCCTGCAGATCAGCTCTCTCTGGACTGACACAAACACACCCCCTTCCGTCAGTCATAACCAGAGTTTTGAAACCGTTTTTTCCCAAAGTTCCAAATACTTAAACAGTGTCTGTCATTATTTGAGTCATGTATGATGTCTAATGGGGTGGAGCTCTTTTCAGAAGGAAAAATACAAGTGCCAGCCACAACAGGGGAAAGAAATTGCATGACTGATCTGCAGGTCTTGCAATGATTGTGCAGGAGTCAGCAGAGCATGGAAATTCATGTGCCACTCTCCTAGCTGGCACCTGAAGCTTTTCAGAGGCAATGCCATTTTTTCTTCATGGGCAAAGCCTCACTTGATACCCTCACTTGATAACCTCACTTGATACCCTCAGCAATTGTTGCCTTTAAGTAATTCACTCCCAACTTTCAGGAGTTCTACACTGTGGCAAAACCGAGGGATTTTAGAAAAAAATCCCTAAATCATTTTTGCAGAAAAAAAAAAAAAAAGAAAATCCCTATGAACTCAAAAGGGAGAAACAACAGATCTCTAGACCTGACTGTGGTGTCTCTTTCCATTTCCTTGCCACTCATTTACCTGCCTCTGTGGTTTATTGAGAACCACAGATCAGCATTTGATCTGGAGTTATTAACTGGAGTTGATGGTGCTGTTGTACACACAGCTGTTTATTTGTTAGTGATTTATTCAGACTGTTCGTAATAAAACAAGCCATGTCAAACTAACTGTTCCATTCGCCAGAACAAATTTGTAAAAAAGAGTTGCTCAAAGCAACAAATTTGCACCTTGTGCTCTCCTTTCTTTGAGGTATGAGTCTGACTTGAAACATTACAATTAAAACTTTTACCTTTCTTGCAGAATTTTTATACAGACTTTAAAAACTTTTTTTTTTTTTTGGCAGCACACAAGGCTCATAAATTAGACACTTTGAAATTGCAATATGGAATTAAGAAATATTCACATTTAGACAGTGTATTTTTGAGAACCTGTAGCAACACAGACAAAAGAGACAAGGCAGTCATTAGGCACACGTATGAGCTGGGAAGTATTATTCTCTATTTTCAGTTGCTCACACTCTTGCTGTTCTTCACTAGCACAGCCATGGGACAAATTCTAAGCTTGGCACAAGTTTGGAGACAAACAGTGGAATCTGCTTTGGGAACTACTGGTACCTCAGGCTTGTACAATGTATGTATACATTATAGTTCCAGCTAAGAAATAACATGAAGTAGGAGTCTGATATAATGCTTATGTCTACTGTGCAGACGCCTGTCTTTGAAGTAATACAGACATGTTGCCAGCGGAGAGAAATAAGTGCAAACAGGGCATAATTAATCTCTTCCTAAAGTAGACATTTAAAATAGGTCACACGAATCACTTCTTAGAAGTACCCGTTTCTCTCGAGTATGGGATATTGATAAGAGGATTAGTCCACCTATAGATCTCTGCAACTTAAATAGGGGAAATATATCCCAGTTTTCACACACTATTGTATACTATAATCACAAAATTCTAGGTATTTCTCTGAGGCCTAACAATCCAAGTTGACATGTTACACTTAGTATAGACGTGATACTATCTGAAGACATCACCACTATCATCACCAGAGCATATATATAAAATCTCTACCTCCTTAGTTTAACTAATTGAAAAATAAATCTAAGGGATTCACTATTTATTCAAAAAGTAAGGAAAGGCAATGAATTTAGGTTATCTAATCAGAGAAGTAGGTCAACATATTCCCTGATTTAGAAGGAGAAAATAAATAATAAAGAGAGCAGCCAACCAGGATAGATCTGATTTTTCTTACAATCAAATAAATTATGGAAATTAAGGAAAGACCAGAGAATTGTTGGAAAGCTACAGCTCTCCCCAAGATGTGGCAATCACTGTCATTTCTCACATACGAGCACAACACTACCTCCCCTTTAGGCTGCAAATTAAGGAAATTAATATACAAACATGAAGTTTGAATAATTTAAAACAGTATGACGACTAACATCATTTCTCTAGTTAATGAAAGGAAAGGAAGTCTTCACACAATACTCTTCATTGCTATTATCAGTCCAACTGTGCCTTCCTGGTGGCAACAGAAGGTCAATTTAATGGCTTTGAATGATCCGTGAGAAATGAGCCAGAACCAAATTAAGCATCATGCCATTAGCAGTCATTCAGCAGACAGTGAGCAGGTGGAAGATGATTTTGTGGTTCAGACTCACTTCCTATATAATGAGCCTTAGTTTCCTCTGAAGTACCTGAAAACTGCCTGTAGAAGTGTTTTGAAAGGAATTAGGCAGGACAGATACTTGCAAGATACCCACCTTACTCCTCCATGAAGGGACATTTATGAAGGCATTTCAAGAGCTGGGCAAGGTGGACAGCCATGAAACTTAGCCTTAGAGTGGAAAAAAAAGGTTCAGCAATGTGATGTACAGTTCTGGACTAGGATCTTGAACAACTGTGAGTCTAAAGAAATCTATGTTATACATATAACTCCACTGTCCAATCTGTGACTGAATCAATTCTAATAAATACTGGTTTGCCTGGAAATCATCTCAGGCATATTCAAGTTACTCATATGGACACAACCTGTGACTGCATTTGAGTGAGTCCCTTCATTCTCTGTACTTCATTTTTTGTACGTTTACGCATTACTCAGAAAGTGCAGTGATATTGCCTTACACATAAAGGCAAACCTGGACGCATGCTTAAGGTAAATCTAGCAGTACATCCACAGAAATAGTCTTGTAACCTATCTCATAACCTGTACTGTATCATGTGAATGAATTAAAACAATAATTTGTAGAAGTGGCCCATTCAGAATGCTGCATTCTCATATTGCCTGCTTGCTTTGGAAAGGATTTCTTGAGAAAAAAGACTAGAAAAACAATACTTTCTGTATGTTCCCCACCCACCACTTAAAAAAGAAAGACTAAAAAATCTGAACTGAAGGGCAAAGAGAGGAGTCATAATTTTTATGCTCTTAGACCTTTGCTTCACCTGAGCAATGACCTCTCTGCATGATTTTCTGCACTATATAACTCAGCTATGTAAAAGCATTGGTTCTTGCAGGATGTTTCCAAGCAAAATATCTGTATTGACTTGCTGTCTTCATTCAGTGTTAATATAAGCATCACGGGGACAATGAGTTCCTTGGTACCTACCTTCTCATGGCATTTAGATTGTTGTGTTTCAAAGAAGAATTTAATACCCAATAAATTAAAAAAAAATCAGAAGATTTTTCAGAAGGTAAATTGTAACTGATAAATTGCTACAGTCATTCTCAATTAAAATGAACCAGCAGGTAAGAGTACGTGTGGTATTCTGCAGTTTGCATTGTGTTCCAATCTTCTGTGTATTTTTGTTGCAGAAGAAAACCTTGCATGCAATGCATTTGTTGGGAAAATATATTGTGAATTTATACATGGGAGAAAGCAGCTGTCATGGGGCTGTGACCAACCAGCACACCTCTACAGCGGAGGAGAACTTGGAGAAGGGCAAAAAACTTCAGTGAGCTCAGAGAAGAATGTATGATAAAGAAGGCTAAAGTAATCTCAACACCAGGGAGTCTGGAGGGTAACATTGGTTTTAGATAGACAGCTGCACCACTGAACCATCAGATTCCCTGAGATAATTAACACAGGATAATGTCTTCCTGAGCTAACCAGACCAGCGTGCCAGAACTGGGAGGGCATATACATGGCTCAGCCCAACATAAAGCATAAAATCTGGTCAACTAATAAAACAAATTTGGAAAAGAGCTTGATCTGGCTTCAACCTGTGCATGCCTTCCTAGAGACTGGGGAGGCACAGCATTGTGTCAGTGAGCATGCGGAGAGCAATAATGAGAAACACATTTGTACTATGATTCATCTAGTATTCTGCAAGTGTTATATTATTTTTCTGTTGTGATTTCAGTACATTGAGCTGCACTGATCTGCTAAATCAAAATCCCAAATAAACCAAATAAGAAAATTTGATAATAAACATTAAACACTCCTCCTGGTCAGAGTATTGAACTCTGACGGTGGCAAATGTAGAAATGCTTTTCTTAAGATACAGTCAAGACAAAAGTTAGATCTACTGTTGAAGTGGGCTAACTGAAACTTCAAATTATGTGGTCCAAGTTCACAACTCATGGAGAGCAAGGCATAGGAAGCATACAGTACATGTCTGGTTCTCATTCCAAATTTTAAGTCACAAAATGGCTCAAGCCTATCCTTGAGTTCTAGGAACTGTGTCCCAATCTTTTATTGTTTAGCTATAAACTGGCTAGGATATTCCTAAACAAAGAGTTTCTCTTCGAACTGTAGCTTAATAAATGACCGTATGAAATCTTCCATGGCGATATTGTCAATTATGCTATTACAGGAAAAAAAAAAAAGAGTTGCAGAGAGGGACACAATGCATGCTTGCCTCTGCAAATCTGACAACGTGATAACATGGAACCCTATGCAAAAATAGCTAGCTTTCAAAGCATAAAGAACATGCTTAACATGCTTACGAGGATACATTAGATTGAACTGTTGCAGAAAATCTGTCACTGGGCATTTAAGTAAAATAATTTGGAATACTGCTATTTTTGGAAGTTCATAATAGCATAGATTCTCTTTTTTTTTTTTTTTTTGGTAAGATATAGCGAAAAGCATTACTGTTTCAATAGAGAAATATTGTACCAGATGATTGTCTATTTACTGTGGGATGTAGTGTGATAGGAAATACCACAGCTGTGGTACTATAGCATAGCATTGAGAAAGGTGTATATATATGTTTTAATAGAGGAAGGTGGTGGGGTTTTTTTTTTTCAGGGTGTGTCAGATCGGATTTCTACAGTGGTTTTTAATTAAGGACTTGTCAGTCACTTCCCATCATAAAAGTGCAAAGTGAAAGTAAAAATAAACTTGACTTTCTTTCACTCACAGACTCAAACACCAAAGCTGGTGTATGAAGCCAGCTGCATACACTGCATGTGCCATGTCTCCTCACACACCTCATTGGGTGAACAAGCCACACTGGAAACAGGGTGACTCATAAGTGAAAGTAACAACCTGCAGCACACTTTGACCAGATGAAATTAGTGAGAGAGAGAACCTCGTCTCAATAATGAAGAAAAACTGTTGGGAACAGATAAACTGCTATATTTTTTTATTTTTGGTCATCGTGACTCATGTCACAAGGTGAATACATAAAGCAGGAGGTGACAGTCTACATTCCTCACTGCAGTATGTGGGGTGGGATTCAGCCACACAAACTTATGTGTCTACTGCCATTTTAGGCACTGTGGGGGCAGCCTGCCAGCTCCCAGATGAAGCTCCAGAAAGTTGTAAGTTGCCTGTAAATATATGCCATCTTCAAGTAAGTATCTTAGATAAAACAGGACATTTAAAACAGCACTAAACGCCTATAGAGAAAGTCAGGCCACTCCTTACCTTTGCTGAAGTATATAGATGTTGGTGTGTTTGTCTACGTATACATGTACACAAATACATGCATGTATTTCACCCATAGTCAAAGCAGATAAGAATCTATATTTATGTAGGTGTATCTGTATGTGTATGCAAATTCCTTTACACAAACCCGTCAACCCTCTGCACCCAGCAAAGTGCCCACTGAATACAGATCAAGGCTTTCTCCAGACTTCTGCACCACTCACACCTTCCATAGGCTGCTGTGACTGCCATGTTCACCATGTCACCTTGACTGGCTCTCCAGTCTTCTCTAGGCAATTAACGCACAACGTTACCTGCTCTCCAGGTAACACTGTTTTTTGAAAGTTATGTAGTCAGCATTTTAGTGCAAACATATTCTCTTTTTCTCCTTGAATATAGTTGACCTGGTCTTCTGGTGGAGCTGACGGGTTCTTCCAGAGAAGTGTTAAACACCATCTGTTTTCACAGACGAGTCCTCAGTCACCATTTCCCTGTTTTTGAAATATTGTCAATCACTTCGTAAGGTCTAAGATTTTTAATAACACTGAGGTATTTAAAGATCCACAGTTTCTTCTTTGCCAGAAAGGGGTTTTGGGGTTGTCTTGCTTTTTTTTTTTTTTTTTTTGTCAACAGATAATATTTGGCTAAGGAGAAATTCACCCTTCATTACTGAACATTACTTGTTACTCATCACAGACCATATTCTGAATCTGTGAATCAAGTGAGAGGCATACAGGGGTACTCAGCTCCTCTCCACAGATGCTCTATATTGTTGACAGCAGCATGGAGACAGTAATGGTTAAGAAAGCATGTCACCTCTTTTCTCCTCTTTACTGGGTGTGAACTGGGCATAGTCTTGCTCTTTTCTCCTGTCAGAATGCTAGACAGTGTGCTTGGTTTGAAGAGAGAGAAAAGGAAGAAAGCAAATCAGCCTGGGAAGAGGGACTGCACTTTCTGTTTTGCCATGGAACAGGAAAGAAACAGAGTCAAGACTCAGCTTTTCAAAGACAGGGCTTTTTTCTGAGGAACAATCTCTCTGGCTGAACACATACAGACTTAAATCTAAACTGGAAATTCTTGTATTCTGTGTGAGGAAAGTATAAGACACAAGTTACAAGTACCTAATGCATTCAGTTAACAATTTCAAATGAGTACTGCTTTGCTTTTAATAAAAGGGCTGACATACAGTCATACAATCTAACAGTCATATAATGACTATAAATGTATCCATATTTTATTTAGGAGAGATGATTTGTTCCAATTAGAGAAAAGTACTGTACAATAATTGGCATTTCTCTAAGGGTTGCTTTCTATGAAAAGGCAATAAAAAAATCCAAAGTCTGAAATGCAAATTGCATTTAGACTGACACTTTTATTCTGTTTCAGTAAACTCTGATCTCAGTTGGAAAGAATTGTGTAATGATTATGTTTTTGTACAAGATGGGAGGAGTCGTGTGGGATTTTTTCCACTACAGATCTCTCAGAATCAGTCATGTTGGACGGCATTCATGTCACCTGTCTTTAGCCAGATATGTGTTAGTCATCTAGTTTAATCTAATTTCTCTGGATTGCCTGGAGACAGATGGGCACCCACAAAAGACAGCTGAGCCATCCTCAGCTGTTCAGCATCTAAGGGATGAATTGTACTCCAGATCTTCTTATGTTTTCCCAGTAATTATAATGAAGGTATAAATGGCTAGTTTAGAATAGAAGCCTAAATTTTACATAGCTGAAGCTATGCTACATGAACACCAGACTGTCTCAGCATAACTCAGTTCTTCATAGAACTACAATTTCATCATTAGATTCATTCTGTAGTTTCAACATTAATCCACAACAAGTTCTAAATATACTTCGACTACATACATCTTTACTTACAGAGCAGTTCCACTGACATCAGTTATATTGTTCATATAATAAGACAGAATCATTCATTGCCATCTAATGTCTAGAGGAAAATTTCTTTCCACCTCCTGTGTGCTTTGTTCATTCTCTCTGGCCTTCCTTTAAGCTAATAAATGAGGACTAACTTTTCCAGTAATTTTCTTTAAAAAAAAATAAAATAAAATTCTACATTTCCAGAATGTTTCCAAAAATGCCAACTGTAACCAAATACAATGTAAGACAACAACTAGTAAAAACATTTTAAACTTCCACCTATGAATTTTAAAAGAGTTGACTAAGGAGATCTCTTATCACTGAATACTGATTTTAAATAATTCTTGTGATATCACGAAGGTTCCAGAAGACTGAAAAAGGCTAATGTTGCACTCACAGTGTTGCTCAAACAAAGTAATTAAAAACAGACCAATCTGACCAGCATCAGTAAATACAGGAACGGCTGACACTCTGTTAATGAACAATTAAGAGAATGATTAATGATTTATGAAAAACCATTAGATCTTTTCCAAGTAGTTTGCTCTTTTAATGATCCCAGTTTGGTTAATAAAGGTAATGGATGCTGGTGTAACATACCTCCACTTCCGTAATGATCATGACTCAATATTCCTTGACATTTTGATTAAGAACTAAAATGATCTGAAATTAACATGATGCACCAAATGCATGCATTAAAAATAGCCATGACAGATCTCAAAGATAATTAGAGAATCAACCAGTGTGTTTCTGAGAGAGCAGAAGGATCTGCAGGAGTTGGTTCTTAGCTTTATGAAACATGCAGTTCTTTTCAATAACTTAGAATAAAGCAAAGCCACTGATAAAGTTTGCTGATGGCACATATTTTTGTAAAATAGTAGGTACAAAGGGAGAGGCTAAGTTCCCCAGGGATGAACAAATGGTTTGCTTTGTCTGCTGGATGGAAGCAGACAACATTTTTTTTATGCTGTCAGTGGAAGTTAAACACCTGGAAAATAGGTGTTATTGAGAGAACAGGAGAAAATCTGGTGGTTGGCAATGCTCCTGGAGAGGACTCAAGTGATGGAGAAGTGACAGCTGAACCTCCTGCAAAATATCTGTAAGACCAATATACAGAATCACAAAATCACAGAATCATAGAATGGTAGGGGTTGGAAGAGACCTTCGGAGATTATCTAGTCCAACCCCTCTGCCAAAGCAGGTTCACCTAGAGCAGGTTGGACAGAAACACATCCAGGTGGGTTTTGAATATCTCCAGAGATATTCAGAGATCTCCAGAGAGTCCACAACCTCTCTGGGCAGCCTTTTCCAGTGCTCTGCCACCCTCAAAGTAAAGAAGTTTTTCCTTATGTTCAGATGGAATTTTCTGTGTTCCAGTTTGTGCCTGTTGCCTCTTGTCCTGTCACTGGGCACCACTGGAAAGACTCTGGCCCCATCCTCTTGACACCCGCCCTTTAGATATTTATAAGCATTGATGAGATTCCCCACTCAGTCTTCTCTTGTCCAGGCTGAACAGATGCAGTTTTCTCAGCCTTTCCTCATAAGAGAGATGCTTCAGTCCCTTGATCATCTTTGTAGCCGTCCGCTGGACTCTCTCGAGTAGTTCCTTGTCTTTCTTGAACCGGGGAGCCCAGAACTGGACACAGTACTCCAGATGTGGCCTCACCAGGACAGAGTAGAGGGGGAGGATAAAACTCTTCTTAATGCACCCCAGGAGACCATTGGCCTCCTTGGCTACAAGGGCACATTGCTGGCTCATGGTCAAGTTGTCCACCAAGACTCCCAAGTCCCTCTCTGCAGACCTGCTGGAAAGCAGGTCTGAAGTAGTCCAAAGTAGAGCTTGTGTGGCTAACTTTCCTTTGTACTTGACAGAGCTGTAACTGTCACCACATCCACATATGCTGGTCACAACTTATGAGAATTGTTGATAGCCTGGAAACCGAGAAATCAGAAGTCTTGCCTTGTGATGGCATCCTGGGAATTGAAGCTATTTAGTTTATCAAAAACTCCAGAGTGATAAAAACTTCTCGTAAGTACCTATACTAAGAGTAAAACAAGGATAGCGGGTACTTCAATCCAGCTGCCAAAGTTATAACAACATCCAGTCCATAATGGAAGTTGGATTAGACAAATTAAGGCTAAAATACAGAGGAATTCAGCTTTCAGCCTAATTACTCACTGAGAAAATGTGCAATAGCTCCCAGTACATATTCCTGACACTGAACGTTTAAAACTAGGATGTGATACTCATTTTTAAAAGTGTAATTCAACTAAAAATCTGGTGAAAGGTCATGGTTGTTATTATACACAGACAGACTCTTTTCTTCTGGGAACTCTCAGTTGAGTTTTTTAAACAACAGTGAATCAATGAAGTTGACCTAATAGGTGCAGATATATTTAGTTTTAAAAATATTTAAAAGAAGCTCTTAGCATCCAAAGTTCAGTCACTTGCCTAAGGTCATACAGGATGCGTGCAACAGAATCAGACACTAAGTCGTATTCTTCAGTGTTCTCAATATACTCTTCTTTCTCACCATTTGGGGATCATTCACATCTAGCGATGTACCTGTTCTGAAAATGGCGAGTGTTGAAATACGCAACAGAAACACAAATGCAGTCACAAAAGCTTTTGTTTCTGATTCCTATTCAAATCACTTTTAAGCTGATAAAACAGAATTCAATCCACTCTGAATGCTAGGTATTATATGGTTAACTCACTTCCGCGGAGGTGAGGATGTGAATGAGCTTCAAATGAACTATTTACACCTATCTGCAAAACCTTTTGTTTGCATGCTTTATAGCTCTGATTTTTGTTACAGACTTGCTAAGACATCTTGCCATGCAGGCTATGCTGTTTTGTGCACTACGGCCTCTACCTAATGCTTCTTATACAAAAAATTCTTTACTAAACACAATGGTACCCAAGATCCTTGTGGTATACCACGACAGGTCTTATCAAGCACATGGGCTTGGACAGATGGCTGGCGCCACAGGAAACAGAGACAAGTGTGCAAAGACAACAAAATAAATGCAAAATTGAGCTTTAATGCTTTGTTTCCTCAAGTCCACCTACACTTCATATGTTCAAAAAAATAAGGTCTCATACAACCTAATTATCAATTTGCCCAGATACAATCATGCGTTTCACAGGATCTTTGTGGCACATTTTACCTCAGCTTTATTCTTTTGTTTTGTTTTTTTGTTTGTTTTTTTTTTTTGGCTTAAAAATGAGCCATTTTCCCTAATTTAACATGCGTGAAAACTAGAAAGACAATTTAAGTCGCCCATTCTATACGTTTGAGGGTTTTTTTCTAACTTCGTAACAAGAGGTAGCTAAGCAAGAAAAGACAGTGGAAAAAGAGAAAAGTGAGATAGCAGCATATTTTACAGGCATATTATAAATTTCTCAACCTGTGCACCAGTAAAGATGCAGGTGGCTGGAATCTGTTAGGTATGTAGTAACCTAGCAAGAAAGGGTTACTCAGTTTCTTTCTTCATATGGTGCCAACATAATTGCTCAGTAGATTAAAACATTACCTCAAAACATCCCAAATATTTGTTAGCATGGGTGTTTCCTCCCCCGTAAAAGTGGGCTCAAATCAGAACCACTCACCCACAGGCTTCCTGACAAGGAAACTGGAGACAAGAGAATTCATGTGTCAGCCTGCCTGCAAGCCAAATCTGGCTCATCAAGCTGGGTAATATGCAAAAGAAAGGTCCTTGTTTTTCTCTATCCCATATCCAATCCACTGAGCAAGTTTTAATTGTAGTCAGGAGGGCTTTCATAATTTAAGGCTTGTGCTTTGGTATTTCAGTCTAGCACAGTATAATCAAAACTTACTGGCTTAGTTTATTTTATCTTCAATCTAAGCTGTTATATTACAAAAGCATTACAGAAGATATCAGATGTTTTGGGATCTGGGAGCATTGTTTACAGTGCAGGAGACAGATTGTGAACATCCCATAGCAGAGTTTGTATCAGTCCATACTGCTTGTTAGAGATGTTTCTTCTTAAGTGTGTTAGTCAAAGGAATGCTTTCAAATCATCCAAAAAGATTTAGTTCAACAAGGGGACGAGGCTTTGCATCCAGAACCGTCACCTGTAACATTCTGCAGGTTGTCTTACCCGAAGAGTGTGCCAGCCCCTTGTCTGAGCAACAGGATCTCTTTGTAACCACATCCTAGGAAGCATGGCAAGCTATCTGAAATAGTAGCTATTTTGTCCTTTCACAGGCATCTTTATCCTGAAAAGTAGCACTGGGTAAGAAGATCAAAGACTTCTATCATGGAAGGTGTTATCTTATTTTTGGTGTTGTCTTATTTTACCAGGTAGGAAGAAGAACACCAGGTGTGCCATAGAGCATATGCCTTTGCATCCATTCATAAAGCACAGCTTGTTGCGCAGCCCACATCCACCGAACACCTTTAAGACCTGAAAACAGCAGAACTGAAACAAGTTTGAAGCAGTTCCAGGGTCCCTTGTGCTTGAAGGCTCTGACCTTAGATAAGGCTGGAGCTCAGCACCCCCCTCAGACATGTTTTTTGGGTGAGCAACTTCATGTTTCAGTACCCTAAAACTGTCAGTCCTGGAATAATCCATAGCTATCCCAGGCACAAAACCTGTCATTTTGTCAGGCAGACTGTTGTAGGTTTATGAACACACTGCTTCCAGGATCTTAAAGCAATTAATTTTAATTTCCAAAGCAAACGTGCCAAATTGCTTAACACAGATCTAGGAACACTGAAAGAACAAACTTTTTTGTAGGGTAGTTCATCAGGCATCCAGATAAAAATACTTCCAACCTGACATGTTCGAAAGTAAACATTTCAGGCTCAATGAACTAGAATTTTCTGCCAAAATAGGTTTAGCTGATTTTTTTCCTACTACCTCTAACTTTCTAAGTTGTAAACAATGAATAAATTCACTACACTGATATGGTCAGCTAGGGCAACTTCTGCATGGCAATCAATTTCTTGGGAAGGCTGTCCCAGTGAACAACACATATTTTGTAAGTAGATATTTAGAATAAGATTTTAATAGCTGAGGCAACAAATCTCTAGGTTTTAATTTCCCCTATGCAGCGTTTGCTTTTTACATTCTTAACTTTTGACAATTGTATCTGTTTCCCTTGAAATGTTTTTCTTCTGCTATGTCTGAAAACCCCGTGACATGCAGCTAACAGTATTTGTTGTTTAAATATCTTCTTTACGGTAAGACATCATCCAAACTGGAATATTGCGCATCTTCATTACAGGGAAAGGACCATTAATAAGTAACCAACATCTGAACAAGAGAGTTTATGTAAGATTAGCTACAGAACCAGACTTCAAAGCAGCCTCAATGTGTGCCAAATCTCCTAATGAACACAATTTTTCATGTTACTGTATACTGTACATGATCCAAAGCCCTGCATACAGTTTCTGAAGATTAGAAGAAAGTCAGCCATATAATAAGCTATGAACAAAAATAGCAGTGCAAAATGTCGAGTCCCTAACTCACAAGATACAGGAGAATAGTTCTGACACAGCAGTAAGGATGACTTACTCTGGGTTTGTAACCTGACCTTCTGCCACCCCCACAAAGACAGTTAAATCGTTACCGAAACTGTTCTTCTGCCATGGAATTTTACAGTCCATTTTTGAAGCTAAACAGCATACATTTTGAAACACCACCTTCCAAACTGTGGCATATGAGGAGCCATTTCACAAGAGTCGACCTGCAGAGCTGGGGTAGCGAGGGGACCTGAGGAGCGAAGCTGTTCAGCTGACCCACTGTTGGCAATCCCCACTCTTCAAAAGCCAGAGCTTGAGTGGTCTTAGCGACATCACTGCACTTCTGTTCTGGCATATTCAGACTAGGAACGTGCCACATTGAATCCCTGCCCTGTCTTTATATTGTTATAGAGCAGGTTTTTATTCCCAGATTATCTCAACAACTACAGTACTCTGAAAGTGCCATTTGCCTTAGTACAATCACCCTTTGCAAAATAATGCAATCAGGACTTGGCTCTTCTTTTTATTTTAAGCTGATGAAGCCTTTGGCTGGCTCCACTATGACTCACGTCCTCCCGTGCCTCAGTGACCATTCTTATGTCAGCATTTGAGATTTTTATTTGGTCTGGAAATGGTATACCCAGAAGAGATTTATCACTTATAATTGTTAGCTGTCCCACCTGACACTCCGTCTAAGCGGTTAACTCAATTCCTTGCAAAAATCCAAAAGCTTAAGGAATAAACTTGGAAAAGTGGTACATGTACACCGTTAGATGTCAAAAGTTTAAACATTCATGTCTCAGAACAGGCTCAAATGATCAAAGTAACCTTAAGTTGCTCTATTATTACAAATTGCTGTCATCTACAATACGAGTCCCTTTTTTGGGAAAAAGTTTTTAGGCAAAGTTTTTGTACTTGAGAATATAAAAGAAGTTGCCAATGAGTAAAAAGGGCAAAAAGATGTCAGGAATTTAAACACTTGAACAAAAAAAGTCCAGCAGGTAATGTTGATGACCCCTTCCATAAAATCTAGGCTCAACATCAGCAAGTTTTTCTTTTCCTAGTTATTTTTTACATGCATTAGCATGTGGATCCTTATTACTGGCTTTCACAACAATGGGTCATGTTGACTGGAATACCAGGAAAAATGAAGATAAGTAACACAGAAAATATGCTATTCCGATGTTTGCATCCCCAGATTGGTACTCCCTCTGGATTTCAATTTTATTTTTTTTAATTATTTCTGCAAAGAAAGTGATATTTCTAAGGCTATGTTTTGTCCTTTAAGAAACATTAATTTATAATTAAAAGATCATTTAATAAAGGGTTTATAAGTTCTGATTGTTTAAAATTGAGTCTAGGAAGACTTTTAAAGTCTGAACTCTGCTATTCCTGTTGTGCTGGATGAGAGCTGAACTCTGCTAATGAATCTAAAAATAAAAGGAAATGGAAACAAACATTTCAAAGAAATCTATTTCTGACATGCCATGCCGAGGACTGCCACAAAGGTATTTATCATTACAAAGCAGCATAAACTTTTATGATATGCTATTTTTCCTCCAGAAAATAATGATTTGTCAAAAGCAAAATGTTTCTGTGAACATGCCGCTTTTGGTAAATCTTCCTTGATTTTCTGTTAAGTATTGTTCTTAGCTCCTTGGCCAATGCCACCAAGCCTGGCACAGGCTGCCCTGGTCAGTGTCCCCTGGGCTTCCCAACTACAATCCCAGCCGGCTGCCCATGTTGGTTGCAGCAGGCAGCTGGCCCACCAACCTGGACTGATTCTGTGCTCCAGCCACGGGGCTGATGCTTAGTCTTCACAGTGGTTTTTCTCCATGGCCTGGATGTCCCTCTTCCATTTGACAGCTATTCTGTGATGGCGGCCGGTGCAAATGCTGTGGCAGTATAATTTGGCAACTCATCATCCCATAATACATACATTATTTTTCCAACGTTTGGCATGTCAATAAAGAGTGACCCTCTGGACAGGACAACATAAACATGGTGATGATCAAATTTGGAGGCGTGTTTTCAAGACTTTTCCTCATACAGGAACCACTGTAGAGGCTGCCAAGCCCCTATGGACTGGTCAAGGAGGCAATGCTTACCTACTCCACATCCAACAGCAGGCTGTAATGTGCAGACAGACACCAAGACACATCTTCAAATAACTGATGTTTCAACTTCTTGGCCACATTTTCAGTATCCCTCTCCAAGACAGGGTGTTTTTTCCAGTCAGAAACAAAACTTACATGTCCAGGTGTGTTTTAGGCTATTTTCCATTGCATTTTCTAATGACATATAAGTAAAATTTCTAAAATAATGTGCCATTTTGAAATGTGAATCTGAAATTCTTTTACCATAAAAATTAAAAAAATATTTTTGCTAAAACAATTAGAAAAGCTAACACATAGTTATGGTTTAAATGCTGTTCAAATTTGTAATTTGTGATAGAAAAAGTTGAAACCCTCTCCCCAAATTTTATGCTGTTTTAGTAGTCAGCATTCATATAGAATACGATGAAAAATATACAGGGCTTAGAACTTCCCCAATGAACTGTTAAAGGTTACCAGGAAACATAAATAGAAAGAAATAAAGAGGAATTTTAATTTTTGAAAATAAAATACACATATTGTGCGAAGCTCTCCTGTCCTGCCTCGAAACAGCATGGGTTTTAATTTTTAAGATACAAGTTTGAAATTAAACTTGAAGAATGCAAACTTTGAAAAGCGACAGAACTGAGAAGGTGTGGGAATCATGGAAGTATTTATAATGGAATTTCAAATAAAATTATTTTTAAAAATTACATTCCTGTGGACTCAAAAATCTGTTTAGGCTGCAATACAGATCTCTTTGGTTTTGCATAGATGCTTTTAGAAATTTAATTAACTTAAAAAAACTCATAAATTCAACACAATACAAACAATGAAACAAGAAAGAGTAAGAGTGTCAGGAACAAAATGCCTGCCATATTTCTTGGTGTATTGAAAAATGAAGAGACCTCTTGAACAAAAATGCTACTTCCAAGCTGATTATTTGCTGAGTTTTAGACCAATATAAATTGAACCTAAGGGAGAAATGGGAGAGAACTGGATTCCTGGCTTAGTGGAAAGTTATTGAATTGGATTTTTTTGTTCTTCTACACTGTTCTTCAGCATGAAAGAAAATTCTGACAGAAAAAAAAAAAAAAACACTTTGGGCTTTTTTTTCTCACTTCAAATTAAATTTTTAAAAACCCTGTCCCAGTCTGAATCTTTCATAATGCTTGGCTCCCATCATCCACTGATTCAAGGTGAATGTTGCCTTCTTTAAATTGCTGACAAAGAAGAAATATCCTTTGGGAACAAGGATGGAAAGAAGGCAGAGAAAAGAAGAGCAAGAGGGAAGGACAAGAAGTAAACAAAAACCTCCAGCAACTCTTCCCAGAATATTCACCTACACCTAGTCTTTATTTTTGCTGCTATACCCAGTGATGCAAATCAAAGCTTTTCACCCTTCTTGAAGCTGCTTTGCTTTCTACAGAAGGATCTGAAATCAAGAACCAGGTGTTTTTTAATTCTCAGTTTATATTAATCCCCCAAAACCTTCCAACATGAAACTGGTGCTTTTTCTGGCAATCTATCACTGCTACTTAACCGCCTTTAACACATCTTAACAAAGTGTTTCCTTGAATATTTGTGTGCTTGCCTTGCTCTGATTCTTATTCTTTGAAATACAAGCACTTAATGACAAGAATCAGGTTCACAAGCTTGTCAATAGCTTACAATGCATTGTGTCCTCTGTACACAATAACTGGCACTGTGAATTGTTCCAGAAAAAAAATATTTTCAGCTTTTTCATATCTTGTCACTCCATTATATCTTCTTTCCCCTTTCTTGTCCTCCCCAGGGAACAAAGGCATGAAAAACCGCGAACCTTTAGGATCTCTGCCTGTTCTTTAATCTCTGCGGAGTATTTTCTGCTGAATTTCAGGGTGAGGAAACAGTAAAATCACAATCCAAGGCATTCTGCTGTTTCTGTGCTGGGCTGTTTTGCAGCTATCTCCTTGTTTGATCTGGTCCAGTCCCCAGCTCCACACTCTGCCAACATGGACATCACCTGGCCCGTGATATCAGTGAGTGCTGGCAGTGGAGGCTGTAATTCTGTAATTGAAATTACAGGCTTGTAATTCTGATCTCTGATGACAGAGTTCTCCTCCTCGTCATCCCTTTCCTTGAACAGAAGGAACTCCTGGGGAGATACAAGTTGTAAGGCCTACTACTACTGTCTCTTGTCACCACAGACTAGCACCATGCCAGCATTGCTCTAAAGGGGGTAATGTGCTGTGAAGCTGCAACTCGAAAATGCATCAGTAGTGATAGATAATTGGGTTTTTCCTAGATCTTCTGCAGATCAAGGCTTTCATCTGCAGCACAGAGAAATACAAGCCTGATACAACAACAGCCCTTACTAAGCGGAGGTGCAGGATGAGGCATGGGGGAGTACAGGAATGGGACAATAAGAGATGAGGCAAAGGGTGTCACTGGAGACCTTACGGCTATAAACAACTCTCCAGTGGTCAGCAACAGAAACATAAGATGGATTTTGAAAAAACAGGTTTTGAGGGTAAAAAAGAAAACAAAGAAGTAGGACCTAACAAGTGAAAAAGGCATCATAAATTCAGGTGAAAGAGAGAGCTATAGACCAGGGATGAAAAATCATGGTGTAAAAGCATGTTAGCAAACATACCAAAATGCCCTGAATGGATCCTAGACTAAGGAAGAAGAAACAATCAACATCAAGTTGCGCCAGCGGAGGTTTAGATTAGTTATTAGGAAAAATATCTTCACATAAAGGGTTATCAAGCATTGGAACAGGCTGCCCAGGGAAGAGGTTGAATCACCATCCCTGAAGGTATTTAAAAGACGGGTAGACGTGGTGCTTAGGGACATGGTTTAGTGGTGGACTTGACAGTGCTAGGTTAACAGTTGGACTTGATGGTCTTAAAGGTCCCTTCAAATTTAAACGATTCTATGATTCTGTGGGTATCTTAATGTTCCCAGCAAAGGACTCTAGACACTGACAAGTTCCTCCAATACCCCCACCACCAACACCAGAATCCATGCAGCAAGTTTAAGACCCTGAGGAGCAGAGAAAGAGTGAGCAGATCAGAAAAAAGGGGCAGAAAATAAGAAGTGTGTGTAGAACAAGTTTAGCTGAATTATGCTAATTACAGTAACTTTTTCTGCATAGATGTATTATTTCTCTTTCTCAAACAATTACTCTTGGATTAACATTTCTTGGATTAGACTGTTAAAATTTTGATTATACTAACAATAAACTCTTGGCTTTATATATAAGGTGTGTTTCCTCTTTCCCCGCCCCAAAAAAGATTTTGAATGGAATACCAGCTCCATATCCCAATAAAGAAGTAAGAAAAGTACTTGTGGTACTAGTACACTACATCATTATGAGAAAAAGATGTGGGTGTTGTCACAATAGCATCCACCAGTTGTGGTATTGATATAGGGGCAGGTCACTACACGAATCCCTGAAAAATGTGCTTCGACCTTGCCCCTAAACATTACCTGCTGCAAAATGCTAGATCCAGAAAAAATACAGTTACATGAAGCTGCTGATTTTCCTTATGCTGAAACAGTCTCAGATGACATTAAAAATTAAAGATCATCTCTCAGTTAGGAGAGATCTGCAAGACACAAGCAGCGGATTTCCATGCCTACCTGGATGGAGTGTTGTTTTATTTTCCTATAGTAGAGAAGAGTACAAGACCCTATGTTTCGAGTTCTGTTAAGACATTCAGAGTTTAAAGCTCACAGCAAGTCTATAGTTTAAAATGTTTGCGTTTCTTGAGTATAGGCAGACTCAAATAAAATGGTTAACTATATCAAAATAATTGGTTTTACAGGCTATAATCCATTACACCTAAGAGTAATCATCTATCACAGCAAAGGCAATTTATTAGTGTCAGAGAAAAACTGGCATTCACCTTGTCAGGGCAAATTCTGCACAGACTGTTACTCAATGAAAAAGCCATCATACTCCCCTTAATCAGCATACAACGGTAAATGAAGACAAAACCCAATGATATTTCTTTCTTTAGACTCAATTTAAGGAGAAACAAAAAAGCTACAGAATGTTAATATGGAACTGAAAGGGACACAGCATACCGGTGGCCAAATGCAGAGTGCAGCATTTATTCTATAGGCCTATGAGATAAAAGGCACCAACAGAAATGAAGGACAGCTGGTCTAATCACAAACGCTAAAGGAGTTACATTTTCTGATAGTGCAAATCAGTAAGACATTCAGAAGTGACTGGTCATATAAATGAAACAGGAAAATTAGATCCATTCGGCATACTTTGAGCTTGATCTGTTTCCTAATGATTCTGTTTGTATTTTGGTAGATTGACTGTTACTTCAGTGTTGTAACTCTAGAATCTCTGGTAACAAGATCATTCAAGATTTTTATACATAGACCTGAGAAGTTCCAAATATCGGGACCCATATATTCTGCTGTGGCATCCCTTCAGTAAATACATCAATTTCTTTGCTCTTTCATTGGATA
Organism: Charadrius vociferus; assembly: GCF_000708025.1. Classification (NCBI taxonomy): domain Eukaryota; kingdom Metazoa; phylum Chordata; class Aves; order Charadriiformes; family Charadriidae; genus Charadrius; species Charadrius vociferus. The sequence continues at coordinate 3,279,620 of NW_009649167.1, read as the reverse complement.
AAAATAAGTAGCCGTAATTTACACAGTTTTGTCAGCTCAACGCATATTCATTGTGCTGTGTAGGAATTCCTATCAATCAGAGCCTGTCTGAGCCTTCATGTTTTTAGGAAGTCTGGCTTGCTGCAGGACCAACTTTTAGTTGCCATTTTGACAGTAATAATTCATGCCACAGACAAGATCTTCACCATGCTCCCTCTTTCAAGATATACTTTATAAGGTTTATTTTGTTACCCCCTTTCCTTTTTGTCTGTTTTGCTTCTGGTTAATCTAAATCCTACAGATGCAAAGGATTGACAGATTTTGAATGAGAAAAAAAATCCAATCTCAGAAGATAGGATTTAAAAACTGGACTCAAATCTGTACTCATAAGTTTTAGGAGCTCCTATGAGTAAATGCAACTCTTCCCACAGAAAGCTACAAACTAAATCAAGTCTTTGATTTTGAAGTAGACTTTACTCACTTCAATAAATCAAGGGGCAAGTTTAGGCATTTTGGCAACCTATTTGTCAGAAGACAAGTTATGTGAAGACATGTAAGCTAAGGTAATAATTTGTTCTGTTTTCTGTATTCTGTTTGCTGACTTATGGAAAGAAAGGCCTCCAGGCACAGCAAATATGAGGGGCTCTGCCCTGGAAGGCTGCTGCTGGAAGGAAACCACCATTTTTTTGGCAGTGAGGAGAATGTTACAACTGATATTTCCCAAAACAAACTTCAGTCTTTGGGCTTTTTTAATAAAATAAAAAAGGGATAGATTTTTATGTTCATTCTGTTTTGCTTAAATAGATAACATGCTTTTTACACATCTACCACTGTTCCCACAATGTTTTGCTCATAGGCTCATGGTTTGGCTAAGCTGATGAATGGCCATTAGCATACACGACTATTTTAAGGTTCTTTATGGCTGTGACTTAGCAGTGTTCTATGGGAGATCTTCCTCCCATCTTCCTCCCATGTCCCCACACCTGATCTCCAAGATGAACACCTCCATTCTTCACCTGGAAGTAGCTCTGGCAATCACTAGACCCTCCCATGAACTGATTTAATTCACCCTAATGTGAGGAAGGTTTGGATTTTTTATTCTAAAATGGATTTTTATCTAAATTTAGTGAGGTAGCTTTCATCCAATTCTATTCCCTCAACTGGTTGAATGTGCAGGAAGGAGATTAAAATCAGAGATTAAATGCATTTGAGCTGCTGTGGAGCCATTAGGAAAGAGTTGTACTTTTATATCGGAAATGAATAACCTCTGATTTTCCCCTTCTCTTTTTCAGGAATAATATTATATGGTTTACAGTAAAGGGAACCTGAGACGTGAATCAGAGCCATATCACATTGGTAGAAGTGCTTTTACTTTTCAAAACATATTGTAGGAAATCATGCAACATTATGAACATTACACTACCCTGTGAATAAAGATCACAGAACAACATGCCTACCTACAAAGACCACTTCTGAAAATGCATTGTAGAAAGTTGCAATAGACATAGAATCATAGAATCATTTAGGAAAGGACCTTTAAGATCATTAAGTCTGACCATTAACCTAGTACTGCAAAGCCCACCACTAAACTATGTCCCTCAGCAGCACATCTACCCATTTTTTAAATACCTCCAGGGATGGTTTAGATTGGATGTTAGGAAAAATCTCTTTACTGAAAGGGTTATCAAACATTGGAATGGGCTTCCCAGGGAAGTAGTGGAATTGGTATTTAAAAGATGGGTAGATGTGGTGCTTAAGGACATGGTTTAGTGGTCGTTGTGGCAGTGCTAGATTGATGGTTGGACTCAATGATCTTAAAAGTCCCTTCCAACCTAGACAATTCTATGATTCTGTGATTCTATGGTGACTTGATCACTTCCCTGGGCAGCCTGTTCCAACACTTGACAACCATTTTGGTGAAGAAATGTTTCCTAATATCCAATCTAACCCCCCCCTGGTGCAACTTGAGGCCATTTCCTCTTGTCCTGTCGCTTGCTACTTGGGAGAAGAGACTGACACCCATCTGACTACAACCTCTTTTCAGGTAGTTGCAGAGAGCAACAGGAAGGGCTTCTGATTGCTGTGTATCTGCTCTAAACAAGAGACTATTTTATTGATTTAAGGACTTTTACTTTTTATTTTTTTCCATTTAAAACCCAAAGAAGGGTGTTTGTGCAAAAAAAAATTGTTTGTTTTTCCAGCCACATCAGTTGGTCTAATAAAAAAATCTCTTCTCTGAAAGTCTTGTTTTGGTGGATGTAAATACTGATGATATATGCACCAAAACTACATTTATGAAGTCAATAACCAATCACTGACTAAGCTAAGCTGATATAGTACTATTTACCAAAATTTTACCTATGATTTTAAATATTCAGTGCTACAGTGCATTCAAAATGTTAATTACTAACTAGATCTGATATCAATTATAATTTTCCAAGAAATAATTCTTGCTGTATTCCCCTTTTTCAGACATGAAGACAATCTGCTATATATCTAAATTACAGTCTTTGATTTTATGCTATTTAAGAATAAACTGTATTCTGAATCACTCTTTCTTAATCCTTCATGTATAATTGAAGCTCAAACAATCTGATACTAAATCTTCTGATGTTAAATTTATTCACAATGATAAATCATTGTTCTGTTTCTTAGTCTGTTCTGCCAGGATGCAAGAAAATAAATCTGATATAACCATGAATAATTTGAATTATTTGTGTGTTTGGAAAACTATTAAACTTGGGGAAATGGATTTATCTGCATGATTCCAAAGAAGCCACATTTGTATTCCTTTTAGAAGTGTGGCTCATCTCTATTTTAGTACATAAGAGTTTACCAGTAAAAAGAGCTCTAAAAATTTATCAACAAGACTCATTTTAAGAAAAAAAACGATTTCTAACATTGCTGTATCATAAAATATAAGGAGTCATTATGTTTTAATTAGACTCAGATATATCCGTGGTACAAAAATAGGTCAACCTCTAAAACCAGATTGTATGAAGTTACAGATATATGAAAATCAGTGTGGGCATTTAATAATTACATTTGGAAACAAAATAGTTACCTGCTGTAATTATAGTGTTAAACTACTGACTTCAAATGTCCATAAAGGAGAAGAGAGCACATGTGTTCAAAAGGTTTTTCAAACATTATTAAGTCTAGTGTTGTCTAATTTGATCATGGACTCCATGCTGCTAGCCTTCCTCATGTTAATCCATTTATTATAAGGGACTCTTACAAGACTAAACCTTTCAGCCTGGCTGAAAGAATTAGTCTTCATTTTGTAGGATATTATTATCTAATTGTGTATGTGTCTGTATTACTGCCTAATATGAAAACAATACATTTTTCTAGCCATATGTTTGTTTTTGACATTTTGGAGTCTATATTATATTTTTAGTCATCATTTTGATACCTTGTATTAAAATTTAAAATAAAAACATTTTAGCTATCTGAAAAGTAAATTACGTGCAAATGCAAATCCAGATAATCCAGTTAGAAGCTATGTTCAAGCTATGCAGGAGCCTGCAGATACTGGGGTTTTTAATTGTGGTTGTATAGCAGAAGTGAGAGCCTTTCCTAGTTGCCGTGTTGCTGTACATACTCTGATAACATCTTGCATCTTGTTCTCTGAGGAGGAGCCATATTTTTTACTGCAGTCAGGGATGATGATTCCAGAATATGTTACAATATGCCTTAATTAATAAGTCTAAATGCAATCTATATGACTAGCAGGAGCTATTCTACTTCCTTGTGGGAGAACTTAATGTTCTAATATAAAACCAGCTTTCAAGACAAATTCATCATGGAATCCGGATCATATTAACTTCCCACAGATCATAGGAAAGTATATGAATCGGTGAAATTTAAAATTCAAACTACTGAATACACTGAATTCAGAGCTATCATACCATATTCTATAGTTTACAGTATAAAACAGTATCACAGTATTATTATATTGCAGTATAATATAACACACTACACTCTTTGGACTGTGGATCGAAACAAGGCTTTAAGCTCCTTTAAACCACTGCAAAAAGTATTCAAAGAACCAAGAAAAACCTAAAAGTGTCTAGCCCACTTCACAGCTTGTCTTTTACAGGCACCTTTCCAGCCTACTCACCAGCTGTTACGCCTGTTGCCCTTCTGAGATCTAACTAAAATATTTCTCTTGTTTCATAGGAGAGTAAGTGACCTTCTTTACAAGATTATGGCAGAAATAAAGAGAAGTGAGGATGTACAGAGGAAGAAAGAGAAAGGCCTAGATTCAGCCATTCCTGGAAACCATCAATGGTGCTTATATCTGGTATTACGCCCATTTCATCCACCAAGAGCCTTTTCAGCGGATATTTCATATTAAGTTAACTTTCTTTGAAGGTTTTCCAACCAGAGGCTGAAATGAGACATCACTTTAGTACCATACCCACAGCTCCCACCCCCTTCATCCGAGAGGAATTTGTCTCAGTGGCTTCTCATACAAACAGCTGGATAATGATACACATCTGCTGGGTTAGAGCATCGCTATATCTTCCTTCCCCAAAGCAGATGCTGTTAATAGATAGGTAGGCAACCAGGAACCCGAGCAAAGCTTAATGAAATCATCCCTTTGGCCACAGTGAAACAAATGGTTACCTTTCTAGTTAGATTGACACTCAAAATGATGAGCCTGTGTGTTGTGAAAAAGGTATGACAAAAGTGTGACCTAAATTCATCTCTGTAGATGTAAGAGTGCATCCACGTGGAAAAGCTGTCCTGCTTTTACAGGACATTGTCGAATAACGTTTTTCCCCCAGCCTGTTTTGCTAAGACTCTACTGATTGTTGGGGTCCCATGTGAGACCTGTCAGAAGACAACTGCCTAGGGTAAATCACCGTTGTTTGGGGCTGCCAGACAAAACGTGTGAGACCAAGACTGTGCTAACTGGTATGGGATGTGTCAAACCAGGGAGCAGGCTGACCCCTGCCCAGGTAGGGTGGCCTACAGCCAATGCACAGACCCACGCTCCAGCCCTGCTTGCTTTAAAACATACAGAGAGCCAGGGACTTTCCATGTTTTCTGGTGATAAAACAGGGGTGGATCCAAAGCTGAATCCATCATGTCTGGGGGGAGGAGAGGAGCTTCCACTGGAAAAGCTTAAAGCTGCAGGGGAAAAACAGAGACTGGAAGCCTTGGAGACCAACTAATCCAATGATAAAAATAATTATGTGGGATGCAGAATGGTATGACCATAGAGTTTTGACTATTTGGGACTGAGTTTGTATCTACTACTTCGTGAAAGACTCGGAGATAAAAATCTTCCTTTTTTTTTTTTTTTTAACTGGATGAGAAATTGGAATGTTTATGAAGCCTTAAAAGTTTTAATGGGATAAGAAATATGACTATCTGTGCTCAATAATTTGTCCATCACTGTGCAATTGACATATGAGTATTGTCTTAGAAGATATCATCCTGAAACCTTTCAGAGCCATTTATTTTATTTTAAAGTCTTAAAGTCCCTTGGTTTTATCTCCATCTTAGATGGAAATAGTGCTTTTAGAATCAGAACCAGGCCAATTTGAAGCATTTTGTTCTCGTAGTCAGGAGGGACTAAATTTAAAAGTGCTAGTGAGCCAACACCTGCTATGAATAAAAGATAGGCCCAACTTCATGCTCCAAATTCATTTTTCAGTGCATATGGGAGATGTGGTAACTCTCCAATAGGCCGCTCAACAGTTCCTAGGGTAAAGCACACATGAAAACCAGTGCTAGGAGAACAAAGTGTCATGATATGGAAAGAGTAATTCTTTCAATGGATTATTGCTAAGGGACAGTCTAAACTTGTAAGCATTCTGAGAGGGAATTTCTTTGTGCTTAGACTGGTCAAAATGTAGAAGCAAACTGCATAAATCTGTTTCCGAAGAAGCTGAACATAGAGAAGGAAAAAATCAGAGGCTGTAGCAACATGTTTGATTCAGAGACACAGATGATGAGATCAGACTTATATTTGTACTTCTCAGAAATGATGAGGGCCATTGAATCATGATATTTCTCTTCTGGCAATGAAATGTATGCTTAGTTATATTGTATGCCCAGAATAAGATTTTAAAGCATTGTGTATGTTTTCTTCTGGTTCTCTCTGCAAGAGCGAATGTCACACTGAGAGGACTGACTCCCTATGTCATTAATAGGCAAAAAAATACATTTTGCTTTGAAACTCCACTGTCAAAGATATTAGTTTTTCCATACTCAGTTATTTAAGCTTTTTTCGTAATCTTTCTTTTTGATATATTCTTGTATACAGGGCTCCTACAGAGCGTCATATTGCAAAAAAAGACTTTGTCTGGGTAACAGATCCAGCTGTGTGCAGTCACACTGCTTTATTACCCTTCCTAGGTCCCTCCCTGAAATATTCTTCTGCCAAGATATCTGCCAAAATGAGAAAATCTAGTTAACAGGTTTTCAATGGTCACATTTATCTTGCTGATGAGTTAATATGTATTCTTGCCTTCTCCTTATCAGTTCGGTTTATCCACCTGTGGACAGGAAGGCATACTCCAGATAACTTTAACACAGGCATGATGGCACAGGCTTCAGTGAAATCTCTAGAAGCATATCGAGGATCCTGGATATGTGCCCAGGTTACTAGTATATGCTGAAATCAATAGTGAACTTCATTATTGCTATTGCTTTTCATGCTAGTTGTAATTAAGCTGGCATTGTTATGACAATATGCAATATAATTATGTTTTACCCCACTGTGAATAAAATTTCTGGACCATCAAGACAGAGATAATTTCTTCCATAGGCATTGGTAGAGAATTGAGCTTTGACTTCTAGGAATTACCATACGACTTCTAGGGCTAATGCTACTACTAGGAAGCACATGAAGAAGTTTAAAATCTCAAAAACACAATCTAACGAGGAAGCAAGGAAGGAAATAATGTAAATCCACTCTGAGGGCACCACTTTAAGACTAGATGGAAATTATCAGTACAGCTTTTTATTTTATTGGATGTGTCATAGGCTTCTGTCAGCAGTTTCAGAAACCCCTGGAGTTGTCTCTGGCAGGGAATTTTCTGGATGGCATCTGTTTAAGCAATATTGGAAATAAAATATGTTGGGTTTTTTTTTCTTGCTATTCTAACAATAGCCTTGATAACATGCAAATTGCATAGTTTGCAGACATATAAAAAAGCAAAGCAGATACAGACATATCAGACATACAGCCCTGCCTGCTGCTTAGACTTTGCAGATGTAGCGTTAATGATCCCTTTTCATCAATTTTAAATTACAAGGCCCTTCTTTTGCTGGGAGCTGTTCCTCATCATTATTATCCTTTTTTATGGAGGTCAACACATAAAACAGATATTTGTTTTATAACTGAAGTGCTGAAGTGATGCTTAACGTAGTAGTATTCCCCACCAAAGGAGAGAAAGCTGAACCATGACACTCCTGTTTCATGTTCTGAGTCCAAGGGAGCCTTTGTATCTTGGCTATCCTTTCCCACCAATAATTTTGCCATGACCTGGGTTTTATCAGGTTTGTATCAGGCTCAGAGACAGGTCCTCAGTTAGAGTATGCTTGCACACCCCCTCTAACTGCAATGGAGTTTTACCATGTATTCATCCCATTTTATGCAGAGTCAAAATTAGGCTCATATTTCACAGTGTTGTTATAAATAGGCAAACACACTGGCTTCATAGGGTCATTCAGAAGCTCTTCACATTGGCTCTTTGGCTGTAAATTTGGTTTATGAGAGCTGTTGTACAGTTTGGCAAGTTAAACACTATACTTCTGCGCCTGACTTTTAATCTCATGGCTGTAAGTATGAAGAGCTAATTAAAATAGAAAAATCAGCTCTCAGCTACCTACAGAAATGTGTGCTTCCACATTCTACTTTGTGATGTCTGGATTTCAATTTGGATGACAATGATACACTGTGTAAAAAATATTCTCATGCTTTCTAAAAAGTATCATTAGAGCTTGCTTCGAAAATCTACTCTGTATTTGGGCTTCATTCATGGATGTATGGATGAAACATTTAAACACAGATATTTTGTTTAAGTAGATATGGATGACAGCTTTCCCCCCCCTCATAACTACTGTTTATATTTCATTGGAAAATCAAGTGATGAAAATATTTCAAAATTTGAAAACAGACATTTTTATATGGAAAAACTGTGACAGCTTTTACCCCAGGCTGATAGTAAAAAGTAGTTCACATGCTTTCTGTTATTACCATCCTCCATATGACAGATTCCCTGGCTAGAATACATTTTCCTGTAATGCACTATTGCCTCCCGCTCCTGGGACTTCTATCTTTAGTGAATCATTGAAGGCTGAGCCTGACTGGGGAACACGACCAGAATGAGAAAGTGGCGATAGCAGGAAATCACACTATAACTTCTGTGACAGAAGCATTTCTAAATGGAAATGCATATTTTCAGTAAATTACATGAGATTCTTCTGTGCCGTTCTTCATTTTTTTAATTAAAATTTTTCATGTAAGCAGGCCTGTTTTGAAGAAAAATACATTTAATCTAAACTTGATTTCCACTATGCAAATGCGGGGTTTGCTTCTTTTGGTTTGGTTTTCACAAGAAAGTGTAGATGTAGTATTCAACGAGAAAACATGGCAGAATTGCTTTGAAAGCTGCTGAACTCTACAGAGCACTTTTACAGAGGCAGAACAAGCATAAACTGTTCCTTTTCACATATATCTGAATCCCCTCCCATGGCAACCTATTTCCAACACATTCTACATCCTCAGCTGTGCTCCCACAAATCCTAAAGGGGATGAAATACCTTCTTTAGCTTCTCCACTATTCTGAACGAGACAGGACCTTGTTAGGTCCACATGGTCACAGTTTTCATGTAATAGGAAATAACGAAAAATAATCCCCAAACTTACTCTAAAAAACCTGCAAAAGACTTTCCATATCAATGTTTTCTGTTTTCACAAAAAAATTAAGACATTATAACATGAACTTTAAAACAATCTAAGGAAGGTATTTTAGAATCATATTGAACAATTGTCATTATTCTATTGATTTATGACAACTATTAATGGCACATTTTCACACTCGTTATTAATTTTGATATAATTTGAAAATATCAGATCACTAATTATAATCTGATATTATGGAATTCACACTTATTTAAGGCATGCGTGCAAAAAGAATATATTATTCCCCTGCTCTTTGAACCACAGCTCTTACCATTTCATTGCTTATGTCTCTGACTGTTAGTATATTGAATTCAACAATTCTCTTCTCCAGGGGTTAGTACAATACAAGCATTTTTACAGAGTACTGCAAAATTTGGCCCATAATATATTCCTGGATCTAGTCCAAAAACATTGGAGTCAGTAAAAAAGTCTATCAATCTCAGTGGTCTTTGTATCAGGCTCTACAGAAAGTGTGGTATTGTAGATTTCCTTAGCATAAAAGTAATAGAAAAAAGCTTATTTTAATAAAATTCTTGTAATCAAAAGCTTTGTAAATACATTCTTTTTATTTCAGGATAGGGTGATTGTTGATTGTATCTGAAAGTTTAAAATCTTTCAAAAATATGTTCATGTATAGATTAGAAAGCCAAAGATTTCACTGATTCCCCCCCACTCTCTTCCCTGCTGTTTCTTTCAGTTCCTTCAAATATATTTAAAATAATCATTTTACTTCCAAAACTTTCTAGTCTTGGACCTCCACCAGATCTCTCTTTCCCACTTTGTTGGACATGTCTATCATATTTTAATCATGTCTCAAAAGGGTTTTTTACACATATGTTTTCAAATGCCTTCTGTAAACTTTGTAAAGCCTACAGATTTCAAAACGTGTTTTCGTCGACAGCTGGAACTGATTGCTTTAATCCATTTTTAGTCAAGCAGTCTGCTGTACAGTCTTTGGTAGCCCCATAACATATTAACATTTAGATTTAAAATGTTAGTCTTCAGTAAGACACTGTACTACACTATCTTCAAAGTATTTAAACTGTCATTTTCTTGCCAAGCTGTTATGTACGATATGATGAGGGTGCTAAAATACTCAGGACCATTAGTACCTGTGACAGAACAAGACAAAACCTTCAGAAAAGGGTTGGGCACAACCCTTCATCCAGTAGTTGGAAAAAGGAATCGGGTATTTGCTTGTTTAGATCTGATTCTAAGGAAGCGACTAAGAATATGAAGATGGAAAGCAATTTGGATGACAACAGTTCCAACACAAATGTTTGTGATTGTAAACGAGGAGAAACTCCCAAATGACAGTTTTCCAAAACCTCAAGAAACATGGTGAGAGCTCCTGAGATGGTGCTCCAAAGGATAACATGGTTCAGATGTGCGCAGTTTTTGAAGGGAGGCAATATTAAATGTGAAGGAGAAAACTGCCCCTTTGTTATATGTTACCATTCCAGTACCAAAATGGTACTGCAATGACCTTTATGACTTTTATACAATGACTTTTAATGACCATGACATTAATTAACAGTCATATAAAAAAGAGGCTCAAGGACAGAGTACTAAGGATGCACAGAAATGCATAGTACAAGTTTGTTGTGAGAAAATCAAGGAAAAATAAAGAAGATAATGAAATACACAAAGAAACATATAAAATTAAAAAGAGAACAAAAAATGCATTAGAAACGGTAGAATCCAGTGGAGCAGTATAGGCCTCTTTGTAAGGAAGACAACCGATAAATTGTTGACATCCAAAAGAATGAATTTGTGTTCTTTCTTTTTTTGCTTACCTAATTTGTTTCAACATTTTGTAAAAAGGTTAACAATAGCCATATAACAATAGCCAGCACAGTTAAAATTAACAACAGAAACACAGGTCAAACCAGAAAAAAATGATAGTTAATATTTGGAGTTTTCAGCAAGATAAAAAGTATAGTTGGCAGAGCAATCTTTGACTCTTTAGCAATTCTCTTCAGGAATCCCTGGAGGAAACATAAGACCTCAAAGATCCTTAATGGACAAACAAAATAGCTATTTTTGCAAAGGTATAAAATGAGTGATCTAGGAATTTATAGACCAGGCAGACTAGCTTCAGTATCAAAATGGATCCTGCAAAAAAGCATGCAATATTCAATTTGTAAGCCTTGAAGTATTCTTGATGATAAGAGAAAATGATAGTAAGTGAGAATGGGAATTTACAATAAATTATTATGCCAATTATATATCTTTTTTCTTCTTTAACCTAACTTTTAGACCTCCGGATAGGAGACAATTAGACTACACCATAGATGTTACCTTGAGTAAGGCTTTATTGTGTCCCAAGTTATATTCTCGTAAGCAAAATAGAGAACTATGGTCTGGATGCAGTGATTTTGTAAGCTAGGTAATTAATGAAAGGTAATACTCAAAGACCAGTCAAAGACTTCAGTTGAACTGAAAAACTCTATCAATGGAGTCTCATAGGCTACCTCTGGAGAGCACACTGGGGGTCCTGAAGTCCAGGATTCGGGATTCAGGTCCCCCAAGTTGCCAGGACAGGAGTTGGCAAAAGCACACTGTGAACCTCCCCTTCCCTCAGACCTTGCCTGATATTGTTTTCACAGAAATCAAAGAAGAATAAAATTGAAAGGCCAGAATACAAAATGGGGAAGACTGGGTAGATACAACCACCGCAATAATGTGTCTCAGCTTGGGCTGGATCATAGGCAGAAAATGAGTCATTCATGTAACATAGTTATTCAAAACCAGTGAGCATGTTACATTTAAGAAATGAAAAGTCCACAGAACTAGTTATGCTTTGATGGGAGTACATATCATATGTCCAGTGTTGGAATCAACACTTTAAAAACTGCAGGCAAGCTAGGACTCAGAAAGAGACAAGTGAAATGGGTAAGAAAACAAGGTATCCGAAAAAAAGCATGGATGGGTTGCATTTCTGTGTGACCTGGAAAAACAGCCGGAAGAGGTGACATGAACATGCCTTTGAAAAGAAGTCACTGACTGATAATTCCATCTCTGTGTTCCTTATGGGCAGGATGAGCCGTACTAATTTATTTTAGAGAAAATCTGATTTAGAAGTAATATTAATAAAAATAGTAAAAAATCTTTCTAACTTGAGGTTAGTTAAAGCACTTAAACAAACTGCATGAGAAGGTCAGCAAATTCCTATCAAACAGGATTTTC
>NW_009649167.1:3264841-3267498 GCF_000708025.1 Charadrius vociferus | reverse complement strand
CATGTGTAAAATATACTTAATTCTGTCTTACAATATAGGATGAATTGCAGGGCCTCTTGCAGCTCTCTCTAGCCCTACATTTTTATTATTATGTATATATTGAGCTTCAACATCAAATTGTTTTCACAGGCTAGGAAATAATGACCTGAATGTCAAATTACTTACATTGATTCATGCTAATGTAATCAGTTAGGTAACTGGTGTTGCTCCTGATAAGACATAACAGAGGCAGGAAAAAAACCCATAATTTTATCCTGCATTCAATCCTAATTAAATGCAAAAAAAAATTAAATAAATATACTCTTTTCCCAGTATTATGATTACTTTGGCTCTCTCCTAGTAGGTAAACATCCATCTTCATGGAGATCTGAGGAACAATTTTATTCTTTATTCACAGTATTCAGAGTGAAAAGAGGATCATCCCTAATTTCCTCTTAAGAAATAAAATAACCATCACAGTGTTTTAGGATTTGTTCCTTTGTTGGCCTTTTCCTCCCTTGCATCAACTGAGAACTAATTATTTTATAATGCTACATCATGTAATCTTATTGCATTTCCTGAAGTATGAAATAACCTTTCTTGGTTTCCTATGTCTAACAGCTTGCAACATGATGTTTTTTAGTGACAGAACACAAGCTCTTCAGGTAAATGTTGGCTTGTAAGAAGTTAATGGACTTTCCATTTTACCAACAGTGAGGAACTGGCAAAACCGTTCACAAAAGCTGTTTGCCAACAGATGTGAGGAACACAGGAGCTGTGAAGAATTTGACACTCACCTGTCTTCCACCTTCAGACCTTTCAGTGACCAAACAAAATTGAGACTAAATGACAGTTTTTTGTTGATATGCCATATAACTTGCCTCTGTGTTTCTTTGATGTATCTTTTTGCACTCTGAGCCAGTCCAGGCTCTAAATAGTAATCACTCATAACCCCATAATCGCGCCCAAGTTTCAGGCACCCTTGAGAAACAGTACCTCTTGAGATGGTCTGCTACCCACGGCAAACGCATTAAAATCACAATTCTTATCATCACCCTCCTTTTTCTTAATCTCTTTTGGGGTGTCTGATGGCTACCACCATCATCATGTCCACCCTCAGATCCAGGAGTTTCCTACCTGGTACTTCTTAGACATAATGTGCCAGCAGGCTGATAGACTCCTCGAGTTCTGACAAATTGTTTCCTAAGTATTATAGGTAACTTCCTTCTCCTTTCCAGTGGTTACTGGAGCCTGCAGATGCCATTTTTGTGGGCTAACAGGTTGTTTGCATATGGCAGCAGGTTTCTACGTATGGAGTGGTATACCTCTGTCTTTTCTATAATTTTTTATTAAATACTTCCTCTGCTTTGCTCTGCTTTGCAATCTGCATTTCCAACTTCAGCACTGCAGACTTCTCAACAGAGAAGTCTTGAATTCAATTATTTTTCATTTAGAAAAGCATTAGATTTGTAAGGCATTATCTATTATATTGGGATATACTTTTATCATCAATTCAAAGTCATGTTTCTATCATCTGACTGTAAAGTTAGCAATAGAATATCTAATGTTATCCACCATAGTCAGTAAGATGAAGTCATCATAATTATTACCAGCGTAGTAAGAACGTTTTTGTTAGTAAGTGACAGGATATAACAAGGTGTGCTTTGTTGATCTATATTAAGCTCATTGACTTGCCAATAACTACTGAGAGATTTCAGGTGTTGTTTTTTTTTTTTTTTTTTCTTTTCTGTGTATAAGTTGAAATAGCAGTTTTGATAAGTTACTGAAACTCTTTTGTTCGTTTTCTCCATACTCATGCTGGCTCCTAACTATAACCTTCCAATGTGATTTAAATAATTCACAAAACATGACACCTGCTGATGCCAGGGGAGGATATGCCGGGGAGGCATTGTGGTTTCCATTGGAAACCTTACAAAGCTCTCTAGTTTTACATGGGAACATAACACATTAGCCTATATTTTGCTTTGAGTGTTAAGAGTTTTATGAAGCCAGAACTCCCAGGGTGAGCTTGAGGAACAAAAGAAAAAGCTTACATGGAGTTCAGCAAGCCACTTGATGATTGTCACACAACTCTGTTAATAACTACTGAAGGTTTCAAAACCTTGGGTCAGAACTGATTTCTGCCAGTCTGCACGTATTTTCCATTGGCTTCATTAGTGCTGGAAAGATGAGGGTGGAATTCCAGTTAGCATATTTCGGGTTGCACGCGTTGTCTGTTTTTTTCCCTTGGACATGGTCCTACTTGTCCTTCAGAAACTCAGCCAAGCAAATTTAGAGATGTTTTTTATTGCCAAGGAATCTTGATTCATTGACTTCTGTGTTTCACTAGCAAGGAACCTATTTTGTGAAAATTTGAATACCCTCATCTCTGACCATCATATGCATTCACTTTGTTTTTGGGACTGTGCGACTGTACTACAACTCAGGAAAACTTTACAGTGTGATGAATAAAGCAGCCTCTGCCTTCACCATCCTCTTAGCTCGTGAACATCATCAGTGGTTCCTGGGTCATTGCAATTTGTTCTGGACAACTCAAAATGACCTTCACAAGAACAGATTTAGGCTTTTCTACTATGGCCACGCAATTTATTTCATCTTGCAACAGGCCCCTCCAAAAGTTCAGCAACTGCTTCAGAGTATCAGAGAAAGGGAAAGGA
>NW_009649167.1:3247345-3264772 GCF_000708025.1 Charadrius vociferus | reverse complement strand
AGGCACCGTTGTTCAAAAAAAAAACCACGGAAGCAAAAATCACTGTTATAAAAATACTCATCAGTGGCATTTTTCATGCCTATAAGGTATTGATATAATTATTGTATACTGTTCCCATCAGGGTGACAGACCTGATTCTTGGTGGGAAATTGTGTTAAAAAATTGCGTTTTGCATGCCACAAATATCTTTGAGGTTCTGTTGAATGCGAGATTCTTCTTGCCTTACTCAGTTGCATATAGCTGTTATTTTCTTAATTACTACCTCTGTCTCCTGTGTTCAATGTGGACATCCGTATTTTGTTGGTAAGAAATGTTTTCTTTCAGTGAATTCTTGTCCAGAAGCATGAATTTCACTAACATGTGAAAACAGTAATTTTTTTATGAAAGTTGAAATAGAGTATTGTGTGGTTTGGGGTATTTTTTCATTGTAAATGAAGGAGTTCTTATTCTTTAACGATAATTGCTATATTTTATTCTGGAATTTTTCACCAAATAAAAAATAAAAAAACCCAACCTTTCTGTATTCAGTAATGTTTATAATTTAAATAAATAAAAAGAAAGGAGATAAGCAACTGCTTTCAAAAGGAAAGATGGAAATCATACTTAAGAAATTGATATGTTTTACTTCACTCATTGTTTCCATATTTCTTTTAGGCATAAAGGGGCAGAGGGCCAAAAAACCAGCTACAGTCATAGATGTGGTAAGAAGATCTTTTACTTTTCTCCCTTCAAAGAGATACTGAACAAGAAAGCAATTTCTACAGAGATTCTTGCCCTCGGCAATAGCAAAACATGTAGTT
Organism: Charadrius vociferus; assembly: GCF_000708025.1. Classification (NCBI taxonomy): domain Eukaryota; kingdom Metazoa; phylum Chordata; class Aves; order Charadriiformes; family Charadriidae; genus Charadrius; species Charadrius vociferus. The sequence continues at coordinate 3,263,972 of NW_009649167.1, read as the reverse complement.
CTAGTATTTTGCAAAATACAATGCATTTCCAGAATTCTTTAGTAAAATGGACGTGAAGACTATTTAAATATGATCTTCACCAGCAGTACTCAGGGCTATACTTTTTTATTCCTTGCAATAATCTACCTGTACCAGGAGGAAAAGCATTGTATTTCATCGATCACCAGCCTAGAAACAGAGTTAATATGCCGGTGTAGCCCGTGCTTGGGTCACCTGCAAAAATACATCCATTACAAAGCAACTTGATCCCCAAAGGGCAGGCCAGTCAAATATATCTAGTGTTGCACAAGAACTGTGGAAGAACACTAAAAATTTGGGCATAATCTATCTCAAGATAAGCCATGCTCACTCTGAAGTTCCCTTCAGGTTTGGCTCATCGCCTTCAAAAGTCTTATTCTGAATATGTATAGGGTATTTGGTGTTCATTCTTAATATTCTGGATCCAACTGTGGTTTGATAATACATGTTGCTGTCTCATATTTGAACATTGGCTTATAGTTCATATTTTTGGATGACCGTTTGCATGTACAAATCTTTGAACAAGAGGATTCCTGTCTGTGAATGGGGTTCTTAAAAAAACAGCTCCTAATCTTATCTCAGCTCCTGTAGTTAACAGTCTTTTACACCCAGATACCTCTCTCATTATTACTACCAGTTGTCCAAATTTTTATCTGCGGAAAAATTTGAAAGCTGACTGTTAGAAGGAAATAGAACTGTCCTTTGCAATTCTACAAAACTACAAACTAATCTACTTCAAAAAATTACCTAGAAAACAAATTAAATTTCATTCCTGATATCATCGCAGTTATAATAGTTAGAGTCTTTCTCATAGTGCTGATAACTGTTTTATCCTTAAGCAGACTGCCTGACTGTCCAGCTGAGAGAGAACTTCCTTTCATTTCACTAGAAAATAGAACCTTTTAAAAAAAATATTTTTAAAAAAGTTTCATTATTTTGGTATATAATCCCATTTAACCAAAATACTGACTAGGAACTGTAAAGTTTTTATCCATTCTTATTTTTGTATGCTATCACCGATTCTCTTTTTCTTTTTTTCTTTCCCAATATGTTATTTGCTATAGTTTACACCATTTCCCTGAGACAGCTCAGGGACTGATATTGTCTGCCAGACAGCCCTGTTTTGTTCCATACATTTTGCCCAGGGCCAGATGATGATCACTGTTTCTTTCCAAGATTCTGTCATGATGTTTGTCCTCTCATTGTGCTGAATTAAATAAATTATTAAGAGCTACTGGATTATGTTCTCTATGACATTTGACTGAAAGGCCTTCACTTACCTCTATGTAGAGCAAAGAATATGTCAATTATATTTTGTTAGAAACATGCTTACACGTTTTAGCTGGCTTTAGAATAGAAGGCATTGCAAATGATTATGCAGTGTGGTTTTTGTAATTAAGTATATATTTGTGGTTAGGAGATCTTGCATCAACTTTCTCACTGTCCTTGGTAAGGCTCTTATTTCACCCAGTTTCTGACATGCCAAAGTCCCTGCAGTGTTTCTATTTTATTTTACCCTCCTGTCTTTCATTGCTATTTTGAAACCGGCATTACTCCCTGAATTCACAGATGATGAGTCCAAAAGGTCTGCAAGGCAGCACAGGGCTTCCGTGGTGGCCCCGGGGAGGCTGCGTGCTCGCGGCAGGAGCACCGGGCTGATCCCTGCTTCCTGGCCACGCTGCTTGCCCGTGTCGTGAGCCTCATGGAGCCATCTGAGATTCGAACAGATAGACAGTGGTTGCCAGAAACAAAAGAAGTCTTTTGCTTTCATGTTTAGCGGTTTAAGCATTCTCTGGTAAATAGTTACACCTCTTCATGAAGGGCAGAGGTGATGACAGTGGTATCACTGGAGTGAACAAATGGCACCCCACCACCACTTGACACCAGCTATACTCTGATGGATGTTTTTCACACAAAACACATGCACCATAGCTCCGTAGTTCCAGGCAGTGCTGGCACAGCATACCGATAATTCTCAGTTCTTTCTGACACTTGCATGACTGCACATGCGCACACTCTCCTACACGTACTCTTATACAGTCGACATAGTCATTCTCAGTTAAAAAAGAAAAAAAAGTTTGTTATTTTTCACTGAGAGACAGATAAAAACTCTCTTCTTTTAAATGGGGATATTGAATTAGTGTCTATTTAAAGAAAGCAACATGAAGGTTGGTAACTGGCATTTGTGTGTGCGTTTCTGTGTGCTTATTGCTTCTCTAACCAGGTGTCTAAGGGAGATGGCAATAATAAGGAAAAAGTGAAAAAAAAGTAAGTAACAATGGAAAATAATTAGAAAAATAGTTTCCTCTTTTAAAAAGCTAAAATGAAATTGATAGCTTTATGATGAATTAATGATTTAACAGAATTCTGTGTAAATACATGCAATCATCCACTTAATAATGTATGAATATGCCGTATACAGCCTGACTCTGAATTACTGTAACGTTAAAATAAATAAAAAATAAAATAACTTAAATGTATAAAATTTAACATTAAGCTACACAAAGTAGAATATAAAAGCACAGTAAATGATAGAGCAAAATGTGCTTTAAAACTTTTGTAATTACTTCTACGCGAATAAAGACTACTTATGAAAAATAGAGCTACACAAATATCTTGCAATGGATATTGCTGACTTCAACATGAAATAAATAAAGTTAACTGTTGGCTCTCTAAAGTGTTATAACATTTATTCTTAGGATAATGAGGCATTTCCATGGCTTTATTTATAAGCATATTTGCCAAGTGAATAATAGAATTATCCCCACAGAAATAGAAAAAAAAATCTATGAAGAAATAAACAACCAATATAGTTGCTCTGAATGTCAATAAATGAACACAACAGACAACTCAGATATATTCTGCTTCAAGGAATCTCAGTAATACTCAAGTCCAAAAAAGAACAGTGCAAATGCATTTGAGAAAATGAGTATCACCAAATATAGACTGTAGAGCATATAAACATTGTTATTATAGACAAACTATGCTCATTCATGCACTGTAAGTCCATTTATTCATCTAAGATTAATATAATAGATCAACATATATAGTCTCCTTACGATAGGCACTTCCCTGCAAATAGATGACAAAATGTAATGTGTAAGTGAGAGTGGGTAAATACTCAGCGGCGTTTGGTGTCATTTGTTTTACAGCTAATTAGGGGGGTCTGAAAAAAAAACTAAACTGTGTGGATTGTTGAAGTCCAGTGTTTAAGATCATTTGTTGAAGATCATTCCCTGACTTTCTTTTATTTAGTGTATTTTCCACCATCTTTATATTCATTTTGCTACCTTATATATGACTATTTTAAAAACAGTAGAAGGAAAAGACATGGTAGCTTTTATCTGTGATGCTCTGGGTATTTTTGCACTGTCAAAAAACTTACCTCTTCATTGCACTCCTGGGCCTTTGTCCATAGATTGTCCATATAGCATTAAAGTTATATGGTTTTGGCATTTCTTTTCTGAGTGTTCCTCTCACAACAAAACTCAGCACGGAAGGACTGGTGTGGAGGCCCCTGCTCTGGCTCCCTCCCCTCCTCGCCAGCACTATCCCAGCGAGGTCTGCACCCCAACACCCCCCGTGGGACTTCATGTCACACCCCCGGACATTCAACTTTCACCTCTTTTTCTTGTCATAAAAAACAGTACCGCAGCACAGCCCTCAGATTTTTTTGGATGCTGGGGGAGGGGGGAGCAGAAATTCCCCCAAAACCTCAGAACTGAAAGAAACCCAAAGTACAACCCAATCACTACAGTTTATGTTTGCCAGTACATGCACAGATTCTGTTATTATATCCTCTGTTTGAAAATACAGATGCTCTCTGTGTATCATTAATGACATAAGATGAAACCTTACCAAAATCCATTATTAATATAGGGCTATTTGTTGAACAAGACAGTTATAAATAGTTTGATGTCACCCATGTCTTCAAACAGATTGGGTACCAGTCTGGGAAACACACTCATTAATGTCTGGGTCCTTCTAGATCATGGGTTGGAAGTTGCCTAATGAAGATTAATGAAGAAAACCAGAAAGAAGAAAAACAACAAGCATTTCAATTTATATCTTTAACTAGAATATTTCAGGTGGGACACCAAGACGTCACACAAAATGCTGGAATTGAAACACTGTCTCTTTATTATGTGAAGAGACATTAATCACAGGAAGGAAGACTATATATTTTCCCTTCAGCTTCTCTGTCTTTTTCTAAGATGTATTTATTCTTTATTAGACACGTGCTTTTACAGGCAATAGACAGAAAGTTGCCAACATTCAGAGTTTGGATCATGTCCTGCTATCACAGAAGATTTATTTCTCTGATGACACTGGCAAGGTGCAGCAGATTGTGACTGAGACCATTTGTTGCCAAGAAATAAAATATTTTATACCATGAATATAGGGTTAACTTTCCAGGTGGGGCAACTCTGGATTAAGCTGACTTCCTCCGAATCTTCCTGTGAGCTTCAGTAGCTCTGAAAAACATTTCTGAAAATACATCTGAAAATAATACTTCAGAGCAACATGTCAAACAAAGGTGCAAAATTAAACTGTATTTTTGAAGCATACCTAGGAAGGTCAGCTGAGTTTGATTTTCAGAATTACTGGTTCTGCTCCTGGTGAAAAATTTCCTCTTCTAAACAGCTTTTGATCCTTTAGTACAAGCCAGATAAATTGTGAGAGAGGATACCACTGCAAAAATAAAATATCTGATTCCTTAAAAGAAAATAGTTCTCTATATAATGTTTGAATCCAGAATTAAAAAGCTAGGGAAGTTCAGACATGTGTGTGATTTAGTGCTCCTAACAGGGTTATTAATAAAACATTTTGGGCTTCTAAAATAGTTTTCTCTATCTACTTGTGATAAAGAAACAACTACAGTACAGCACACGCTGCCCACAGAGCATGTTTTTTTTTAGAATTACAAGAGAGAAAAAGAGGGAAATTTGGATGAAATCTATACAAAGAAGAGATTTTCTCTGCTGTAGTTGGTAGGAGAGTATAGCTTGGATGGTCGAGTCCAAGCTTAGATGGAGAGAGTAGCAGGCAGCGGAGAGCTGGCTTCGGATTCTGGGGAGGGATGGAGCTACCCAGCTGCAGGTCCCCATGCCTGTCCCTGCCCGAAGGGCTGCCAACGGGACATGTGGCTGCAGCCAGCTGCGCTGGTGACTGTGGATGGACAAGCCCACCCTGCTGAGCTGGCACGGTGCCTGTGGGTATGTGCTGCCTTACAGGAATCCAAAGGGGTTTGAAAAATGTTGCAGACCCATCCAGCCATTTGACTGTCACTGCCTGGTGCTTGAATGATGACTGGCGACGTTCTGGCAAGGTTACCAAGACAGTAGAGCTACTACTATCTGTTTCATTAAGCTGATGCAGAGTCACTCTGAACAAGAGATAAAAACATGATAAATGAGAAGTCTCTTGAATATCTCAGATTGCCTGCATATCAGTGCAAGAAACATAGGTTAAAACCAAAAAAAAAGCCTTAAGAAGATAGAAGTCAATACTTTAATTAGCTTATCAGACACTGACAAGAGCATGAGAAGTGTACAGCTTGGTCATTGTGCTGGTTTTGGCTGGGGTAGAGTTAGTCTTCTTCATAGTAACTAGTATGGGGCTATGTTTAGGATTTGTGCTGAAAACAGCATTATATAGAGATGTTTTCATTATTGCTGAGCCATGCTTACACAGAGTCAAGGCTTTTCCACTTCTCACACCGCCCCACCAGCGAATGGGCTGGGGGTACACAAGAAGTTGGGAGTAAGGGTTAAGTAAGGTGGTTCATTCACATGAGTAAGGCTAGTAAATTGTCATTGGGTAAGATGACACGTCATGCTACTGAGTCCCTTTTTATCATTACCTACTATCACTCCTAACCTCTCCTCAAGCTTTTGTCACTCACATGATCTCTCCTTCCTTCCTTCCTCCTCAGGGTCATGACTCCTGCAAAAATGAGTTTACTAACAGTCCAATTAAGTTTATACAATAGTTTGCCCAGTTACAAGAGGAGGAATTAGTCTAGACTTGAGGAGAAGTTTTCTACCAACACTAAGAATTGAGTGCTAGACTGGTTTAGGTGGCAGGACTGTGGTATTTCACCTTAAAAATAGTACAGAGCTGCACAAACATCTGTCAGGCATGTTTCAGTGGTGGCCAGTTCTGCTTTAGGATACTTTAGATTCCCTAATACAGTACTCCTACTCCTTCTGGCAGCTCCAGAAAGCTCCTTTCCAGTGAGATGCTTCAGTCACCAACCCTGACACACTTCAGGACTTACAACGGTCCTAATGCAGAATCCAAGACTGAATATCCCACCATTTTTATAGTCTTTTCCTCCACTTGCATAATTGTCCAGTAGCTGCACTTTATTTTGAAGACCCTGCCGGATGAAGTTGAAAACAGACCTGAGTGCATCTTTCAGCTCCTCCAGCGTCACTGTGCCTCTCGGGACTGCTGCGCTCCTTCTGGCGCCAGCAGCCCTCGCCCGTGGCTGAAACACAGTGATGAAGCGAGTGGCCTCCCATGTCAGGAAAAAGGGACACTTTTTCACCATGATTAGAGTCCTGTTTCCTGTCTAACAGCACCAATCAAAACCAGTGCTATCTGGTACCAGTACTATCTTCTCATGGAGCAGAGACAGTGGTAGAACAAAAAACTGGGAAATGTAAGGCTGTGCTCCATGAAAAGGATTTCTACCTCATTTCCCTCCTGGAAGATTTCTCCAAAGACCAGGAATAATCTAACCATACATTCTTTGTAACACTTTTTTTGTTTATTGAATGAAAACGCTGTTATATCTTCCTTTTTACTTTACATGGGCCATTTCTTTTAACTAACAGTAACCTATTAAGACTAATCATGCAGAAGGTTACTTTTAAAAGTTTTATTGCCTCTAAATTAAATATATGAATTTCATGAGCCATCAGACCACAGCATTTTTCCCAGATAGAAACAAGATGTTAAAGTGCCATTATTATTTTTTTGAAATCACTTTCAAATTTAGCATTTTAGATGGTTGATACTGACTGTTTTGGAAACTGTTGTTTAGGAGACAAAGCATGAAAAATGTTCTTTATTTATGTGTGAGGTATGAAAGCAGCTAGTGCTTCTAGGGTGACAGATAAAACAGTTCCTACATTGTGAAGTGATTTAACATTAAAACTAAATGCTGACAAATGCAAATATTTTAGCAGAGGGAAAGGTCTCTATAGGCATAAAACTTTTACAGAAGTCACTGCAAAGAAAGAAAATGATCTAACAGTCACAGGATCTCAATGATTTGAAAATTCGGTTTTTCTGTAGTTAAGCAATCTCTTTAGATTTGGAAAACTATTAATAAATTTTAACATGCATAATAAACCTAAAAATTCTTGAAAATCTTGACAGTTACTTGCACAAATGATACACAGAGAAGAATTTCCACCCACAAAATCATCTAAGAGGGAAAAAAAAACAGAGAGAAAAAAGATTTCTAGCAACTCATTAAATACTACATCATGTGTTTAGGCAAAGTCTTTGGGTAGCATTGGCAAAAAGTGTAAATCTCAGTGAAAATGCCAGCATTACATTATATTTGACAAAGGACATGATGCCAGCCAATGTCCAGAAGGCAGTTATTGATAAAGCTTTTGGATTTTCATATTCAGGTCATTTTTGCAATGTCTTAAAGTCCTTTTTTCATGAAGTCCTACTGGACAAAATGAGGGTTAGGTTTTACAAGTCATTATTTTCAACGGTGCTCTGCTAGTTTACACAAACATAGACTATTCTATTGCACTAAATATCCTTTGCTTAGTGAGTACACTGATTTATTACCATTCTTTTACAGCAACAATGTGTATAGCTTTCAGTAGCATTCCAAGTAATCTTTATGCTCTACTTCAAATTATCTGAACAGCTGCTTCAAATATTTCTCTCCCCAAGAGAAGCATCATGAGTAAAGTTGGATGACTATTAGAAACACTTCCTCATTATCTCTCATTCTGATATTAAAAACATACTTACATTAACTGCATCTTCTCCTTTTGTGTGCTTATATGTGTGATCATTCTAGCTATTATATCCATAGTCAGGAATTTTCAGAAGTTTAGTGAATATAAAAGAATGTAACTGAGTATTTACAAAGTCTAGATACTCAAGACTGATCTGCAATGAACTGGAGTTATTGTAGAGGAACATTAAGGAACTGATTTTGAGCAAATAATTAATTTAAAAGAGATGAAATAGTTATTTCAATATACACAGCAAAACTGTTTTCCCTCACTTCCGTGCAGTCAGTCATCAACCAATAAGCTAAATCTCTGTGCACTAAGAATATCCAGATAAATGCTATTCTGTACTGCAGACTTTCACCAAACAAATTAAACTAACAGCTGAATAACTATTTTTTGGTGAGTAAGGTGCCAGAAAAGATAATGAACTGAAATAAAATACTGACCAGCTTCTCTCCTTCAATAAAAAAATACCTACAAACATACACCTACAGGTGCAATTTTTTTCAATAAGATTGTACATGATTTTTGTTCTTTGACACAGAATTGAGCCTGAAACTCTAAAAAGTGTGTGAGATAAGAAATAAAAGAAAGATAAGGGTAAAATTAATTCTTTGTGTGAGCCCATTTCATGCCTGACGCAGATGTGTATGAGTAAAATGATGCGCACCTAACACATCTGTGCAATGACTGCAAATTGTCTCCACAGCACCATCTATCGGTCTTCCCTTGACTGTAAATCGTACTACAGAAAATACACACCTAGAAACTACACACCTCGGGGCTGAGGCAATATAGCTGTATTCTTGGTACGCTTGTTCTTCCCTCTGCCTTGCCCAGCTTCTATCACTTCTCTTCAGCTAATAATTATGGGCACAACACACTGAAGTAACTGGGAAATATAACGGTATCCATTTATTTTAGGATAAATAGAAGCTTGCTCTCTCAGAATTACTCATTAAGCAATGTTCTGAAAATCTATGCGACAAATTATCTTGCTTTTCTGTTACACATAATCAAATGGGAAGAAAATTTCCTTCCGAGTTTAATATCACTTGGAGAATATAATACCAAAAATGTAGCTAGAGACTGCATTAAGCAATTTGAAATGCAGGAAGCCAAATTCATACTATTCTGTCACACACGCACAAATTAAATTAAAAAAAAAAATTAGAAAGCTATGAAAGCACTCTAAAATAATAACAATAAAAACATGAGTCAATTTTCTTTTAGTTTATTTCTGCCTAGCTATATACAAGCATAAAATGTCTAGCAAAAGAAATTGTTTCTAACTGTAAAAGGAAAGCAAATTCAATCTTGAAACATGCTTCAATATCTTCCTGATACCTTCTGCCTTTCTTAATGTCATCAAATGAGCTGCCATAAAAAAAAGACCATTATGCTTAACTATTAATGAGTCTCAGTATGAATAAGCAATCCCTTATACACAGAAATAATCTTCTTCCAGCACTCTACATTCATGAAAACATCCTAAAAAAAGATTAACTATTTTTTATCTAAAATGCAGAATCAGTGCAGCATCCATTCTAGGCAAATCTCTTATTGTTACTTTTGTTACTACTTACAGGACACTTAACAGTTTTACAGGTATTTGCGATTTCTTCCTAGACACGGAGTGCACAGTCATCATGGTGTGATAAAGAAAGATGATTGCCCCATCATAAGTAAGAAAACTGAGTCTCAGAAACAGCACAAAAGAGGTATTTACAAGGTAGGAAGAGATCTGATGTCTCAAGCCTGAATATCTTCCAATCTCTTACTTTTTCTAGTGTCCGTCTGCAAAATAAGTGAATTTTACACAGTCTCAGGTTCTACACAATTTCAACACAACCCACCACCAAGCTGAACTGCTGTTATTCTGCAGATTGTAGGAAACAGATCATTAATATGCTGTAAAACCCATACATTTTTTAAAAACATCTCCCTTTCTCACACATTAAAAGCATTACTGATGTATTTGTCCGGTGGAGAGAGGAGAATATTCTGATTTTTTAAAGGCTTGGATAACTAGTTTGATTTGCATTTAAAACAGAGTTCCAAGTAGAGGTCAAGGAAAAAATATATGCTTTATCAAAATAATAGTTGAAAAAAAAAAAAAAGGAAATGACAAAACTACCAAAAAAACACCTTTAGGACAGGATTTGGTTGCCTGGTGCCATTTTGGGTACTGTGGAGCACCTGGCTGGTGGGACATCCCAGTTGCTCCTTTGGGTGGGTGTGGATCTGCTGTGAAGCTGGGGTTACACCTGATGGCCCTGCATGGACCTTTGGGATACCCTAAGGAACCTAAAATGGTGCCTATGCTTAGGCAATTGGATTCTTCATTTAAAGTCCTATTGTCTGGAGAAGAGGAGGCTCTGGGGAGATCTTATTGCAGCCTTCCAGTACCTAAAGAGGGCCTACAGGAGAGCCGGGGAAGGACTTTTTACAAGGGGATGTAGTGACAGGACGAGGGGGAATGGCTTTAAACTGGAAGACGGCAGGTTTAGATTAAACATTCGGAAGAAATTTTTTACTTTGAGGGTTGTAAGGCACTGGAACAGGTTGCCCAGAGAGGTTGTTGAGGCCCCATCCCCGGAGGTGTTCAAGGCCAGGCTGGACGTGGCCTTGGGCAACCTAGTCTAGTGGGAGGTGTCCCTGCCCATGGCAGGGGGGTTGGAACTGGATGATCTTCAAGGGCCTTTCCCACCTAAACCATTCTATGATTCTATGTCTTAAACCACAACAGGCACAAGCCAAATTCCTGTGCTTTCATGCACTAGTGCCCTGCCGGCTTTTATGGGACTCTGTCCAAAAGGAAGAATTCCCCATTTTCAGACGTAAAAGCCAGGACAGAAACTGTATTTGCTCTCTCAAGCTACATATGTTTCCAAAGTTGAATCACGCTGTTCAAATGGCAGCTGAGAGTGCAAACAGATTGGCTGCATGTCTTTCTTAAAAGCATGAAAACTCAGTTTCTCAAAATATCATCTATAAAAAGGGGTTCACTAAGTTTTGGAGAAAAAAAAATGTCTCATTGCAGCCACTTAGAGAATCCTAAAATAGGAAAAAAGCTACTTGTAGAAAAAGGTTCACATGTTTCAAGGATTCCACAACTTTCTTACGTGAAATCATCCAGTATTTAACTCTTTTTATAGTTAGAAACATCCTACTTACGTATAGTTTAGGTTTTCATTGCTAAGACAAAAAATTGATTACTTCTACTCTTGGTTAGCTGTCTCTCTACAACTGTCTTTTACACAATTATCAACTATATAACATAACTTAAAGGTTTCTTATCTTATGCAGAACAAGCCCAGTTGAAATATTTCTGAAAGATCACATTACCTTATTATCCATGACGCTGACCTCTAGGCTCCGTGCAGGTTTTTTTTTTTCACCACTGTCAAACACGAGGTCCGAAGTTGATGTAAAGTGCTGCTCAGCTAGAGCAAAACAATGATTTCTCACGTGTTACGCTCCTGCTAATACATTCTGAATGACTACTGCTTTCTTGTCAATACTGCTTTTTTTTGCAACAACTTCTCATGGCTGACTCTCTGAGAATATGTTCCTCCAAACTTTTCCTACCAGCCGTCAAAGTATGCCACCACCTTCTTTTTTTGAAGTGGTGTTTTCTGCTGTTCTTTCCTATTACTTCAAACTCACTTTTATCAGATCTGAGAGGCCTCCACCTTTACATTTCCAGCTGTTCTACCCCATTAAGACAGAATAAAATCTAGTTATACACACTACCTGTTGAGGATGTAAAATCACATCTCGACAGTTCCAAGAAAAGTCTCTGGTTTGTTTTTTTTTCTTTAATGCTTTAGCATGTGTTTAAGATGTTCAACCACCTCTTCTCCCAAACTTATTTGAGGTAGACCTCTCTTTTGAAACCCTGTGGTGTCTTCCCCTAGAGACTTTTGATCTATCTGCCTCCTCTTTTAGAAGATGATAAACACATTCTTGGTAGTGTAATGTTGCCTTCTCTTTTTCCCAGCCTTTCTTTCCTGAACATCCTGTACCCTTCTATAGCAACACTCCAATCCTTTGATTTATCCTACAAAGTCTCTGTCTTGCCAATTAAGTTATAGCTTTGTTTGTGTAGCAAGACATTTCGTTCTTTCTGTTTATTCCACATACTCTTAGAGATACCTAAGATGTCTGGCTAGTTGCCCTGGAATCCTGCCTCTTTTTTTGCCTTTATCTCCCAATTGAAAGATCCCATTTGTTTCCAAGATTTCAGATCTTTTACCAGGTCACGACCCTTATAAACACAGGTAAAGGCTTCAACTCTTTCAGAAAATAAGAACGGGATCATTGCTTAGGTTTACATTCTTCTATTCTTCTTAAAAAAGCTTTGGTTTGCCATTGCTGTCTTACTGCAATTTTGAGGATCATGACTCAAACATCTGATCTAGTGTGTCTATAATGCTGGTGTTTACATGTGAGATAGGGGTTTGATCTCCTGTTAGAGCTAAAAGGGACCTAGTGTGCATTTAGGTGCCTGTGTGTAGGTGTCCAATGCCCTGTGAGATGCCACAGAGTATCTGGCCTAATCACTGGAAAGGTAGAGGTCACCTATAAGACAAGTTCCTTGGCAAGGCAAGACAAAACAAATCCTATCTGCTCGCCTTCTGTGGGTGTCTTGGGAACCTCAAACAGTATGAGGCACTTCTGCATTGGTGTTTGCCCCCTTCAGTCAGTGCTTAGAGACCATTTACCTCATCCTGAACTCAAAATCCATATGCCAAGCTGGTCTTTTCTCTAAGTTCCCATGACTGTATTGAATAGGTTTCCATCGACTCGAAAGGGAGCTTAAAACACTGAGCAGTTCAAACATGTACACCTAAATTTAGATACCTCTAATCTGGAGCTGAATCCCACCCCAGCACGGGATTTGATCTGATAGACCTGCGCTTTCCTAAAACCCCTACGCTGCAAGACTGTGCCAGAAAAATCTCAAAAATGTAACAGCTGGGTATTCTGAAAGAATGTAAGTGTTTACTGGGAAGCACAGACATCTGAAAATAATCATGGAGGACAAAAACTAAATGGCTTTGAAAAACACCAAAAAATGTAAATGATGTCATTCTACCATTTGTTAAAAAATTGCAAAAGAAGGCAGTGAACTTTAGTGAACCGATTTCCACCCTCTGATGTCAGAAAAATAAGCTTAAGTCAATCAAAAACTCTGGGTAAGAGAAGAAAGGAGAAAGTGTTTGTAGCATGTCAGTGAAAATAACAGATGTGAATTCTGAAGAACTGACAAATGTAGGTAGGTAAAGGAAGTTTAATTGCTTGCTGTCCACCAAAAATACAAATTGTTGGGATTTAAATAGTAATAAAATCGGAAGTCTATCTAGAATTCTGAGTACTTCTTATGTAAGCTGCGAAAATAAAATTAAATAGCAATTTAACTGCCAATAAAGCTAAGGGACCTGCTTCCTTCTATTAAAATACAACCCCCAAATATCTTCTTATCTGAATAACTTGGAAGTCTTGAGAAAGTCAGACAAGGACCTGCTGCCATGACCTGTCTACTTTTTTTTTCGTTTTAATGAAAACAAACTAGAAAAGAAACAAAGAAATACATTTCAAGTTTCTAGTTGACCTGGCATAGAAAAAAGAGCCCGAGTCTAAGGGTCCCACAGCTGAGGTCAGTACTGGATGAATATCTCTCCCTCTACTTCTCTTTCCCCTTGCATGTTTCTACCTCTCTCTTCATTAATGACCCTTTTCCCTTGCTAAACCTTCACAAGAACTATTTCTTCGCCAATAAATGCTTCATGAAAAATGAAAGATTTCTGCCGTTTTTTCCCACCCTTCTTTCACAAATTCCTCATGTTCTTCACTCATTCAATAAAAGCAATCTCTTCTTCTCAAGCGTTGGAAGCTTGAGTTTTGACTAATGGTATTTATGTACGTAAATGGCAATACACTGAGTTATGTGGAAGGAGAGACTTAATAGTATGGAATGCCTGGTGTGGGCTGGCAAGAACAATTTACCGCTTGCAAAAAGTTCTGGCTGGGAGAAGTGCATGGCCTGTAACAATAGAACTAATGGAATTAACTTGTTACAGATTTCATAAATTAGTTTAATAGAGAGAAGAAAATTATAATCCTTACTCTTTGTAACAATGTAGTCTCCAAAACAAACACAGAAAAAATTCTAAACTGCAATGAAAGGTGCTATTGTACTGTGCGATTTCACATTTTGCATCATTGCTAATGAGTAATAGATCAGTAGAAGCATATTTAAAATTACATGAAGTAGAAGCATATTTAAAATTACGTGAAAACAATACAAACCTGAGGAAATCTTTCTCCATTACCCTAGATTAATAAAAATTAATAAAATTCATGTTTTAATTAATTGACTAAGATTATTTTAAATAGTTGCTCTCAATTTCTTTCTTATGCATGTAAATCTCCATCTTAGTGAAAATTTCATAATCCTTTGAACTCTCGTGCTACTAGTAAGAAAAGCTGTCATTAATACAAAAAGAAATGATGCTGAGACATAGGAATATTATGGCATCTTTCATCTAGCACTGACTGAGCAAATCTGGTTAAAATTTCTGAGTTGCTTTTTCTTTCCTCTTTAAAGATAATGAGCCATCTCTCCAGGTAAGCCAATTCAGCTTCACTGATTTGGGTAAAATTATGGTGGTTCACACCTGCTGCAGATGTTGTTACCTGTACTCAGTGATATTAGAAGGGTATTAGAAGTGATGTTAGAAGCATTTTCTAAATGCTCCAACTTTCTCTTATTTTCAAGCTGCCTTTAATCTTTTTTTTTTTTTTTCTGTTTGTAGTGGTTCATGAAATAAAACAGGAGATACACCCTCACGATATTCGCACAAACTGCAGAGAGAAGGGGAAAAAACGCAGTCTGCTTGGTGTTTTGGATAAATAAGGTTTAGCTGAATTGCAAATGGTCAGCAGCTGGGCATGCCTCGGTAGGTGTTCTGAGGAGAATGGTGTAACATGGGGGTAGAAATGGAGAAGATTCCAAGGGGAACCTAATTTGGTATGACACTGGGAGCAGATTACAGGAAGGCTCAGTCCTACTGCTAACATATAACCTCTAAAACCTCAATATGCGGTATGGGTTTCACAGAATGTTTAATTTCTCCCCTATACCTCTCTCTCCCTGCCACAGTACTTACTGCTGAGAAACATTTGGCAGCTAGCTACGTGCTAGGAATAAAATATACTAGCATACACTCAGAATGTTGCAAAGATCCAGACCCCACTGTCCTGAATCAGAGACTATTTACTTCATTTTCATCTGAGTAATACCACAGAGATTTTATCTGAACATTAGTTTAATTGGGAATTATGAGCATTGGCAAGACCCACAGGAGACTGCTAATGGGTTACCATATGTAAAATGCCAGAAAGCGTAAAGCACATTGATAGTGCCATGTTGCATTCACCCCTGAAAAGAAGAAATGTCACAATGATAGGCAAAAAAAGACAAAGGAAATACTGTTAATTACAGGGGTATTTGCTCGTCAAAAATTATACGTTACACTCAAAACAGAATTTGGCTTCTCAAGATCTAATAAGGAAACGTATGGGATAAAAAAGCATACTCTGCCCTGCGAAGTGAACATCAAACACCTCTGAAAGTAAGTCTTGTCTACACTTCCAATCCATAGTAACGCAGTGCTGTCTCGGCAGTGCTGACAGCACGCACAAGGGGTACAAACACTCCAATAATAGGTAGATCAGCTCACACTAACAATTCCAATGCAGTCTAACAGTGTAGACTTCATTGTAGGCTCTCAGGCTTTTTGCACTAGGGTGCCTCTACTTACCCAATTCTCCCCTTGCCTTTGTGTGGGTGTGCATGTACGGGTCTAGGTGCGTATATACATACATATGCATAGATATATGTGTGTGTACTAGAATGACTGGCTCAGCTTCCCAAAACAGCTGCTTTTGGCATTTGGTCTGTATTTGAATCAACATGAGTTGATCTCATGAGTTCAATTAACATCTCTTAGGAAGAGCCACGCAGAGACCTGTTACAGCATGGCTGTGTTGCGCGTTGCTCAGTGGCACCAGGCTGTTTTCTGAGCAGCTCCCCAAAGGCACTATGCTTCTGCCAAAATCTTACCAGTAACTAATTTGGGGCGCATCTAAAATATGTATGCCAGCGGTTCACACAGCAGCCTGATGCACAGGCTCAATGCTGCAACCATGGAAGTCCCAGAGCAGAATCAGCCTGGCATTTTCCCCACTCAGCTCCTGCTGCACTTAAGGCAGAGTAGCTGCATCACTGCTTCCTTTCCCTCTGCTGCCCGTGGAGGTCTGGTGCCTGTACAAACAGCTGCCATCGAGAGCAGTGTAGCTGGCAGCTCCTTAACATTTGCTGTAACGGCATTTTCAGGCTCGCCTGCTTTGTCCAGCGCTTCATGGCTCAGTGCTCTGAAGTCTCTCCTAGAGACACAGGTGAAGCTTAGCACGACAGATCATAGAATCGTAGAATCATAGAATGGTTTAGGGTGGAAGGGACCTTAAAGACCATCTAGTTCCAACCCCCCTGCGATGGGCAGGGACACCTCCCACTAGACCAGGATACTCTCACTCTTTGCATATTT
>NW_009649167.1:3084141-3246133 GCF_000708025.1 Charadrius vociferus | reverse complement strand
TGGCCCGCTGAGGCAAACCTTCCCTCCGGCCGAGGAGAGAGCGCATCGGCGAAGACGGACCCCCTCCTTCCCCCCGCTTGAGCCCCCTCAGCGCTCTTTTTGCCTTTATTTCGGTGTCTTTCCTTCCTCCCCATGCTGCGCAGCCCGCGCTCCGGAGGGAACCGGCGCATCGGAAGGAGCTGTTACTTTTTACAGCCAGCATGAGGCTCCCCGAGGGAATAAGGAGATGCCGCACTGAGCAGCCGGGAAAGAATCTGCCTCTCATCTGTTGCACCGGAGCCCGGCGGCAGGCGCGGTCCCCCAGGCTGGAGGTGATGGACACCCGCTAAACTCGTGGGCGTGCGTCCCGGAGTGCCTGCGCCTGTGGCAAACATGAAGAAAATAAAGTAAAAATGGGGGAAAGTGGCTGAGACGGACGACAAGCCAGTGAAATAAAACGAACACCTTTTGAAAGGGATTTAATTTACAAAAGGGGTACTACTTCCAAAGGAAAATGTGACCTGTTAAAACTGTTGAAGGAAGATGCTGGCTGTCAACGCGTGCACCTAAACCAAGTAAGTTCTCGTCAACTTTCATGTGTTGTCTTTCTGAGTCTTTGATTACCTTCTTGTCTCCCTAAAAAAAAAAAAAAAAATCCCTAGGACGATGTGAGGTAACTTTTGCGCCGACACAAGCATCGAGCGACATCACACAACTCCGTGGCCACGGCCCAGAGGAGCATTAAAGTCCCTTCCTTCCCCTGGTACGTAATAAACGTGGGTTTTTTTTCCCCCGTGGGGAGCGGCATCCCTCCCTCGGTGGCTGGGTGAAGCGTGACACCTGCCATCGCCTGCGGGAAAAAGCGAGGGCGGTGGCGGGTGGGACCCTCGCCGGGGCTCCCACACCCCTACATCCCCTCACACCCCCACACACTCCCCCGGGCTGCTGCCGGCCCGGACGGGGCTGCGGGCACGGCGAAAGGCGTGGATAGATGGGAGGAGGGCACCGTGAAACGAGCCGCGGGATGTAGGGGTGGCTCATGGAGAACATAAAGTGGCTGGTGGGATTCATCCCCACCTTGGGGTTACACTTGCGAGATGCTGAGTGTTGGTGCAATCGGCCAGAAGCCATGGTCCTGTTGGAAAGAAGCAGCTGATGCTCTGGGGGGCTTAAACGTGGACAGAAAATCACACTCTGCAAAGGGGCAGAACTGTGAAATTCGCTGCAATTGGCAAAACCTGCAGCCTTGTTAATCTAGTATTTCCCAGTTTTTACAAGAAGATGTCGTTTATGCACTTTTGTTTTACTGGACTCGAAGTGAGAGATTTCCTGTTAGCATGGCAACCAAAATTTATTATTTCTCTAAGCGTGCCTCATAAGTGAGATGGCTCTTCCAACGCTAAAACACCTTCTAAGTGAAAGTAAACAAAAACACTTTCCCACCTGTGTTTTTCTTCCAGAGAATGGGTATTCCTCGAAAAAAAATGAATGAAAAAAATGATAAAAAAGAGATTGCACCTTGGTTTCATCTGTGAAATAAATACTTCTTTTTCTAAGAAGCAGCGCACATCTAGATTTCCTATAGAATACAGTATATACAGAATGGGGAGTAGTTTATTGTAAGTACACACTAAACTAAATGCCAACATTACAGCACCTTTAAATCCAGTCTACTTGAAATTTCAGATTTCTTTGTATTGTGGTGACATAGCACGTTTCAGTGTTTACATTACTTTCTCCAAAGCCCAGACCTGGATAGCTTAGCAAGGTTATCTATGCAAACAAACAGATTTTTCCATAATTTAAGCTCATTCACATAAGCAAGAGTTTTATGTACAGTCAGAGAAGGCAGGCACCAGAGTGACAGTGCTTTAGAACTGTCTTAGAAGAGCAGAAATTTTAGATTTACAGAAGACCTGAGTTTACACCTCTTTTTCAGGCAAGACTCAGAAATAGGCTTTGTCTACAGCTGAAACTCTCATGGCACAGTTTGGTATTCCTTTGGTGTTGCCTTCTAGACTGAGGAACCTTGGTTTTGCTTGCAGAAAAATTAGGTTCTTTACTATAGTTTTTCTTCTGTTGTTCAGACTTTGGAACAGATGATACTGTATTTGGAAATAGTAAAACAAAAATATGTCTGTCTTTTAAAATCAGCTTCAGCCACTTATTCTGACTCTATATATAGTAGCCATTGCCCTCAAAATAGCTCCAGAAAGAAATTCCATTTCTTCTTATCTCATCTTATTTAGAGCTAAATATTGCTAGTCGAAATTTAAGTCAGTTGAGGTCACTACAGATCTGGCATAATTTTGCTTTATCTTTTTGAGTATGTCAGCTGAAAATACTGGGTCCTGAGCAATGTGGTTCCGTTCTTGTTGAAAGTGGATTTGCGTTACTCCAGTGTGGAGACCCCACCAAGTATATATTGGAGGACACATGTAGAGAAAACTATTAAGGGATTAGCTTTCACCTTTCTCTGTGTGTGTATATCGCCTCACCTAAATGACAAGTAAATATGAGCATGATGGCTCGTCCCAAAACCTGAGACCTGTCTCCACTGTTTAATCTGTCAGCTTTTTCTGGGATGTGATTCATTGGAGGGAGGTAGCAAAATCAACAGGGAAAAGCCTGTGTAGCATCTCTGCCTGCCTTAGGTCGTTCTGGTAATCACTGCTAAAAGGGACTGAATTCCTTTTGAAAATGATGACTAAGTCACCGTGACTTGTCTTACGGAAAGGCAACATAAAAGCATGAAGAAAAGACTCTGTTATAACCTGTTTCAAGAAAGAGCAGACAAGAAGCAGCATCATTGCTCTGTTCAGACGCTTAGTGGCTTTATGAGTGTCAGATATACCATTAGCTTTTCTATTCAGCTTTAAACTGTGTTAGGTTATATTCTGGTCACTTTGTCCAATATAATGTTTTAAATTACTGAAAGCAGTTTGAAGATAAAACTTCGTCTCTAAATCAATTTTCCATCACCACATTTCGGAACAACAAACAAAATCACAGCAACCATCTGTTTTAGAAGCCCTGAATCCACCGAGGAAGATAAAAGACAGACTTGCCCTAACTCTGACTTAAAGTAGTGTAGCACAGGGTTAGTAAAATACCAGCAACAATGTTGCCAGGTTCCTTGTGTCCGCTGTGATTTGTTGCCGCAAAACAAATTCACCTGGCTAAATACGTATTCATTATTATAGCTTTATATAGTGAATACAGAGGAAGACTGAGCAAATTAAATCTTCTTTTTGTAACAGATATCCATGCAGAAAGCCTTCATAGGTGCATTAGCTTTCAGTCAAATAGAATTTGAATCTGTGAAAAGAGAAACACCTGGAAATAAGACGTAATTGCTTTGCACAGTGAAGTTTTCAAAGGTTTTTAATGTGCCACACAGACAAAAGTAACAAATACACGAAAATTATTTATTATAGCAGGTTTTTCTTAGAGTTTTGGTTTGATTTTTTTTTTCTCCCTTCAAACTTCTGTTTTGGTTTGAATTCTCAAAGTACTTCTTCCACTTTTTTTCAACCACTTACTTCTAATTTAGATAGTGACTGGTGTGAGACAAAAACTGAAAAGAACCTTGGATAAAAATTACCTTTCTTTACAGCTGAGCTATTTTTCAGCAAATGTGGGCTGAAGTGGGACAGGAAAACTTCCTTAAATTTGAGTGAATTTTACATATGTCTGAGAGTATGAACGTGTCAAACCTAACCTCTAAAGTCTATGACAGCTTCTGCAATTGCTTGGTCACTGAGCCTGTGCTCAATACACCCATCTGAAAAGCTTCTCACTTACCTGTGCATGTCAGATGAACCATTTGAATCTTACGATAATAATATTATCTGATATACTATGTAATGGGTAGAGAATGGAACAGTGGATGGAGAAAGATATTTTTTTTTTTCTCACTGGTCTTGCCTGAGAGAGAGATTATGGGATTATTCTGGATATACTTTCCACATATCATTGAAATCTTCTGAGGAGCAAGCAGCCTTTCCCCAGGAGGCAAAGGCCCCCATCCCACCGCTGGTGCGTGGACAGTCAGTGAGTGGCCAAGCCCTGTGTTGGCGTTCCTGAGCTCTTCCAGTCCTAGCTAAGCAAGTGCTGGTTTTCCATTAGTATTTGCCTGACACACAAGTTCATTTTGGTGTGGGTTTTTTTTCGTTTGTTTGTTTTCTTTTTAAGTGATTCCTCCTGATACCAGTTTTGAGGACCAAAAATACATCCTTCCTTGGCTCAGAGAATTGTAAAGCTCTCGCCATCTGCATTCACACCCCTAAGACCAGGCTGGAAAAACGGATACTAGGCTCCTCGTCCTCATACCAGCTAGTCATGCAAGGTGCAGTTCAGTTGGCTTGATGTATCTTCCCTGACTGCAAACTGCCTCTCTAGGAGGACAGCAGTTTCCTATAGGTCTTGTAGCATACAGGCCAGCCTTTTGTGGCTACGTCTGATACCCTAAATTGACATGAAATACCTATTTGTTGGCTATTGAGGTGAACCTGTAGTGTCTCTCTTCCTTTCCTGGAAGGAGAAAGGCAGAAGCGGAGAATGAACCATCCTCGGTATTTTTTCATCTCTTTTATAGCAGAACAAGCGTCCTCCAGAGGTGCCTATCTCTCTTTGCTAACTGTTCAGCAAGACTCGAGACGAGCAACCCGCCTTCTTAAGCTAGGTTAGCTGAATCCCAGCTCTGCAGAGGAGGCTGTGGTAGAATAGCAGAAAGGTTAAATAAGCACAGAGGGAAGGAGTGAGGTCCAGGACAAATGGTTGCTATAATCAAGCTAAAATGCACATATTTTTAAAAAAGGTATGCACGCACATGCACACACCCCAAGCTGCTGTGCTAACTGTGGAACAGAAATAGCATGAACTTACAACTGCCTGTTTGGTTTTATGCTTCTGGGAGTTTACCAGCTCCCACCTCTGCAATCCAGCTTCCTTCCACAGGATTCTTCAAACCATACAGTTTTAAACAAACTGTCAATAACTACCTAAAACATTTGTCATTTTTCTTCAGCTCAGGTGACTGGTTCTCATGTCCCTCAGAGAGAGGCAACAGCTGCCTAAAAGCCAACAATTTTCTCATTGAAGGCCAAGTAGGGGGGATGATTATTAACCCAGGCCATGACGCACAAGAGGAGCATTAATATAACTCTGTATCTAGCCCAAAACGTATGCTGAGAAGTTGGCCTGG
The DNA here is from genome assembly GCF_000708025.1 of Charadrius vociferus. Classification (NCBI taxonomy): domain Eukaryota; kingdom Metazoa; phylum Chordata; class Aves; order Charadriiformes; family Charadriidae; genus Charadrius; species Charadrius vociferus. Next base: position 3,240,948 of record NW_009649167.1, on the reverse strand, counting down.
CCGGAGATCTTTGCCGCTCCTTACGAGATGTGGGCATTCTGCCAGTAAGGACCTTCCTGCAGTGGACGCCATGTGGGATCGACTGAGAATTAAAATTTCCCACTTTAACCATCATTTAATCAAAGTGCCCACTCACATCACAGGGATTAGGAGTGTTAGGAAAATCAATGCAGTCCTGCGTTCATTAGTTTAGTGGACCAGCTTTTGCCTGCGCTCCTTCTGTATTGCCATAAATCAGGGGAAGAATACTAAAGGATTCTATTTTGAAGATGAAAACTGCAATATTCCTAGTATACAGATGTCTTTAGCAGATTAGCAGTTTGGTTACAGACCTGAGAGTACTGGACTAAGAAGAGAGCACCAAATTTACTACCAATGAAAATGTCATTGTTTTCTGTATTTAAACTTCTTTTTTTTTTACTAAACATTGACATACTTTAAATTTAGTTTGTATTTTCTAACGAATATTTTATTTCATGCATTGATTTGCTACTATAATTTCCATTATAAAAAACAGAACAGGCTAATTTACTTTTTGAGTCGAGGAACAGACAATAGGATTGTAGCAGAAGATACAGGGTCATACAATGTCTGATTTAAGATTACCCCTGGTATATTTGTATATAGTAATTTATGTCAAAAACATTTTTACAGACAACTCTTGGAAAAGCTCTAAAAAGGGATTTTTGCACCAAAGGTCAGGATCTTTTCACCTAGCCACCACAAATTTGATTGCCAGTTGTAAACCAACCTTCTGTCTTCCTTTCTGAAGAGAAACAGAAATCTCCAGTGGACATACTAGTCCATCTAATTCATACACCTGACACAGAGTGGGAGGAATCACTCTCTGCAGGTATTTATTGTTGCTGATTGTTGTTGGATTTCACACTGCTAAAGTAACGCAAGATGAATCTCACCCCAGCGGCATCAAAAAATAAGAAACCTTATTCAGAGGACAGAAAATATTCATCTGTTCTCGGCATCTCAAGGTCCTGTTGACCTTCATGGTATTGATGCAGACATGGTACCAATAACTAAATGACTGCAACGTAATTCAAATATCCTGTTGTCTGTTCTCAGAATTTTTAAGAGTTTGTGGTTGGATTGGGTAGCTGAAATACAGCTTGTAGCTGTGCCAAGGGAAACGGGAGTGTCAACCGGACCCTTGTAAAAGAAGAACACACAGTTCTGGGCGCTCACATCCCGCCTCCTGCGAGTGCAAGATGTCTCTCTTCCGGAGAGAACATGCTGCATCTGTGGAGCAAGGGAAAGCGAGCACAGATTCTCTTCAGATGCTCTCAACATTGCCATCTCCACAATGTACCTTTGTCTACTGAATACATAATTACAACAGAAATTATCTTTCAGTGATGACATACTTGTTTTAATCTCTGTTCATGTGGAAATGTTCGTTATTATCAAAACACTTCAAAATAAATCCCTTCTGCTACGCTTCAGCACTAACTGTTACATACAGCCTGCCTTTCTTCCACTGGAAAAGGACTAAAATATCCCATTTGTGTTTTGCTTATACTGACAACATTTTGTTTTAGATTGGGAGAGATGTTTGCCTTTCATTTTTGATGGTAATCACTTAAAGCGATTAGAGCTGCAGTCAATCCCTTGAATTTTTTTATGCTATCATGGTGAGTTTGTTTTCCAAATTGGATGTGCTCTATTGTACTTTTGTACCTGCAGCACCATCAGTTTCAGAAACATATGCTTTCCTTATGGTGGCTTTAACCAGGTAGCAGATACCCTGCAGAAGGAATTTTGGCCATGTATAAAACCGAAAACAAGTTGCCTGTGGAACAGTTGTCTAATTTGCCTTAAGCCTCTTAGCTACAAAACTGCCATTCAAAAGGCAGTAACCACTTGTCTTTGAATTCATCTAGACACCTTAACGTCAGACCTCTGAGTCAAAGCTAGTCTTTATAGCTTTTAGAAGGAACCTAGTAACTTCGTAGGGTGATTCATGTAACCTGTCTTGAAGGAAATTAATTGCCCTCTGCAGGGGGTGCATTTCTTCCCATTGGTAATAAAGGCAGATTGGTATGATGAACTGGCCTTGGTTGTCAGTGTTTTATGTTCCTAGGTTAGCGAATATGAATCTCGCCTTTATTTTTTGAACGTTTTAAATTGAAGTACTTCATAGTGCCACATAATGATCAATAAAGCTTCCTAAGTCTAATATGAAGAATTTTTTATACTGACTTTAAAACTGATTAGAAATCTGGCACCAACGGCGCAGAGATTACATGTTGCAAATTGGTAGCATAGGTAGGTGTTTGTACGTAGGGACATAAGTCCTGTGCTATAACTATTCTTCTGTTTTCTTCTAAAAGGCATCGGGCTTAGCACAGAGCAATTGCAAAATAATATTTTGGTCTGCCCACTTACATAAAAATATTTTATTCATGATTGTTTAACTTAATGATATTAACTTGAAGCATATTTGTTTACGCACTGAGGCCAGTTGTACCAAATACTGCCGTGATTTGAGATGATTACATTTATTGCTGCAGTGTCTTTACGTAGAACTAAACTTCCACATAACTCTTTTTTTCTTTTTTTTTTTTTTTTGTGATTCAGGATTTACTTTTTCCACAATACTTAAAACAAGCATGATGAGAAAATGTTTGAATCTCCCTTCTTTTGAGTGTGACTTTGTCCACAGGGGAGGGAAGCAGGGGATGCTTCCTGCGCTGGGTTGCATTTCGGTGGTCGGGCACTAGTCCAGCCTCAGAGCTGCACTGACTTACTGAACTAACTGACAGCACACACTGGATTTTGTAGGGATGGGTTAGGATAAAAGAAGGATTTCTCACTCATCCCCGGAGTGCTTCTTCTTCACTCCCTTCCCAGAAACCACCCTCATTTTGCTACTACTGCTGCTGGATTTAGGCCCTGTGGGAGCTTTCTTCCACCTGAAGAATTCCTTTGGGTTAACTGCAGACAGGATCTAGCTTTTTAGATCTTTCTAATTAAAAAAAAAAATAATCCAGAACATAAGATAGGATCTGGATGTATGCATTCAATCCGTTGCGTCATTTTATCTTGTTAAAGGAACATTACTGTCCTAACAGGCTATTTGCTTGCTTAGCACCTTCAGTGAAGCACCACACTATTTTACCATTGTCTTCTTACTGACGTGCTCTTGTGCATTCACCCTTGTCCCTTATTAAGGTTGGATTTCCCACTCGCTTGCTCAGTATGTTAAACCCAGAAACTGTAGGTGAGCTCTCGATGGCACTGAAGAGCATTTCATTGGGCTTTAGCATTACGAAGCACCAGAGTCTCTGGAGCAGAGGCAACCACCTAACCCTGAGGAGAGGTGTAGGACAGCAGTACCCGTGTGTGGGTCTGCAGGTCTGTCTAACGAGATACATTTAAGGAACGCATTAGCTGGTGACTCCTCAAAGCTGCTGTAGTTCTTCAGGGCACTGCTAGAAACACCCAAGAAACAAGTAACTTAGCACAGGGTATCTTACACTACCCAAAGACCACATGTCAGAGTCCTTATTTTCAGGAAAAATCATTGCTGATTAATAATTGTCCTTAGTGATAATATACAGCCAGGCTTCTCTTAAAACCAAGGTTTTGCTGACTTTGGGCAAGGTAACAAGGGCATGAGTGGGGCTTCGAGGAGGAGAGGAAAAAAGTTGATGTTTCAAAATCAAAATGAACAAAACAGTAGGTGTTTTCATTCGAAAGCAGGCATATAAATAAAGAACAATGAAGAGCATGACTCTGTTGACAGACACTAGCACATTCAGATATGTCAGCTCATGCTCATATTCTCCATGATATTCCCATTGACTTTTAGACAATAGACATCTTTCAAGGCTTGATTTCCTTGAATTCCTTCTGGAAACACAGGGGTTTGGTAGGCAAGTATACTGGGGCAAAAATGACACTTCAGTCATCCTATTCCATTACTGTTTTCTTGCCTAATTGCCTATTTACTATTATTTTAACACTCTTTACTTAAACCCTTTGCTGAGAAACAAAGTCTACAATAAAAATTACCTAAAACAATCAACAACTCAAAATAGCAAAGTCTTCTGGCCAGCACGTGATGGAATTAATTTTGAAGAAATAAGATGCTACCTGTGTTTTGTAATTTAACCTTAATTCAAGAAAGTATTCAAATGTAAAGAAGTCTTGGTGTTCTGAAAGCAATGCCTCAGAGGGTGCTTCTTGTTAAACATTGACTTCATTCCTCTCCTCAGTATGAGACATTTGCCTGAATCCAGGTTTAAGGAATATAATTTGAAAGTTCAGGTGAACATTTTATATATGATAACAAAGAAAAATGCCAATACTACACAAATTCATATAGAGAATCCAGCATCACTTTAGCAATCTCACACATGATATAATTATATTAAAATAATTTCCACTATGCATGTTTGCATTCTTCTTTGGAAGTGTTACTTAGGTTCACAAAGATGCAACTCATTATTTGATATTTTTTTTTCCATTCCTTTATCATAGCTGTCTGAGAAAACTCATTTTGTTACATGCTTTTATTATATAGGTAGCTGTCATTTAACAAGCTGATTTTATAGCCAAAGCTGCCATATTCAAAAACACTTTCAGCAGCTTTTGCATATCGTAAAGCTTCCTAAAATCCCACAAGCAGCCTGCTTTTCGATTTATTTGCATACTTACTTGTGTTGGATTGCAACTGTGTGTACTCTTTGGGCTTAGAGAAATACGAAGATCGCAGGTGAATTTAAAATGATGGTAATGGTCAAAGTAATTTGAAATTCTAGCACCCCAATGTGAAATTTTACAAAATGAAACAACTGTGCCTTCTCATCAATCATACACGCATTGGTTCAGATGGAAGATGTAATTTTGAAAATTTGCCCCCTTGGTTCCAAGAGAACTATAATGCTCTGGCAGCTTCTCGTTTCTTCTCAATAATTTAGCAGTTTATGAAAAATATATTGTGTTTCCTTCTCCACTCTGATGCGGTCAGTGCAATTACAAGTTGTGGAGAATCTAGTCCAAAATCTTGCTGTTGTTGAGTATTTTAGAAAAATATGTAGGCTTAAAACATTAAGCTATTTGCCATCATTGCCATGGTTGCTACCTGCATCTGCTCTGTGTAATGTTGGGATGGCTTTCAATCACATTCTTCATTCTCTACTTAAATATTTTTTTCTGTGACTTCACAGACTCATATATTGAATCTTTTCATGGAGGGAAGCAGAGAATCTTTGCTTTAAGCATACTGCTGTAGTTGACAAGGACTAAAATCTCACTGCATCTCATTATAGGAATTCCTGCATCTTTCTGTTGCTGGGGAATTTGCAGTAAGAATGAAAATTAAGTAGGCAATGACACATGTAATTTTTAAACCAAACGTCTTTTTTAATAGTTTGTAAACCATTTAGGAACCGTTCTGAACAGGGTTTTTTTTTGTTTGTTTTGTTTTGTTTTTTTTAATAGAATTGCCAGAAAACTGATTGCCATTCCAAGACTATAGCACATCAAAGCAAAAAAGTCAGTCTCGGAAATGTCTATTATAAGCAGAACACTAGTGCACTATTACATATTCAGTATGTTCAAGCTGTTATTCATACTTCCAGTATATCCCTCATACTTCATTGAACATAAGGTAACGCAGGGTTTTTTCAACGTTTTATCTACTTATGTCAACTGTGAAACCAGGTGTTGCGTTATGAAGGAATCATCAAAAATTTTGTTCCGTTTCCTCAACTTTGCTTAATGTCTTGTGACGTCTCAATAACTCTTTTGAGTAATAGCTCAAAACACTGCAATAGAGCTGATTTCCAACATGGGCATTCCACTACCAGGTATTATAGCAAAGGAAAATAATTCTGTTTATATTTTGATAATTCTGAAGGAAATAGTAGTGTCTACGTCCATAATCTGAAAGATTTACAGATGCCCAATTTGTATTCTGTGCCAAAATATGCTTATAGATACTGGTATTTTTGTTTGTGTGTACATACAGCACATATCTTTATATACACACATAACAGAAGAACACATATATATTTACATATATAGAGATACTTATGTGCACTATGTGACTGAGACACATTAAAGGTTAATTTTTGCACTGGTGAGTGAAAGAGAAGAGCTATCCAGAGGTCAGGAATACAGCCCATTAAAGTGTCTATCTTGTGTGCGTACACACAGTTATCTGTATCTCATTGGCTGGGAACATTTACCTCTCTGCACTTGCTTATATGATTTAAATGTTTGTGTGCAGTTCTTGGCCAAGTATGGCTTCTTTGCCAGCCCAAGCAAATAAGAGCTGTGAATTTAACTATAATGACAACCTACCAGGACATGGAAAAATTTTAGCTGGCCAGAGGCTTTTCCTTTCCTCACGAGTTTAGAAATTCGCAGGAGGTGGAGGCTCCTTTAACAGCCAGTGACTTCTGGGCACGGAGCTGACAGCCCTGACACTCAGCTAACTTGGATACAGCTCCTACTAGGGAATTTTTTTCCTAAGTCTGGTAGCAACTACAGCTTGGCTAGGAGTGAGCTAGTGTCTTTCACTTTGTTTATTTTCCAGAAGTATTTTTTTTTTTTTTGGTAAACTTTTATGTAGAAATAATAACTTATCCATTTAAAAACACGGCAGTCTATTAATCATATTAATGTAATCTAACAATAGCATTTTTAACTGATCTTTAGATGAACTGCACGTGGCACCTGTCAGGGAAAGCTTCTGAAAAGAGGCAGGATACTCTTGTGCTATGCTGCTTCAAAACTTCCTCAGAAGTCTGCTTCTGAGTGTAGAGACCACAGTGTGCATGATATAGAAAGAAAAGGTAGCTGATCTTTAAGGATCCCTCTGGTTGTTTCACGAAGAGTCATTGCAGCAGCAGCAGCCTGGGAGCTGATTGTGTTTTGTGATCTCTTGCACTTGAGGGTAAGAGCTGTCATGAGAACAGAGGAGGAGGATACAGGCACAGTGAAAAAGGGGATTTTAGAGTAAGCGGTATATATCATCTAAGCGAATCTGGAAAATATCAGCCTGGCCCAACAGTTTCAGCCCCCGCTGTGCCATGCACATGAATATGGTCCTTGTCGATTTGTTCAGAAAAACAGTTACTTTAAATATCTGATAAATCACCTTTGTTGACATAAACAGGAAACAGATGACCAATATTCCATCTTCTTGCCTTAAACCTCTTAACCATCTCTATACTCACCTATCTACAAACCACTGAACAAGCAGCCCCTTTTTTGCCTGGACCTGTGAAGTAGCTGCACGGGGTGACTGAGTGTAAAGGAACTGGAGGGGACAAAGCCAGCTAATCCCTTCGACTTCTCTAGATAACCATGTGTGAGTTAGTCACAAACCGGTCCTTAGAAATTACTTTTCAGTTCTTCATCTCATATGCTTAAAAAAAAAGCTTTAAATTTTTCAGAATTGTGGCATAGAAAGGTCAAATGGCTTCTGACTCATTAATCATTAATATCTACAGATGGTAGATAATTTGTCTAGCTCCTTTGAGTGTTAGCTAATAACTTATGCAGTGGAACTAGTAACTTCCCAGATCAAATAAGGGTAAATGCCAATACCAAGATAAAATTAATAAAATGCAAGGATTTGACTTGGATTGCCGGGTCAGAAATGAAGATGATAGCCAAATGTCATACACAAAATAGTTTTGCTAGTTCAAGTGAAGTCAGTGGCAGCGGTTCTGAAGAACATAGCTAAAGCACAGATGCATTTTTATGGAGTTCTGTAAAGCGGGCTCTTTTCTTCATTGATTGGGTGATAGGTTTTCACAGACGTTTTCACAGTTCTTTCCTTAAATATTCTATTGCTTATCTCCTTGTTGTTTATAATCTGTATTCCATTTTTAGTAATTATAATTATTTTGCTGTGTCATACCAAATAAAACCAAACCTGAGGTCTGCCCCAGTGTTGGAACATGGACACACCTGAGGGCATTGGGATTCCTCCTCGAGCTGTCTAAACCTTGAATGCCAAAGGGAAGAAAGTGAATAACTAGCCCTCTTCAGGGGCTAATCACTGTCTTCAGGTATACTAGAGGCTGAAACAACCTCTGAAAGTCCTTTACTGAGTGAGACATCCTGAGTAATCTTAGCTTAATATCTCTAGACTGCTGACAATTAATATGTTCCTAATCAGGGAGCTGAAGTGGGAAAAAAAGTGACAACTGCAAGCCTTATCTCTGCCATTTTCCTCTGCTGCCGTTCTGGGTTTCAGCAGTGGTCAGAAATGCTACTGAACTAAAACAGATAAGTATAGGCACCCCTAAGTTTCCTATAATGCTGAAAACAAGAAGAGGACATCTCTGAAATGTCTGTATCGTGTTTTATTTAAAAAAAAAAAAAAAAAAAGGAAAGAAGTTGCTACAGGATTACAGGCGTAAAATGGATTAGAGATGAGAACAGAAAGCAATAGTAATTAAGACCAATTTAAAAGAAGGTTTAACAGCTGTTCAATTCCAAAAGATTAAGAGACAGTTTAAATAAAACACACAGAATAGGAGGAAGCACACCACGGAATAGCCAAATACTGAAGAGATTTCAGAGAGGTTTTAAGAGTAGATAAAACCACGGTTTGCTGAAGAAGGAAGAGATGGCTTGAAGTAGAAGATTAAAAAATTGAGTGGTACAGTAAAGCCAGATCACAGTGAGCCAAAAAGCTAAGAAAAGCACTTGCTCTGTCATTTGCTAGTGTAGATGGTTGAAACGGGTAGCAGTAATTTGAGAAACTGTAGGTTTTAGGATATACAATAACCAGAGCTATTGAACTGCATTTGTAGTGTAGCAATGTAGTGTATGTCTTCATTGCTTTCTGACCTGGAGCATTTAAACAGAAATCCTACATTAATGAATTAATTTATCATTTCCTTACCTTCAGCTCTGCAAAGATTTATTCCATGCATTGTGAGTGATCCCCTACCCAGCTCAGTCAAAGTTTGCTTTGCCACTGACTTCAGCTGTGATGTTACTTCAACTACTGAGTAGTTGTAACGTCTTTGATATTTTAGCAGCAGCCAAGATTGAAAGACACCGCAAGTGGTGGGACAAACTGGCTTACTGGAGTGTTGGCAGTAGAGGGTGGAACATTTTACCATACACCATCTTGGAGATTTCACATGAAAGAAATCAAAGGGTACATGACAATGTGCTTAAAATTGCCTGGGAAAGCAGTAAGAAAACAAAATATGATAATACCACTGGAGCCTTAAATAACATTATCTGAGTGACACCAGAAGTCAACTATGTAGTATCATGGATGTAATTGCTGAACTGTAGCAGTCCTGGCAGCTTTGGGGAATGAAATGAATCATGTATTTGAGTGATACAAAATTCTTAATCGTATTTAATTCTCAAAATAGTCTTTAGCTATTGAATAAGAAGCATCACAGACCAAGATCTACACCAAGTCTTGGCATTCAAGTGGAAGAGACTCCAAACAAAGAAAGAGTTGTAACAGATGTCTTAAAATAAATATGTTGTACTTGAACAGATAGATGAAGCTGGGCAATGGAAACAATCCTTTTTTCAAATAAAATCGTTTGAAAGTGAAAGACTCCCATTTCAAGTGTCTGCTGATCTTGATAATTTGTGTTTTTCAAAGTGCTGTAAAAATGGTGTTGTTACTTTCTCTAGAAGTGTTGATTTCCTAAGTATAGGATATGTAGATCTCATTACTTGTGTGAAGTAACACAGTGAAATCATAAACTGTGGTGGCTTAAAACCTGGATGATAATAACTGAAATGAAGGAAATAACCTGTGTTGAAGTTAATGGAAGTTTCTCAACTAACTTTAATACAATCACAGCCTTCCTGCCTCCTTCTAAATTCTTTTAAGCCTAATAGTTTGTGTTTGACAGTGGCAAAAAGCGTATTTCTAGACAGGAGTCCAGTAACAGAAGAAGCATATGCCATCATTTGTTGTAGTACTCTCCCAGACTCCAACTGCTTTCAGTGCACAGTCTCTCTTTGCCAGACACAGTTTCTCTGTGTTTTGTAATCCTTTGTGGGTTTTTGTTTCATTAACTCATCCAGTCTTCTATGTGCCCCATATGCACTTTTAGCATCTTCACAATCCTTCAGCAGTGAATTCCTCAAGTAACTGCCGGGACTCATCAGCTCTTCTTTTTCTTGAACGTGACTCCTGCTGCTTTTGTTTGATTGCTCCTGGATCTTGTACCTGAAAAGCCAGTGAATAATTGATCCATGTCTGTCCTTTTCTTGACACCCATAACTACATGGACCTATATTACACCTTCCATCTGTCATTCTTTTACAGAGTGAAGTAATTTAGTCATTCTATTTCTGGAAGCTTTTACTGTAAGTTTAATCATTCTACTGCCCTTCTCTGAATGTTTCCAGGTGCTACTGGCTCCTTTTTTGAGATAAGAAGCCTAGAAATGCATGTTCAATCCTTTGTGCCAATCTGAAACTGGACACATATACATTTCCATTAGTATGAGTGAAGCAAATTCTGGATGACAGGAAATGGGCATATTAATTAGAAAAAAATCATCTTATCTTTTGGGAACCGTGACTCCAATTTCTTTGCCTTGCCCCTTGTTATAAAAGAAGAGTTACAGAATACTTTCTTTTTCCTGAAGCCAGCTTGGCAGAGGTAGCTGAGACATGTGGGAATATAACTGGTCATGACTCATTTAGGCTTAGACAAGAAAGGAAGATTTATAAAATAACTTCTATTTTGTTTATGGAAGTCTATTTCAATGCTGGGAGCATAAATTCTATTCTTCTACTTGAAATAAAGATCAAACAGCTTTGTAAAACCTGAATCATTATCTTCTGGAATACTTGCTAATACTAGTAATCAGTCCTTTTAATTCGTGTACATGTGTTAAAATTCTGCTTATTACTCACTGTAGCATATGGATCTAATGCAAATTGTACAAGAATTTTCATTATTCACTTGAACTTTCAGTAGTTTTGCACTCTAATGATTCTCTGCCCAGCTGAACTTGTCATTTTGAGTTTGTTAAAAGCACATATCAGTCAGGCCTGTGGAACTGTAGAATTTAAGAGAATAGGAATTTACTGAGTCATCTAATACTGAAAGTAAGAGCAGGGAGACTACCCACTGAGCCATTCAGAATCCACCGTTCTTTTCTGTCTTTTGCACTCTAATTACATGTATCACAAAGTTACAATCCCTCTTTTTCTTCAGACTTGAAGTGTAAAATTTCAGTGTATGTTTCTCTCCAAGACATCCAAGGAAAATAAATCAGAGATCCTTTAACAAAAAGTTAACAGTTCATTTGTTTTTCCAGTTTTCCTGTTGAAGGGAGAGGAGTCATTATTCAATCTCATTTCTCTCACATCTACCTGGAAAATTTAACATTCATATTATAGTACTGTTGAAACATATTCATAGTCAAGTACCCACTCAGTTGGCATTGACAGAAACATAACCCATCCACGGGCTAGAGCGATTCTGATTTTCACCAGAGTAGTGTTTGAAAACTTTGCACGTGCCAAAGAGTGTTATCAAACAGTCATAACATCATAGAACGGTTTGGGTTGGAAGGGACCTTAAAGATCATATAGTTCCAGCCCTCCTGCCATGGGCAGGGACACCTTGTGCTAGACCACATTACTCAAAGCCCCATCCAACCCGGTCTTAAACACCTCCAGGAATGGTGCACCCACAACTTCCCTGGGCAATCTGTTCCAGTGCCTCACCACCCTCAGAGTAAAGAATTTCTTCCTAACATCTAATCTAAATCTACCCTCTTTCAGTTTAAAACCACTACCCCTCGTCCTATTGCTACAGTCCCTGATAAAGAGTCCCTCCCCAGCTCTCCTGTAGGCCCCCTTTAGGTACTGGAAGGCCACTATAAGGTCTTCTTGGAACTTTCTCTTCTCCAGACTGAACAAGCCCAACTGTCTCAGCCTGTCTTCATAGGAGAGGTGCTCCAGCCCTCTGATCATCTTCATGGCCCTCCTCTAGACTCACTCCAACAGGTCCATGTCCTTCTTATGTTGGGGACCCCAGAGCAGGATGCAGTGCTCCATTTGGGTCTCACAAGAGTGGAGTTGAGGGGCAGAATCACCTCCCTCGAACTACTGGCCATGCTTCTTTTGATGCAGCCCAGGATGCAGTTGGCCTTCTGGGCTGTGAGTGCACATTGCTGGCTCATGTTGAGCTTCTCATCCACCAACATCCCTAAGTCCTTCTCAGCAGAGCTGCTCTCAATCCATTCTCCCCCCAGCCTGTATTTTGCTCGGGATTGCCCTGACCCACGTGCAGGACCTTGCACTTGGCTTTATTGAACTTCATGACATTTGCATGGGAATTCCTTAACACCACAAGGTCTTGTCTTTGTTATTGTATATATGAACAGCTGAAGTAGAGGAATGGTGGAGTAGGCGTAAACCACACAGAAAGCCTATGGCTGAACCATTTCCAAACTTTGAGGAACCATTAACCTCGGAAGTGTTGCACTGTCTACTTTCCCATCCTGTCTTATAATCAATTTTTAATTACACACAACACAAAAGTGGTATATCGTGCATATCTGTTGCAGAGCATTAGGGATGATAATCTTGTAGTTCAGAAATGCCACAAAGTCTATAACTCAAGTCACTGCTATATAATCTGAGTAAAACACTTGTGCTTTTAATTTTTTTGTGTTGCTGGGTTCTTTCCTCAGCAACTGCACTGCAAAGCTTTTTTTACTTTTGATGTGTTTTGATCTGCGATTCAAATATTCACTTGATTCCAGCGCTGCCCAGTGTCTTGATCTTATTGACATAGATCATGCTATTTGGTAACATTTCTCCATGCAAACCCTTGGGACATCACACATTTCCATTACTCTCTCAGAAAGAAAAAGGCTCAGCCTGCAATGGCTCAGTTCAACTTTTGCTGAAAATCTTGGCAAGGTTACAGAACAGCGCAGATAAGGTTTAGTCACATTTGACTAAATAAAACGAAAATGATGAAAATAGAAATTAAATGGCGACATGTACAACATCCTTGAGGTCCCTCAGTTTTCTCTCTTGGGCATCAATGATGAATTATCCTTCCTGTTATAGGTGCCCAACTCTGGTTATGGGACCCAGGGGATTCAACCCAATGGGTAGGAGACTGCAGTTACATGTCCCCAGGTCCAACCTGTTGCCATGCTGAGTGTGTATTCCCAAAAGACACATGTGTGCATGTGGGAACACACATGTACAGAACACGGCTGGCCACACAGATCAACATAAGCAGAACGCAATGCCTTTACCAGCATTTGCACCCAGCACTCCCATAAACATGAACACTAGAAATGGTCTGATCCTGTTCCTCCTCTATATGCCAGTCTTTTGTTGCTGGTCTTAAGCACTTGGTGTAGCCAGTAGCTAGACCCAGGTCCCCTGGTCTCCCCTTGTTGCTGGAACCTGCACCTATAAGCCCCTTAAGCTCACTGTCCGCTCCAAGTGCTGGTACTCAGACCTCTTACTGTACTTGTCTGCTAGCCAGCTTGAAGCTTGCAAACGTTCAATCCCACCCACTCAGAGACGAGACCACACCTGCACAGAAGGATCCTACAGTAGGATTTAATGAGAAGAAGGAGCAGACTGTGATGATCAAGTGCAGGGCTCGGTCAGATGAGCGTACTGATCAGCAACCCATCTAACCTTGATTAGCCCCTTTATCCCATTGAGTATTTTCCCATATTTATTTCTTCCCAATCCACCATGATCTCTTCTTTTCCCTGCTTTGGATCATTCCTCTAAAGTTTCCTCTAAGAACTTTCATAGGTACCCCATGTCCCCCCAAAAAATCCCATAATAAGCTTTACACAATCGCAACAATTTCTTCCGCCTGTATTTCACAAGAAGTCCTTTACCCTATAGGCAACACCCCCCTCTAGTTGGCACAGCTTTCTGGGTAGTGTTCTGCCTTGATTCTTCTGGGGGAGTTTCACACCACACAGCGATTGAATTATTCCCCTTCGAGGATCTTGGAGAGCAGCCAGGTGCAGGGGCTCCTCAGGTGGGCTATTGGGGTTCCTCCACCTGACACAGTTCCTCTGGTCCTCATGGGACACCATGTTTACTGCAGTTAGCCTTTAATCATCTAACACATACTGTCTTCACGGTTAAACTGCTGAATGAGCCAATTTGTTAATAGCCATCATAGTGGATAATTGCATCTTTTTATTTCTCCCTACAAAAAGTCCTGAGTTCCCACTGTAATTTGTACCACATTTGGATAAAATCAGCTCACTGAAACTGGACAATGAGACATCAAATCATAATTCAGGGAAAGGCAAACTGAAAGAATGCAAAGTAGAACAAAGTTTCTAGGTTTTGTCCTTTTCATGCTGATGCCACTGGCCTTAGGTTACACACATGGTACTCGTTTGCTTTCTTCACCATCTCATGAAGCAAAAGCACAAATTAGAGCATACCTGGCCCTTTCTCAGCAGTTTGGGGTAGGCAAAGAAGTAGCTCTGTAGTGTAGCTCAGTGTAGAAGTGATTTTGTTTTCTTTCAGTGTATGTTATATTAAGAGCTAATACTGTGCTCTTCAGCTTCCTGGACAGAAGATAACAAGTGCATTATTGATACTCTAAATAAACTTCTTTGTAGCTTAATGTGCTGTCTTCCCTGATCCGATCAGGCAATTTAAACTTTCTTAGTGCCACTGATGCATCCAAGACTATTTGGTATTTTATAAAATCCTGGTTTTCCTGAAAGAGCCTATTAGACTCCATATCTTTGCTTTCTCCTCTAGTGAATGTAAGTTGCTTGGAAAGAATGCTGCTGCTTCATTGTTTAAAATCTCTGTGATCTTTCATTAAAATTCATCATTCCTATGGTGATGCCAGCTACGCACTCCAGCTAGGGCTCTGCTAATGTAATCTAATGCCTGGCCCGCTAAACTCATGATGCTAATTTAAAACCAGCACTCCTCATATATGATTTTAATGTCTCTACAATTAAGAGGTCTCACTTCTGATTAACCAGTTTCTCCCTTTTCTTCTTGATGTCATCGTATTTATATGTAATGGTCCAAAGTAGATATTTACCCTGAAGAATCATATTTCGTAATGGCACAGTTACTAGTAACAACCGCACATTATAAGACAGGGATCAGTCATTGATTGGCTACATTATATCTAATTTTACAAAGATGAAAAAAGAAATAGACACACAAAATTTTAATTATTCATTGGTGTAAAATAAAACCTAAGCATATTTCCATTTTAAGGCTGATTGGGATGAAAAGTATTTATGCATACATTTTGGAGGTAATTATCAACAGAAATTATTATCTTGTATATGAGAATTAAGATAGATGTGTCATCCTGAGAATTGAGAGTGAGTCACAGAGAAGCAGGGGAAGAGTGCGGTCCTATCAGCCAGCCCAGATAGACCTCTCTGCTCCATCAGCACTGCTAGGAGGGTAGCTAATGACGGAACAAACTGCAAAGGCAGACATTGGAAATATATTCCCAAGCAGGGCATCTGGATCTTGCAGTTGCCAAGTACGGTCTGTTTATACTCATCATAAATGTTAACACTATGACTAGAAGAGAAAAAGGAGGAAGAAAACAGGACAAAACAGCAAGAGTCGTAGCAGTAGCAGAACACAGTAGGAAGTCATCCTTCCTGAAATGGAGTGCTTATGTTATGGGAGATGAGTTTGTACTTCATTCTAATCATCAGGCTATTCATTTGCAAGGTATAGATAATAACTACTGCCTTGGAAAAAATGATCGTCCTTTAGAAAGGGACATAAAAATTGCAGATGACTATGGTTAAATTGTACATTTCACTTGGCTGACTGTAACAAGAGAAAAATACCTAAAAAGAGTTACGATTTGGATTTTTCATAGTACTTTTAGTGTGCAGTAGGAAAAGTTAAGAATGAGAAGACAGTATATATAAAAAATACTGCCAGCAGTTACTTCTGAACCAGAGACTGCACTAGAATTATAGCAGTGAACTGTGTAATAAACACTGTAGTATGTGGGTGGTGCTACTTCTGCCATTCATATATAGTAAATACTGTTTCATTTTTGCCTAAAAAAGAATACTTTAAATTGCAAAATAAATGTCATAACAAAGCAGTGAACTTTTAGACATGGTACTATATTGCTTGCTGTTTATAGCTAGAGAAACTAATATTAAAAGATTACTTTTAATCTTACAAAATTTATAGACCTTTCAACCTAGGACATATTTAAATATGCAGAAAAAAAATTGCATGTGGTGAGAAAAAGCTTAACAAGATATACAGCTTTATTTGAAAATAATCACATCTATATTGTTCATACAGGTAATACTAAGTATCTATACACACCTGCAAACGCCAGGGATTTTTTTCCTAAATAACTCCCTAAGGAAGGTGCTGGCTCCTGAAATTGACAGCATCCAAATAGTTTGGGAGAACAGATTGACTTTCTGCAGACCTTCCTTTTATTTACAATAGTTACAGAAAAATGGCATTTTTTTCTTGCACAGAGAGAGTCACCTTTCAATAACTCTGTTTATCTCTGAACTTTTAAACTTAATCTTTAGAATTTTCTTCAAATGTTTCATAAGGCATGTACAAATACCGCACAATATACTTATGTGTGCACAGTGTCTCAACAGTTTAGCCACTTAAGAACAAAATACTGTCTTATAAAGTGGGTGCCCCTCTCACTTTTTCTCAGTCACAGGGGATGGACTTATATGAGCACAAACATAACTGAACAGAAGCCTCAAACTTTGATAACTTCATAGAATCATAGAATGGTTTAGGTTGGAAGGGACCTTGAAGATCATCGAGTTCCAACCGCCCTGCCATGGGCAGGGACACCTTCCACTAGACCAGGTGGCTCAAAGCCCCATCCAACCTGGCCTTGAACACCTCCAGGGATGGGGCATCCACAGCTTCTCTGGGCAGCCTGTTCCAGTGCCTTACCACCCTCAGGGTGAAAAATTTCTTCCTAATATTTAATCTAAACCTGCCCTCTTCCAGTTTAAAGCCATTCCCCCTCGTCCTATCACAACATGCCCTAGTAAAAAGTCCTTCCCCAGCTCTCCTGTAGGCCCCCTTTAGGTACTGGAAGGCTGCAATAAGGTCTCCCCGGAGCCTTATCTTCTCCAGGCTGAACAACTCCAGTTCTCTCAGCCTCTCTCAGGAGAGGTGCTCCAGCCCTCTGATCATCTTTGTGGACCTCCTCTGGACCTGCTCCAACAGGTCCATGTCCTTCTTATGTTGGGGACCCCAGAGCTGGATGCAGTACTCCAGGTGGGGTGACATGAGAATGGAGTAGAGGGGCAGAATCATTCATCATTTCAGGCTGGTCTCTGCTTTGAAAACTATGATAAAGAACCTCATGTGCGTCATGCTAAAGATGAGAGGAAAGCATTGCGGGGAACAGAGCAAACAAAGACATTCAAATACCTGCAATTGTATGAACATCTACCTTTGTATTCAAGTATCTGATTATGGTGTAGCGAATGCCAGATAGTCTCCAAAATTCTTCGTGCAGTATTAATCCAAAGATTTCTTCTGTCTCTGACGATCCAACGGTTTATTACCAGGAGGAGTCTATGTGCCACATCAAAGTTCCTCGGATGCTGCAATTAGTCAATAGTGGAAGGCAAACATTTGCAAAGTACTCTATGATATAAAAGAAAGAAGAAAACCCTACATATTTAATTTCCAGCCTTCCTAACCATCACATAGACATAAACATGTGATGGATATTTCTGGTCTAATGTAATACCAGTCAAGACTGATTGTGCTATTTTGATTGCTTTTAATAAGATGAAATTGTTTTAATCTGATGATTTTTTTCCCCAGAATAAGGATGTTTTCTCACTACTATTTGTTCAAATTATGCTCTTAGTTCAGTTCAGTGCATGACAGGGTTCTAAACTAGTTCTTCACAAACACTCCTGACTATATGAGTTGGCTTATTTAAGAAGGAACAAAGACAATGCCAATTAACCACAAGAAGTATATTTACAAAAAGCATGCCTCCTACTGTACCTGTGTTGCTCATGGCCATTGTTTATCAAAAACATTCTTAAAATACTCTTGATTATGGTGATTCCACCACCTTCCCTTCACTATGCTTACAATTAAAGTTTTCTGTTGATGTCACAGATAAGTTGAAATGAATAAATAAAAAACAGAATAAAAGTGAAGAAAAGGCATGTAAGTAGTTTTTAATAAACAAGTTATCTTTAAAATAATCGCTACCCTGTACATACATCTTTTGCAAGCAGTCTGAGAGCAGCAAATGGAGACTGTTAGAAAATTTCTGCTGTGCTGTAATGAGGTGTCTTTCATTGTGGAGGCTTTCTCTACTTGAGTCTAAAAGAAAGTTTAAAATATATTAATTTTAGTAGATATGATTTCTAGAGCTTTTAATATTTTTATTTTTTTTAATGGGTAAAACCAGTGTTTTTGAGCCAGTCCAGTATGTCTATGTGTATTTTGGATGCATGTACAGGTAAATCCAATAGCTTCATCCCAAATCCATTCTAATTCATGAATGTTGACTTCATGTTGAGTTTTCAATCAGGTCAATCTTCAGTTTCTTCATTAAGTTCAGTAAGGGCAGTATTGGACATTCTTCCCCTGGCAGGAATGACAATAACAGCTCTTCTGTATGTAGCACTTGTCCCCAGTAAATCAGTTTTACAATCCTAATTCTGTGAGTCACTGGGCGATGTGACTCACCCGATCTCACCCAACAGTATCTTCAATTCCAGCCCAATGCTTTGCTCACCAGGTAACTGAACAGAAGTACAGCTATTCTGAAATCTTTTGTTCCCCTTCCTAAGAGTCTCTCCTAAGCACATTATGTAAGCACGATCAGACTTCTCACTGATACAGGAAGAACTGTGACTATATATGAGTGTATATATAGTTCTGCAAGTTGGAGCTGCATGCAGGAACTCTCTTATTCAGTCTTGCAATATCCATGGCTTTTCGTCCCTTTGAATGGAGGTGAGAGGGGGTATGCACCGTTCTTCTGGAAATAAAACATATTTGTCATTCCTAAACAGGTGCTTAGGATTTAACTTATGTACACAGTGAACTCAGAGGCTCCTTTACTTTTAATAGTGCAGGATGAATGTCTCAGGGAGGAGAAAAAAAAAAGTTAAATGTTGTAATGTGATCTGTAAGTGGAACAATTCCATAAAAATTTTGTCAGAGAGGCCAAAGTTAGATCCACTGACTACACATTCCTTTTAATTCCTTTTAATTGGCCACACTGCTTGCATTTCAAATTAAATTTGCTTTCATTAGAAGTTGCTTTTATACAGTGGCTCTATAAAAAAAGAAATCTCTGCATGTGCAGGAAAAATATCTCCTCTGAATACTCTGTTACGGACCCTCTGTAAGATCTGAAAATGTGGCACGTTTCTTGAAATCCTATACATAATTTTGTAGCTAAATTCTGGCATGTATTACTCAGTCTAACCCAGATCTTTATGTAGTTTCCTTTATGTCTTGTTGGTTTGTGGTTTGTTTTTTTTTTTGCTTTTCAGGATATGGTGGACAGGGAGTGATGTAAAAGTAAAACAGTTAAACAGAAAGCTAGTAAGCAAATGTAGGCAACAAAATGAACTGACATAATGGTCTCCTTAGAGGTTTGTTTCATATAAAGTGGTGCGACTCAAGGAAAGATAAGAAGGTTTTTGTAAGCCAAATACAGTCAATGTTTTTATGCCCTGTGCATTCACAACATCACTTGTAATGACTGTGTAGGGCAAAGCCTTCAGAGTCCACTTAAACCCCATCAAACCCCCCTGAGATTTAAGTAAGTGCCAGAGTGCTTTCTGAATCAAGAATAGACTGTAGGACTGTTTTTATGAAAATACATTTACTGTTTATATTCATGTCCCACCTCTAGATTTAAATCCAGCACAGGTGCCCTTTTAGGAAGAACAGTGGTCCTACCCACAGCAGCCACGTATAAGCAAATGACAGAGATGGTAGAGAAGAGCTAAGTGTCAGTGTTCATTTTGTGCAGAGCGTCCCCTGTGATGCTTTGGCTCCACTGTCCCTTTGCCCTTCTCTTCTCCCCAAGGTCTCAGTGCTAATACACAGCCCCACATGACTGCACTGAGATAACTCAGTCAGGCCACAGATCTCCTGCTTATGTGTAAATACCAGAAAGGCAACTGAGAGAGGGGTAACATCCATACCTCCAGGATACAGACAGCAGAAGGCTCAGGCAGTTCCTGCCATGCTCACATTCAAAACCTGTCAATCACTGGCCCTGCTTTTACCGACCTAGCTTAGATCAAGTAGAAAACACCAAAACACTCAGGCAAACAGTAGGCCTGTTGGCCTGAAAAAGGACCCTTTTTTTTTTTCCTTTTTGGGGGAGATGGAGGAAGGAACTTCTCCCTGCTGGGATGGGATTTCCTTTTGTTGCTTTCTCCAGTGATCTTAGCAGCTGAGCAAGTCTTGACTGGGAGGACAATCTCCTAGGGTGCTGTTTGCCTTTTATGGATGAATCTCTAGTAGGCTATGATCATATGCCCTTGGCATAGCGGCAAAATTATTTTAGAGGAGTTTTAGGGAAAGGCATGGTTGGAGAGCTTTTCATTACTTGTTCTGTCTTTTACTGGTTGCCCGTTTCGTGATCCATCTCTCTGGGCAGTGCTGTGGGTGTTTTCTAAATTGCCATGAGCATTGTGGTCATACGGTCATGGTGTGGTCATTGTGGTCATTTTTCCTTTATCAGGACAAAACTGTGCGTCAGTCCATGCATTGTGTCCCACAGTGACAATCTCCCAAGCACATATCCTCCTCTTTGCAGTACACACATTCACAAGAATGGTTTCCTCCTGTCCCTCCCAGTTAGTCCGTGTCCCCTCTGAGCCAGCTTGGGGCTCCTTTACCGGGGTAGTTCCCAAATTCATGCTGACGGGTCGCCACAGACATAATGAAAATTCACAAAATCACGTTCCACCTAAATACCAGAAGGGTGGAATTTTATTCCAAGTACAGGTCTTAAATACTTAATTTTAAGTTGTTCCATAAACTGTCAAGTCTGTAGAATTAGCCTTTTATGATTTTATGTTCTCCTTTCTGATGCTGCTTTAGCTCTGCTTGGACAGGATTGCCTTGTTTAGTGACAGAAATTGAGTTGTTGCCTCTTGTAAGGTGATGATGTGTTTGGCAAATTTCATCTAGCGTGGATGGTCCAGTCTTGTAATAAAGTGTAATTTCGTTGTCTGGGCTAATTTACAATTGGAGAAACAGATCTTCTCAGGTAATAGCTATTTTCCTTTGCTCTTGCTGCTACTGCTGCTATTTTTTTTTTTCCTCAGCACTGCATGCCCAAAGGCAGCTGTAGATCTTAAATTCAAGCAAATACAGCGAAATACCCTCATCAATATCTTGTAGGCTTTGAGTGTGAAGTAAGCTGAAAGGACTGTAACTCCCTGGGGAGATGCAGTTAGTGAGATTCAGAGTGGGTGGGGGAGGAAGGGAAGAAGAGGACATGGCCTCTTTCATGGTGTATCAAGAAGCATGGGGGCCCAGAGGGTGCTGTTAATGGGTGGTTTCACGACTCCGACAGCTCTCCTCGCTCTCCCCTTCTCCATGCAGCAAATCCAGGACTGACTCTTCATCAGAATCACAGCAAGCAATTTCAGTCAAATGAAAGATAGTCTTCTCTTTCACTTTTGGACTACGATGTTAGAGACAGGACTTCACCTCCCCCTGGGGCATCAGCTGCCTTTGCATCGCTGTGCAAATCAATACAAATTCAGCCCCAGACTTCATCTGTAAAAGAGAGATAATCCCTCATTCAGGGAAGAATTTCAGCTGAGGTTTGTTGTCTTATGGATACCAGAATACAACAATTAGCTGGCATTAGACCATCAGCATCGTGCCCCTCTGGGGGAACGATGTCCTGTCAGTGCTGCTGTAGCAGAGACATGGTAGTGAGGACTTAAATACAGAGATGAAAATAAGCACCTTTTTGTCATTTGTATTTTCAGCTGTTGAAGGAAGACTTCTCACAGGGACAGTGAAGCCCAGAATAGTACCTTCTGGACAACAAAGTACTATAATTCCTTCATTATTTATCATGTTTTCTTGAGTAATAACAGCACAAACTGTAGAACCTCTCTGAAAGTATGTCTTACAATGACTGTACTTTGAAGTCATCACTGTC
Organism: Charadrius vociferus; assembly: GCF_000708025.1. Taxonomy (NCBI): domain Eukaryota; kingdom Metazoa; phylum Chordata; class Aves; order Charadriiformes; family Charadriidae; genus Charadrius; species Charadrius vociferus. Next base: position 3,218,789 of record NW_009649167.1, on the reverse strand, counting down.
ACGTTATTTCAGTGTGGTACATTTGAATGTCAGTGCCATCTATCACAAACAGGAAAGCAATTTCCTTTTAAAATAGTGGAAAGAATAGAAATAAAATTAAAATGGAAGCTACAGGCTTTCCCTTTCAAGCATCTAGCTTGTGCCTATTCTAATACCATTAATTAAAGCGAAGTGTTCCAATAAGTGTATCAGGAGTTTCAAAATATTACAAAATCATACCTTTCTTTGAGCTGCAATATTAGAGTAAATTAAGGAAAATGCAGAAGTTTTTATTCAACATTTCTTGATTTGCTTCTCTCTGTGATTATTCCTCAACATGTAATATAAAAATGTGTCATTCCTAATTAACTTTTACAGTTAAATAATGTTCAACGGTTACATTCTTCACAATAATTGGGAGAGAAAACCTCTGTCTTTTGCTGACATTTTGCCTGTCAAAAGACTTTTGAATTTACTGAGACTGTTTATTATTCCTGCTTTCATTTAGCTGATCTACAATTTGCATCATTGGGCAGCCTCATGTATCCTTCAGGCAATGAAAACCAAACTACAACTGAGGTAAATTTTTACCAAGCAAACCAAAACCACAGAACCAAGCAAAAGCCTTTGGAAGTAATCTTCATACCCAGCCTGTCAGCAAATACAGTGTGAAGACAATATCCTCAGCTCAAGCTGCTCGGCACGTTGTGGATAAGAAAACTCATTTGTAAATTAATTTCGGGCATGTGGTGGGACCTGAGCGCTCCCTCAACTAACGAGGAGAAGTCTTTCATGGAGCAGCAGGGCGTGCATTGCTCCTGGTGGGACATTATCCTGAGCAATGGAGCTCCATTCCTTGTGGGAAGAACTGCTTCATTACTCGCGTCATGGGCCTCAGGTTGCTAAAAATCCATGGAAGTATCTGATAGCTGAAGTTGCTGGTGTATGTGGCAGGGTTTGAGAGCTGTTCTGTTTTGGTTCTTTTATAGTAGGTGTTTTGGGGACATAGGACCATCTGCCAGTGCAGCCTTACAAGATGTGCATAGAACCCATCCCAGGCAGGCTGGTTGCAACGGTTTGTCCAAAGGGAATAACAGAGAACATAAAACAATATATAAATTTTATGGCTCTCTGTTACCTCAGTACAAAGCTGAATATGGCTGAAACCTGTTCTTTTACCGACCTCTGTAGACAAGACAAAAAACCCCCAAGGAATATAAAGGCCTCATTTGTATTAATTGTAGAGGTCCAGATGCCTTCTTGGGCATGCAATTCCTCTGCATAGATGTGCCCAGCAGGCAGAAATGCAGCGTGACACAAGTCATGTCGGCCAAAGGAGGACAATGTTGTCCTCAGCTCTCTCCTTGTCCTGTCACTGTGCTTAGAGCTCAGGACTTGGGAGAAGGTTGCAAATGGGTTGACTCAAGACTGTCAGCATGTGTGAGTGGGACAGTCCTGTAGCAGCTCAAAGCACGAGGGCATCTTCCCCTCTGGCCTCAGTGGGCCCGAGGCTCATGCTTCTCATAACTGGGTGGTACATCACCTGTGAAAGCATTTTGCAGTGAGCAGCACGGGACTGTTGGCAGATCTTCACAGACAAAAGGGATGGTGGCAGACCAGCATAGTTAAGGCATGGTAAGGATCAGTAAATTCCTAAATAAAGGCTGAACCAATGTTTCTTAGTCTATGGAAATTCTTTAATGATGCTGCTGTGGTGCCTTTTGCAGTGTATCCTGGGTTCTTGCTAATTCTGTCTTCTTTATGAGGGTCTTTACATGAGCAAAACACCTACTGAGGAAATGAATCAGCATTGCACGGTTCGGCTCTTGCTTTATTTCAGGCAGTTAAACATGGGCACATGGGACTTTTTTCCAAATTTCTAGTTCCATTAAGGTGTAATGAACCTTGCCTGAGGGCGCTTTATGCAGATCACCTGAATCTTTTATAGCTGCTATTTGCATATTTTATATAAAGAACCCTGAATCTCAATGTGGTGTTCCTCTAACTTCATCAAACAAATATGAAGATAGTAAGAGGGAGGCATCATCTGCCTTATAAGAACTAGTGAATCTCCCGACATGTGAACACACACACACTCAAAAATCAGAGCTTTTTATTAGTTAATTTTAATTTATAATGGAATATTCCTACAGAAATAGGTATCCAGGTTGCATTCTTGTTATATGAAGGATAGAAATTTCTTTTAATATAATTTGGTATCTATGTGACTTAAAGACTGTGTGACTGCTCTTAATGAAATCACACAAAATGCTATATGTGCTATATTTGTAAACTTACATTTTGATCCAAAAATAGGGTTAGTGGTACAGAGATGTGGATCTATTTCAGTCTTTTAAAACATAATTGCGACTGATTTTTGTCTTTAAATATGTAATCCATAATGTAATCACTTTTAATAGCATATATATATATATAAAAAAGTAATAAAATATAAATATAAACAATATGAATATCCCAGTAGGAATGCAGACCTGTTATATGCTAGGAGCATCTCCAGTAATAATATTTTTTCACATAGTTCATATTACAGTTTGCTCTGTGTCCACAGATTTGGTAATGTGTACTTAACAAGTGAAGAGTTAAAAAAAATTTACATCACTGCATCTGAAATCTGAAGTAGAAAGTAATGAACATAATCTGTTCTGCTAATGAGATTCATGAGTTGCCATTCAGTGTAAATCAAAGTCAGTAAAACTTAAGAGATAGTAAAAATGAGAAGACAGATTAAAAGTGTGTCCAACATTTAGAAGAATGCTTGATATCAGAATTACATTTTGGATGAAAACTGCAGGGGGAGATTTATCTTTTCAGAATGTTAAAATAATCAGATTTGATATATTTGGAACAATGTTTCAAAAAGTCGTAGTTATTGGATTTTTTATTTCATTTTAAAATTATGTAAATGCACAAGTAATGTCAAAATTGTAACTTTTTTTTTTTTCTTTTGATTCATCAACATATTTTCTCCCCATACTTCCATCTCTCAGCATTTCATCTTCTGGAGGAATATTGAAATAGTCTTATTTGTAACAAAGCCTGATTTTGAAGCTTTGAAATCCCCTGTCTGCATATTGATCCTCTGCAGACCCTTAGTCTGTCATTAAGTAATGACCCCAAACTAAAAGACATTGTCAATATTTCAGCTTGCAGATTTCCTCCTATTTTTTTTTGCAACACATTGTATTATACTCCGTAAATTGTAAGAGTTGATTAATACATTCAGTAGCTGTTTGGACTGTTGACATGATGACAAAGTTTTAATATAATTACAATTATGAATTATTGACATAAACCATGTTTAGTATGGAAGTCTGCAGAGAAGGGAAGGCCAAAAATAATAGACTTGGACCACCTAGCTTTTACAAATATTTTTCACTTCAGGCTGGTTTACTGGGCAGCTGAGGCAAAGCCACCGCCTCTGGCATGGTCTTTGCATGTTATTAAGTTTTCTTGCATAACTACTTTGTGATAAGTAATAGAAAAGATAAACAGAGTGGTGAGGAACAAAATGAATATACATCGCTCTAAATTTGCATAAGTTCCCAAAGAAATGCAATGCCCAGGGCTCTGTGCCTCTGAGCTGAAGGTTTTCTGTTCTCAGAGAGTAAAGGAGAGGAGAAAGTAAGTACACAGGCAGTCTGTTCACATTAGCTTTATTTTCCTGAACGTTTCCTTGGGTTGTTTCTGTGCTGGGGAAGACAGTGGAGATTACCTAGAATAATTTAACTGTTATACACTCTCTCTGCTCTGAGCAGGGTTGAATTAAATGGTTCCTGGACCTCTGTCTGCAGCAATACTCCCTGCTTGGAGTTACACCACGGTGGAAAAAGTAGCTACACTGGGAAATATAAGAACAAATTATCTAATGAAAATTCAACTTTTTAATGATATGAGGAAGGAGAGAGAGAAAAAGAAATACCAAGAAGGAAGTTTATTTTTATTGGCAGATGTGACAACATGGTGTCTCAGCCACAGTCTCCACAATGTGGAATTCCATTCGCAATCACCGTTTATTTTTGCCATTTCTGTTCAAGCTCCGCAGGATCCTGCGCCACACCATAAGGAGCTACATATTCACATCACAAGCTGGAGCTCCATGTTTAATTCACTGACAGCAAATAAATCCAGCAGCAAACATAACTCTGGTCGAAATACAGAGGAGGGAAGAAGATGTGTAGCTACACACTGTTCATATGACATGTACAGATACTACATAGGCACTGGTATGATCGCTGGGAAAGGGCTGTACAGCCACATGCCGACATTCACACCGCTCAACACAGGGGCACCAGATGCTTCCTGGTATTAATGAAGGACTAAACCCGCCCTAAGCCCAGTTATTGACACACCTTCTGAGCATGTCCAAAGGGCAGGGGTAGGTTACGTTTTCAGGTATCAACACAGCACAGTTTTCATTCAGAAAGGCTACAGGGAGTGTAATTTATTTCAGATGATAATTGCTGGGTTTCTCTTCTTCCATACAAAGGAAATCAGCAAAGCAGAGATTATTAGTCCAACTTTAATTAGATATTTTCACACCCTCTAGCTTTCAGGTTATTGTTTTTCCCCAGTAACTTTCTCAACCTCTATTGCTCTTCTGTTGAAACAGATGTTGTATGTAAGAATTGCTATAGCAGCCCTTTAAAAACATAAGTTCTCCTCTAAACTAGCAGTACTTGCTACTAGTAGTTTATACTCTTAGTTCTATGTGAAAAAACTTCATTTTTTTTTCAAATTTGGGTATAACATTTAGAATGAAAATTCTGTAACTTGAGCACAACTTTATCAAAAGCTTTTTGTCATAACCGATTTCTGCAAGCAGAAACACATTCGTGCTCGTGGCAGTGGAAGATGAAATACTTCACCTGATTATCAGTAAAGCAACTGATCTCAAATCTGAATTTGATCAAACAAGAAGAATAAACACACCTCAAAAGGTCACGCTAAAAAATGCTTGATTTGAGAAAATTTGTGAGCAGTATAATCTGGTTTACATTTGCTAACACACAGGCTTAAATAGACACCACCATCACCCCCCCCCAAAAAAAAAAAAAAACAAACGACTTATCTTTCTTTAGAAAGAAATACCATAAAAGATAGTTCTACATTTAACTAAAGTAATCTTGGCTACAGACAACTGTTGCTTCAGACAACTGTGATGGGACTTAAGAAAATGGGGATTTTTTTCCCTGAATGAAGAAAAATCAAGCTGAAAAGGAAAGGCGCTCATTTCCAAATCAACTTTGTTCTCCTTTCAGAACACTTCTTGAACCAACATCTTCCACACCTTATTTAAAAGATACTGCAGCATAGAAGAAACACCAGTTGATTCCCACCTTTTAAGACAAAAGTTTATGATCATTAATTTACAGCAAAAATTAGTCTATTTCTCTTTTAAAGTAAAAATTGCACCAAAGACCAGATATTGGAACTATGTAATGATACCACATTTGGTGTTCTGTGTTAATATATTTTGACTACTTACAAAGAAGTTTAGTAATTATTTAGTAATCTATTTAGTAATCATTTCAGCCCTGTTTCCTATTACATTTAGTAATTAAGGTGGTGCCAGTAACAGTCAGCCAGTGTTTTTAATTTAAGATCCCGTTTTCAGGACTGCCTTCAATAACATTCATTTGGAGAGGACATACTATATCCACTCAGTGAGTGAATGTCACTGAGTCATTAAAAAAAAATTCTAACAATCTCAGAGCAGTGTCTTAAATATAATCTCTAATACAGATGAGAAGTTGAGAATTTTGACATGATCCAGAGAGAGGGAAGAAAACCTTTAATTAATTAGAGGCTTTCAGTCATTCCGCAGACTTCTTGCTTAACTTTGGAGAGATGTCTTTTAAAATATTTTCCTTGCATATTTATGTCATTTAGCTGGATGAGAAAGGCCATACTCACCACAAAACACAGCTGTACTTGTAAAAATGCTATGGCAACGGACAAGTGCTTTTGTTGGCATAGATTATGTCATTTAGGGAGGTACTGGAATTATTTTGGATGAAGAGTGCCCTGAAACATGAGACTTATCCAACATCCCAGTCTTCGCGTAGCATATTTCTAACGAGGGTGCAGTCCTCTAAGGAAAGTTGGTGATGGCTCTGGTGCTGTCCTCCTAAACCATCGTTTTCTTCCTTCCCAATAGTGAAGGTTTTCCTTGTCCACACTTTCTCCAGTCTGCAGTGGATTGCATTCTTTCTGCCAGCTTTCTGCAGCTGCTTTTCCTGGGTGCTGGCATCTGAACTTCCCAAGCCATTGTACTGGATCACCTGCTTCCCTCTCTGCAGGTCTCCTGGATCTCTCCCCAACCCCTTGCAGATCTGAATTCACAACAGCTTCCGACATGAGCACATTTCCTTTGTCTCGGTTTGGATTCATCCTTATCATTGCCTGATCTCAATCTGTTACTGAATATATTGTAATTTAAACTGGCTGTTCATTAGAAGTTAATCATAAAATCAAAGGTGTTGTTGCCTCCTGATTTAGTAGAGGTAGATGCTTCTTACAACAAAGTAGCTGTCTTTGTGGAAAAGCTTTCTATGCTTAAAATCAAACAGGAAATATGCAGTGGATTAAGTAATAAGCAAGCATTTTCACAGCTTACTGTCAGGATGCAGATGTCATCTGGTTGATCGTGATCTTTTTTTGGAACCATAAGGAAGAAACTGTGATATATTAGAGCGGTTGAGGTTCTGTTACATGGCAGCTACACTTTGTGTACATCCTGCAAGAGTAGTTGTTTCTAAACATATTTTTTTTTGTAGTTTCCTAGTGTCTCTTTAAGGCTGTTGTGTGGGAAAGAAATGTTTAGTGCTGACGGATCAAATCCAAAAATAGAAGAGAAATAGTTCTGAACATAAGCAACCGTCTGAAGTACGAAGCCTAATGATGAATATCATTATTAAAAATAGGAAATGGTGGTAGAAATGCTACTGAGGTGTTCATTTCTAATAACGGCTTATTTGTTCTGTCTCCAGTAAGATAAGTGTCCTGGAGAAACTCTATGGAAAACTGTGAATTTGAAGGTAGTAAATCAAAGTTTCCCACCCCCAGGTTTTAAAAGCTGTAACGCGTACTCCATTACAGCAGCAAGTCTAGAGAATGCTTTCTTCTGGCTAACTCTCATTACCAAATTATTTACAAAAATAAAATCAAAGTCTGAAGAAGCTGACATCTCCTGGAATTTGCTCTTTCAAAGCTATAGCAGCTGAAAACCCTATTAATAAACATACAGGTTTTTTAATCCAATTAATTATTTGCAACCACTGTCGTGGTTTAAAGCTGTCTCTTCCTATATAATATGTAGGAATACATCGAATGACGTTTCAGCCCATGTGTCCTCTTTCTGGAGGGGTGGTATGTGGGGCAGATGTTGATGTTCCAGTTTACAAGGTGAAGGGTCGTGGAATGTTTTGAGTCTTGATTTAGGCCCAGGAACGAGCCCTGCGGCTGCTTGGGAAGAATATTCTCAGCTGAGAAGCAAAACATTCCACGGTCCTTAACCAACTCAAACATCAACATCTGACCTTCACACAGTGGCATGAATGAAAGATTTGAAATCCATGAGTCGTACCATTTTAGATTTGAGTTCTCCAATGTGCCTGGTGTTGTCATATGGTCACTCCGTAATTTTAAGTTACATGTTGTACCAGGGACATTGTGTTCACATAAAAAAAAGGGAAAAATAATCTTTCCAAAGAGTCATAATTCCTTTTATATAGCAAGTATATAAATGGCTACACGGGTTTGGGTCAAATAAGTTAATATAAATTTATTTTATAATAGATGAAAATTAAAAGTTTCCATAAAGATACTATAGTACGGTCTCTCCAAACTGATAAAACTTGTCAAGCTTCAGAATAACTACTTCAAAACATGAATTAAACTAAGACCTATTTTGATTAAGGTTTAAGTTACAAATAATTAGTCAAGTGTTAAAATTAGGCATATCACACTTTTTTTTTACAAATACAATTATTGAAGTTTTTATAAAGGTTAATATTAATTCCACTATGCAAACCAACTCTAAATCTATACAAATGTGTACTACAGATCGAAATAACCATCTATTCAAAACACACATATATTATTGAGCCTTCTCCTACTGCCTTTCAGAACTCTTGTGTCGAAATAACCATCTATTCAAAACACACTTACATATATTATTGAGCCTTCTCCGACTGCCTTTCAGAACTCTTGTATGGCCCACATGGAAAGAGTTTGTGGGCTAAATCCATTTTCTGAATCAGATACTAAGTGTCTTCCTACTTCATTTAGGTGTGTCTAAATCTAAGTAAATCAACGCTAGCCTCCCATGTAGTCCCCCAAGATCTCCATGAGGAATTAACCTGATCCTAAAGGGAGCATCTAATATACGTACAAGGAATTTCCCTCTGTAGCGGCCTGTTTCACTACAGGCCTTTACTGACTGTAAAGGAGTACTCCCCTTAGTAATTTAACTAAATTTAACTAAGCCTACTGTAGACAACTAAATTTAGACAACTAAACTTAGGTGGGAGGAATTCCTCCACAACAGTTTACATGCCAGTTAGAAACGATGATCTCAGTGTCGTGGGCAAAGACGAAACTGGTTGTTTGTCTTGGTGAGAGTGAAGGCATAGTATTGGGACATGGAGAAGCTTTCACAATTGCTCCACAACATTCTGTGTCTGTTTTGAGTACCTACTGGAGACAGGCATTAATCACTCCAGTATGTTCCTCATGCAATTCACTTTAAAACTCATTGACAGTCATTTCGTTGTCACCTTGTCATGATTAGATTATTGTCTTCACCTGCATCCTTTCACTTCAGGTGAAATCGTTTGTTATACTCTTAACTGCACAGCCCTGAGTATACTTGCAGTGTGAATTAATGGCCAGGGATCAGAAAAAGTACAAAAAAAAATTAAGTTCTTTTCTCCAAGTATGTTTCTGGCATAGTGTGCAATACTGGGCGTTTATATTTCTGTTTCTGGTCTTATACACCGTGTATTACATTCCAAAGTAAAGTAAACAGTAACTACCATGATAGCTTTGCATTTCAGGTATTAGCTGCTAGGTATTCCAATATGACAAATTATATATTTATATAGGTAATGAGGTGTATTTTCCTTGTTGATTAAACCACTGTGGAAGGTGTAGTTCAGAACATCTTATTTTAGCAATTTTTTTTTCTTGATTTACAAGCTCGGGATGGAGGAGTTTGAAATATTCACCAGTTGGCTGACAAAAGCTTAGAATTTTGCACTGGGCAACTGATTTATTTGAGATGGAGAGTGATGGCCTTGTAGGAGTGGTAGTTATTTGTAGGGCATTAACCTGATGCAAAATGACAGCCTTTTCCCTTCAATGCTATATTGCAAGTGTGATGGAATAGTCCTTGGAGTTTCATTATTCTGCAAATGTCCAGCTATTAAAAAAGTCATAACTGGATCCACTTTAAAAGTTGTTTAAACATCAGGAAACATCTCACATCCCCTTTACCTGTCAACCTACCAGGCTGTTTGACACCTGTCTCCATCCTCCAACTACTTTTTGCCAACTCTGCCAGAAGATTCAAGTAATATGAATGTATTTTCAGAGGAAACATCCATGCTGAATATGTTTTTGATCCATATGATCGTTGTGATTTAGAATACTGCCATGTCTGCTGAAGCAAACATTAAAAAAGAACAAAGCTCTCTCATGTGAGGAGCTTTTTTTAGCTTTCTTTTAGTAATAATCAGAAATAGTATCACAATACAATGGAGCTCCATTTAGGCATTTGTAGGTGGTGTATGGAGAACATTGTCTTAAGAAAAAGAATATGCAAAGCATCTTTATTCAGACTCAACATAGTGGTAACAACTAAGCAGATTTGATTCTAAAAAGGCCACATGGTAATTAATGCAGCAATTTTTAGGGGTTTCTAGATGACAGAGTTGGTTCTGACCTGCAAATGAACATAAGTGATTAGAAATCCTTCAATTATTGTTCCTAGGAGACTCTTACGGAGATATTTTTAAGTAGTTTTGCCTTGTCTTGTTATCTGAATCAATATTTCACTACCAAGGTTGATTTGCAGAGTTTCTGAAGAACAGTTAAAAAATTCAATGAATCTTTCATATTATTTTGCCCATGTTAGTCCATTATATATAAAAGTTTAAAAAATTTAAAAAACAGCTGCAGAGGTTTGTTTTCAGTCAGGAAGGAAAAAAAAATAAAGTAGAGGTAGCTAGAGACGAATCACTCTTGACTCGTTGTGGAGGTCAGTACAAATCCTGGATAGAGTTTAAGAACTTTAATTTTAAAAGTTTGTAATGCCATCCAAAATAGAGTGACTTTTCCTTGTTTGATGATTATATTCTGCTTACTTAATTTGTACTGCACTATGTATAGAAAGCATAAATCCAGATTCTTTCAATACATGTTCAGAATCAATATTACGCACTCGGAGAGCAACATTTTGCTATGGCCAGTTATGGCTGAAATAATGCTCTCTCTCACTCCTGCCGCAGCCCAGCTCGGAAACTGAAAACGTCCAGTGGCTGCTCCCACATGAAAGGTGCCAGGGCTGAAAGCTGTTGTTTGCCCTCACTATCCCTTGGCAGCGCCTTCATAGCCCCACCAAAACTGGAGCTCTGTGCTTTCCTAGCCACATAACAGTCCCCTCATTCTCTCTTACTCTCGCCAGGGCCCAGCTCCAAAACTGAAAATGTCCAGCGGGTGCTCCAACATGAAAGGTGGAGTATAGGGCAAAAATTACTTTATAATTTTCTGTTCATTTTCTCTGTTTTGAGACCATGTCATCAATTTCATAGAGTCATAGAATAGTTTCGGTTAGAAGAGACCTTTAAAGGTCATCTAGTCCAACCCCACTGCCCTGGGCAGGGACATCTTCAACTAGATCAGGTTGCTCAGAGCCCCGTCAACCTGACCTTGAATGTTTTCCAGGGATGGAACATCTAGCACCTCTCTGGGAAACCTGTTCCAGTGTTTCACCACCCTCATTGTAAAAAATTTCTTCCTTATATCTAGACTCAATCTACCCTCTTTTAGTTTAAAACCATTACCCATTGTCCTATTGCAACAGGCCCTGCTAGAAAGTTTGTCCCCATCTTTCTTATAAGACCCTTTTAAGTATTGAAAGGCCACAATAAGGTCGCCCTGGAGACTTCTCCAGGCTGAGAAACCCTGTGTTCCATCCCTCTGATCATTTTTGTGGCCCTCCTCTGGACCCACTCCAACAGGTCCATGTCTTTCCTATGCTGAGGACTCCAGAGCTGGAGCAGTATTCCAGGTGGGATCTCCCCAGAGCAGAGTAGAGGGGCAGAATCACCTGCCTTGAGCTGCTGGCCATGCTTCTTTTTATGAAGCCAGTTGACTTTCTGGGCTGCGAGTGCACGTTGCAGCTCACATCAAGTTTTTAATCCACCAGTATCCCCAAGTCATTCTTGGCAGGGCTGCTCTCAATCCCTTCATCCCCCAGCCTGTATTGGTACTGGGGGTTGCCACAACCTGGGTGCAGGACCTTGAACTTGGCCTTGTTGAATGTCATGAAGTTCCCGTGGGCCTACTTCTCAAGTTTGTCCAGGTCCCTCTGGATGGCATCCCGTCTCTCAGGCGTGTCAACCACAGCACTCAGCTTGGTGGTGTTTGCAAATTTGCTCAGGGTGCACTCAATACCACTGTCTATGTCATTGATGAAGATAGTAAACAGTACTGGTCCCAGTACGGACCCCTGGGGGACACCACTTGTCACCGATTGCCATCTGGACATTGAGCCGTTGACCACTACCCTCTGGATGCAACCATCCAACCAGTTTCTTATCCACCAAACAGTCCACCCATCAAATCTATGTATCTCCAATTTAGAGAGAAGGATGTTGTGGGGGACTGTGTCAAAGACCTTACAGAAGTCCAGATAGATGACATCTGTAGCTCTTCCCATGTCCAGTGATGTAGTCAGTATTTGGACATATTCTGATTAGAGTCCTTCTATAATTCTAACACTGTGCCTGGTGAAAGTAATGTCTTGAAATCCTCTCCTCCCTGAAGGTTTCTATTTTATCTCCTGACCCTTTAGTATTTGCCAGTCCAGATTGCAGAACTGAAGACTGACTCTTCCAGCTGAGTGCTGTAAGCACTAGTCTTTGACATCACACTCTCGTGCCTTCTCTCTAGTCTAGTTAATTCTGAATCTCTTCTTCAGTGGCAAAATTTAGAAGGAGTACTGAAAAATATGATTCTTCAGAACAGCATCGTGATCAAGAGATGCAGGTTTAAACCATCTCAGGATGCTTCTACCAAGATTTGGCCCATTCTTCTGAACACTGAACCATTTTATGCAAAGCAAGAATTGCGCGTCTTTCTGTTTTGAAAGCAGTGAGTGCAGCTTATTTTCCTGAAAAATAGATTATGATGTCATACCTTCAAGAGAAAGACTGTGAGTCTTACCTGAAGAGGAATAATTTCCTGTAGATCTATGAAGCTGGTGAGGGGGTCTGGAGGACAAGTCTTATGAGGAACGACTGAGGGAACTGGGGTTGTTTACCCTGGAGAAGAAGAGGCTGAAGGGAGACCATATCACTCTCTACAATTACCTGAAAGGAGGTTGCAGAAAGGTGGGGGCTGACCTCTTCTCCCTGGTAAGAAGTGATAGGACAAGAGGAAATGGGTTCAAATTATGTCAGACAAGGTTTAGATTGGATATGAGGAAAAATTTCTTCACTGAAAGGGTTATTAAGCAGTGGAATAACCATCCTTGGAAGTATTTAAAAAAAAGGTAGATGTGGTACTTGGGGACATGGTTTAGAAGTGGTTTTGTCAGGGCAGGTTAATGGTTGGGCCTGATCTTAAATGTCCCTTCCAACCTCAGCAATTCTATGATGCTATGATTCTATGATTCTATGAATGAGGGAGGCAACTAGCTTCCCACAAAGAAGTTGGACTTGGCTACATCTTGTTGAAATGTTGTCACTTGGTGACCCCATCCTGAAGGCTTTAAGCATTTCTACATACAGAGTAAGGAACCTATTCATGCACTGAAGATGTAGTATAGGTAACTGAAACCTTCCCTTGATCAAGCTCTTTCACACCAAATGCATCTTAAAAAATTGTACCAGCCACCAGAATCCACGGAAATAACTATAAAACTCTCAAGTACCAGTGAGCCAGGAGGAGCTTTCTTCAGTATTTAAAGATCAGAGCAGTTTATGTCAGTGCTAGAGTTTCAACTCTGAAAACAATAGAATCCGTTATTGTAGCTCCATCTACATTAGTCTGATACAACATCAACAGAGTAACCTCTAAGTGAATCTCCAGATTTTCCTCCTCCTACCATGCTTTGTTTAATACTGCAGAGCATTCTGGAGCATGTGGACTAGATTCCTTCACAGGACCCAAATCCAGAGCGTGTGCTCCAGAAGCATGCCCACCACATCCCAGCTGCTACCACTGAGCTCACAGGACCAGGATAGAGCTCATCTGAGGTAAATCTCCTGAAATACAGGGCTCTCAGCGCTGGTTGTGTCACTCTAGAGGTCTGCTCCTATTGTACTGCATTATTCGCTGAGGCAGATGCAGTTTCAGAGTATCTGTTCCTCTGGGCATCACAGCAAGAAAAAATAACGCTTAAGCTCCAGTGCACTGTCGTGACCCACTGAAAGCTTGCAGATGCTTTTAAGGAGCACAAAGCAAGTCTCAATAAGCAAACTGGTGCCTTCCGTATGCCTTGGTTCTGTCACACGCAGATCTGCAGTAGCAGGTGGTTTTCTGAATATAGCTGAGACAGCAGGGCTCTTGTCATCGCAGGCACAGGTACACCTGCTCCTGCTTCCTCTTCACTGGCTGCTCTTGATCAGGCTCGCTTTGCACAGTTAAAAGCAATGTTGCAGTGTTTAGTTATTTTAGCAATCACTCAGCTGCTCTCATCAAATCAGACTGAACTTGTAGAGTAGAAGTGGAGCTGGTCACTAGCCAATTCGATTCTTCACTTCTGCCTTCTCACCTGACACAAACTGGAGTTTGGCAGATAGGCTGCTAACAGTTTTCTCAAGAAGGCTGGCTCGTTTTCCTTTACACTTGCTATTTTTGGTTTAGTCTGGTTTGGGTTGTTTTTTTTTTTTTTTTTGGAGGAGAGGTGTGGATGAAATGAAAAGTTGATTGAAGAAATGTGAAGGTAAAGGTAAGGGTAAAGACTCTTGCTTCAGAGGTTGCACATGATACTGAAGTCATCTTATGCTGTCACCCCTGAAAATATGACAGCAACAAGTTGTGAATGCACTAGAACGCTTTGCCTAACGTCCCCTAGCAAAAGGCAGACGTATAGCGAGAATAACCCAAATCTTTCTAGTTACTAGATGTCATAGATGAAAACAACTCAGATGAATGGTTGTCAATAAGCAGGCTGTTAGTAAAATTTACTGAAGTAGGTCAGTGTGAGTATAATTAGAAGTAATGGGGTGAAAGTTAGCAAAGTAAAATATCAGCTAAATATCTGGAAAACATTTTGAATAGTGAAGTGTGTTGGACTGTGAAACTTTCTCTCCTAGTGTTGAAATACTTGCATATGTATTCATCATTTATATTCTTTGCTGTTTTGCCTTTCTAATGTGATATGATAATCATGTATCTATGAAAATTATTGGGAAATCTTGGTGCCTCTGATTTAATCCTAGCGGTATATATATCTCTAGTGGGGCAAATAGTGAGCCAACTATCATAGATCAGAAATTACCAGATGGCAGCCCAGAAGGACTCTGACGTCTGCTCAAATGTGGAGTAACAGGGTACCAAACTGTGGGATGATGACACCCTGTTGCCTGCTAGCACTTTGTGTCACGGCAAAAACTTTAATTGCCCCAAAAGTGAAGCAGCGCCTGCAACAGCCTCATATGTGCCAAGTGATGACTGCTAATGTATTATCGCTTCATTTGCTCATCAGATATGCATTTAATGTGAGACATTCTTGACTTCACTATTGGTGGCAACAAGTGCATGGCAAACTAGATTGTGCAGCGAGCTGCAACTGCACAGGCATCTCCCATCCCTTCCAGTATGTTGCCAGCATCTTTGAAGTCCCAGTCTTTGCTGACCTTCTGACACAATGGGGAGATGAGACATGCTCCTTTCCATTCCTCTTACCCAGCGTGTGGCTTTTTATGGGCTGCACAGCCAGGTAGCAGTTTGACAGTAACACCCCTGGTGTTGCAGCTGCTTTACTCTACATTGTGTGCATGCCTCCTTCCTCAGTGGACAGCTAAACTCAGCGTGCTCTTTGGCTCTTCCAAATGAGCCACCTGGCAGAGGATACCTGCTGCAGAGGCAGCCAGTGTCCTGCCTGTCATGACTTTCACCTGACCTAGTTCAGGTGAACTGACTCTTCTTTCCCTACTGACATTTTGTGTCCAGCTACCGTTAATTAGAGGTGACTATGGGCAGCCACAGGGAGTCTGTGAGCTGGAGTTTGCACTGCTGATCTGAGACATGGAACTGCTTACCAGCATCACTGGCTCTCGGGCAGAGCCACACTGCTGATGTGTGTGGGGCAGAACATGCCTTGCCTGTCACTCCAGAAGGGCATGGCTCTTCCACTGGGTTTATGTCATAACTATTAGTTTCCTGTGGACATCTATGATACCCTAGTGTGTCATCTTATGGCCCTACACACCAATATTCAGGCAAGTGAATTCTACTCAGCATGTGCACACGGCGTCCATGTGCAGGTGTCTGTAAGTCTAGGCTACGCTTTCAACGAGCATAAAGTGTTGCAGCTGACCAGCATGTAGATACCAACGGTGAGTTGAATCACTTTGCAAGGGCTGCTAATTCTACTGACTAAAGCTGTGTAAAGTTGCCTAAAGATAGATGTCTAGTGACATCTGAGATGGCATCCTGCTTGCTTTCTGCCTGTAGACAACGAAGAGTATACTCTTTTTCGGTCAGTCCCCAGGGATGTCTCAGACATGTAGGATATCTTAAAGGTCATTAGACTCTCTGTTTAGGAAATTTAATCCCATCCTAGCTATCCACATACATCAGGGGGAGTTTAGGGACTTACCTCAAATGTCGATGTCTACATTTAGACATTTAACGTGGGTGTATTAGCCCTGAACTGAATCCCACTCACAGTTTTATCCTCCAAAAAGTAGTCTGAGGACATGAGATTCCCTGAAGCAAAATGCCAAGAACTTGCCAGTAAATGATTGTCAAATATATGCAGCACTTTGACACAGCTTTCATCCAAACAGTTGGTTGCTTTTCAGAAATAAATATGAGTATACTTTTAGGGTCCCCTGCCACTATGTGTGATTCTCAATTCTATGTAATTTACCATATTCAGATGGACACATTCTGTTGCTTGATCCCCTGCCCATTTGATGTAGTTTTGGTACAATTTCTTTGCTGGCCCAGTCCTGCCAGTTGCTAAGTCACTGCTAAAAATAGTGAACGTTTTTTACTCTTACTGATCTCCACAACATGCAGGATCAAGACACCCTTGTTCAGTCAAACCGTGTAATTGTTTCTGAGAAGAAGAGGGTTTTATTACCAGATGTTTTTTCTACCTTGAAGTTGACCTTATGTTTTCAGACAATTAGCTTGATTAAGTTCTTCCTGACATGCCACTGTGCAATGAGCAGTGGAACTACTCTGCAAAGGCGATGTCTAAATTATACTACCCTTGAATTAGTCCCGCTTGTCTCACTAGCTAAGCAACTGTGTGTGATTAGACTAGAAACAGTTCAACCTCTGAAAAACAAAGTCTCTCTTTTTTACTGTGAGAATAGCAAATGACATTAAAACTTCTTCCAGCATTTCCTTACTCAACCAGAGCTGAGTAAGCACTCAAGCAGAGCATGCACCAATGGCTTGTTGCATGTATAGAGGACCAATAGCCTTAAATTTTTCGCTGCTGTAAAAAAATACTTTGATTCTTAATCTTTCCCGAAGGGAATCTTCTTTCCATTCACAAGCCTTCATTTTAAATGGGATGATTTGAATTTATTTGTCTGCTTCTCCCTGCAGAGCTCTGGTAAAACAGTATCAACTGTTTTTATGGTGGATGATGTTACGTTAGCAGTTCCTCATTATTTGTCAAGGGCTATTGCGTGTCTGGAGCTATAGCTCTTGATGGAAAGAATGTCACTACGTAATATTAGGTTTCCTCAAACAGAAACCACTGGTGTTGGCCAGAACATCAGGGCACTAATCCACTTCAACGGTGGGCAGTGTTTGGCATAGCTGGCTGTGGCTGACCGGGTGGTGGTGTGAGTCATGTGGGGCAGCACAGCCCAGAAGGGACCGATGGAGATCCCTGCCGAGGACACCAGTTTGGTTCTAGGGAAGCAGTGGCTGGAGGGCATGTCGTTATGATGAAATGTGCTAACTGTGCTTTCAGGGAAGATATTAGTGTCAGGTCAGAATAATCTGTGCCTTATTTAGTTAATGCACCCACTGCACATGGAATTTCTAACAGAGTCATTGTTAGTTTTTCAGCATTTTCTCTGCAGTTTAGTTTATGCCTTGCTGTTCTCCCCATATATATCTACGCTAGATACTTGTTTTCTTTCATCAGGTCCTGAAATGTCCACTCTTATCAACTTTGTGTACCATTTTCTATCTTGCTTTGCTTCTCTTTTATTCTAGCAAGATTTCCTGGAAACTAAAATTCATCTTGGCCTGGGTCTTTGTCTTCCATCTTGCACTTACTTGGAAACCGAAACCAATTTATTTGATGTTGATTTCTTATGTTCCAAAATCTATGTGTAAACACGTTAGATGTGTTCTCATTTTATAAAATACAATTTTCTGAGAGCTTTCACTGACTTGGATGGAACCTGATGTTATTTTTGAAAAATCATGTAAAAGGGTGCTTAAATTAATGTTTAGACCCATGTTGTTTTGGAACAATGTGCTGATTATCCAAAACATTGGCCTGATCTCTTATTAGCATGGGAGTCTAATAAGTGATAAGATGAAATATAAAATGCTGCAGCTATTAGATAGTATCCAAACATACATTGGCTTTACAAACTCATTGTTTTTTATAGCTACGCCAAACTGTTCTCATTCATATTAGTAACATTACTTTGTTCCTTGCTCATAGGAATAAGTTTATTTCAGAAGTTCAGTATCAAAATAGCATTATTTCAATTTCTTCCTATTCCCTGATGTCAGAAAGAAAGCTGAATTCCTTCTTAAAGGAAAATTGACAATGCAGGTAATCTATCTATTTGCAGTGAAGATAACTTTTACTCCTTCATTTAAGATGAATCCCAGAATAATTCAGAAACACAGTCAAAGAGCCTAAGATATTATTGTTCTCTACAAATGCATCATGAAGGTATATCTTGGGGAGTTAGAAAAGTTATTCTATAAGCAGGTGCTAGAACAATAAAAAAATAAGTATGAAGTGTCTATGAGTAATTTTAGACTGAAAATTAGGATTTTTGAAAAGTATGTTTTGCAATGATACTCCTGTAGATGCATGGAGTCAAGAAACTACTTTCAAGACAGAGCGTGAAGATTACTTAGTAGAAGTATATAGCAATGTTACTAATAGCTGGTTTTGCCTATGGTTTATGTGGATTGTACTCAGCTTCATATATTAAACTTTCATCTTTAGAAGGAAAAAAAACTATTTGCAAATGGAAACTCCATTACTAAAAACTGAATTTGAAAGAAAGTCATACATTCAGTATGTAACTGTGCAATGTTAGCAGGCAGGGGACAATGGACAATGTAGGATTCACCTGCACAATGATGACTAATTGTAATAGCCTGTTTGTATGTATTTGAAGGGCATCTTCTTTAGGTAGTTTAAGGTCAATTTCACCTCTTAGAAAACTAATTTCAAGGAAAAGGAGGTGCAGTGGATTTTATGTATGTATCCCTTGAATATGGGTGAGCTTCTTTAATCTTTCAGGACATTTAATGAGATTTCCAGTGGTCACCAATGGTTTGGTACATTGGTTTAGTGCAATATCTGAAAGGGGACATGTGCTGCAACTCATGGTGCAGGCCATCACCTACTGCTATATGTATTCATACTTGGAATGGAATTATAGTAAGAAATATTCCCTTCTGCAAAGGGAAATCTTTCCAAAATAAGATTGGCCCACAGCCTACAGTGAGGTTATTGCTGTATCTGATTTGCAATAGTGACAGGCACCTGCATATGAGGGGATATTCTTACTTGAGGTAGGGGCATATGTAGTATATATATCTTTTCTTTCTTTTGACCAAGTGCAATTTCTTATTTGCAATTTTTTTTCTCTTCAGGATGAACTTTCTCAACTTCTTTCGTTCAGAAACTTCTTCAGATGCAGGTGTTCAGGCCTAGAATCATACCCAGCTATGTCAGTCAAAAGAAACAGAGATTCAACTGGATTGCTTGCACTGACTTTCCTTTTCTTTCTCCACTAACTTTAGAAGGACTCCAAGACAAACACATTCCAACTTAGAAACCTTAGCAAGCTGTCTAAATTTAGGTAGGTTGAATCTAGGTACAGCACCACTCAATGTGGTTAATACCTACAGTATTTACCCCTTACATTCACTCGTATGAGATGGATGCCATTTTCTTGACTTGGAAAAAACAGTGACACTACAAACTTCTCTTTTTAACCACTTGATGGTTTGCCTTGCTGGAAAATCTGATAAACAAAATAAAATAAAATAAAATGAAATACAAAATGATGGCTCATATTTATGTTCCACTGTATTACCTGATAAAATAAAATGGTGACAGGTATATTTAGAAGAAAGTTTTCAAGAATAAAGTTCATACAATTCACAGGGAACATTTGATATTCATAACCACAAGAGGTCACAAAGTCAGAGACTTTCTGAGTACTAACAGAGGCGGAGAACTGTGTGATACATGTAAGTGTAGAGAAAACTGACTAAAACTCAAGCACTGGGGAGGAAGCTGATTGCTGCAAAGCTGGAAGAAAAAATGTCTTATATATACGCATCATTGCAGAATTAAGTACATGCCTCATGAGGTTTCTCTTGCTTTGCCCTTGAGACCAGTTATTTCACTATTGCAGGAAGCAAAGTACAATTTTTAGTCTAATCTATCTAGGAGTGCAAATTAAAATATTAAGCATTTATAGAATAAATAATTACAAAAAAAAAAAGGTTTTTTCCATACTCTGGAAACTTATTAACTGAAAAGAGCTGAGGAGGAAAAGAACATTGGTTATCGTCAGTTTGAAGGTGATGATTATGATACAGCCTTGAACAAGGCAACTGTAGATCTAGAACAATCAATCAAAATATCTAAGCATGACATAGAGAAGTCTGGAAACAATTGTATGAGAAGGTGTCTTGGAGTAACATGTCAGGTCACTCAGAAAAGGCGATATGGCAAAGGAATAGTGCAAACATAGAAGGAGACTCAAGATTCGGTTCAGTTGCCTACTTGTAGACACCTATTACCAGTTGAATGCCTGAGGCTACCAGGGGTTTGAGGTGTGATGCAAGAGCTAGAGGGGACCTATGCCCTTTCAGAACAGCAGTTGGGTGACCTGTCAGGTCCCCTGGGGCATTTCAGGTGGCATCAATGTGCGAGCAATGAGCTGGAGCTGTAAAGGACCCAGACTTGTGCAGCCTGACAAAATGAAGTCTAAAGGAAGACACATCTTTTTCTCCATGTATTCTGGAGGAAGGATAGTCCTGACAGTAGTCCTCAACAGCGGAACCTAATTTAGGATTGAGGAAATTATCTTGTTAGAGAAATGAGGCTCTGAACACCACCACTTACGGGAGCAGTGGAGGGGAAGGTGGGTCAAGCAGGGGGATCCCAACTACTTCTAACAGGGAGTCTGATCTTTTCAAGGAAAGATTGTCTGAGAGAGCTGCCCGTGATAAAGAGCTTGGGTTTGGTGACACAGGGAGCCTCTTCCAGCCCTGGCTTCTCAAGACCAGGAAGCAATGCTGATGTTCTCTTGACCTACCTTATGACAGAGTTCAGATGAGGTATTTGTACTAATCCGTGGCTCTCTCATAACGTCTAAGCTTCTTGATAGCTAAAATACTGTTTCAAAGATTTCCTGGTAACCAAGTTTCATTTTGTTGAAATTTTAATAACACTCCCTATTCTCTTCAGCTTTTATTTGATTGTCTTGCTGAGTAAGTATTCCCAAATTGAGAATTGGTTGCAGCTCTGAGTTAGGGTAGTTTGTGTTCAGATGAACTTGTCCCTTCTGGTTCTAGGTGCAGGAAACATACCACAGATGCTTCAAAATAAAGTTGCTTACTCCCTAGTTCTAAAGATAAATCTGAATGATTACTTTTTAAACTAGATGAGTGAAAACTTGGCCTAAAAGAGTGCAGAAGCCATCCTCTGCCAGTTGGAAATCATGACAACACGCATTTTCCACAGTGAACATTTTCTATATCAATTATTTCCTATTTCCGTCTCTGTCAAGTATATTTTTCCTGTAAATAACATATTGGAATAATTATATGTTTGGGAGAGGAGACATTATTTAGGAGAAAAGACTTTACATAATACTTCAGAAAGCATCTGATAAGTGAGTGTTGAGGAGCTAGATTTGTTGTTAAGATTTTCAGGTGATCTATTTTTAAAGTTTCTGTGTTGTAATATGGCGACCTATGTTATTCTGACATTTTCCCACCCAAGGAAGAAAACAAAAACTTCCTGAAGAATGCTCAAAGTATTTCAGCTATTACCAAGCTCACATAACTACTGCTAGGTCAGGGATCTATAGAGCACTATATGCCTTTGTAAGTCAGGGACTCCACATGACAGCTTTCTGGTTTCATCAGTTCCTAGTGATGAGAATTCTCATGTTGTTGCTATTTATATTTTCCATTCCTGTTCTCATTTAGCAGGACGCTTTTAATCCTGGATTGTGATTTCGGCATATGCATAAATCACAATTTGGCCATGAAGGCAAATTTCTGGAAAGAAATGTTCCTCTGGATTTAAGCAGCCTTATATAATACCTCATCAAGCTATTCATTAGGGCATGTTCTGTGCTATACATTTAAAGGTCCTGAGTGACACGAAGCTGTCATTTTATGACTTCTGGTAAATAGGAGTTGTCAGACTTCTGGTTTTCTATTCTATTCTTTGAAATCTTTATTGCTACAAGGGCAGGAAGGGGTTAGTCATCATATAAGAATAGAATTTATTGTGAAAAAAAATATTATTTTTGTCAGGCTTTGGTCCAGATACTAATTAGGTTTTGATGTTAAGCTAGTTAAATAACCAAATTATATATTTGATTGATTTCAATCAAATTCTTTTGTTGGAGTATCTAGTCAATGCACAACCATTTCTAGACTTGTATAACTACATTTTGTGTTACCTAACTAATTAGATTGTGGAACATAGTCTACTACCAAGTCTGATTGGTTTGCTTTGATATCAATTTCATTTTGATTTGATCAATGGTTACAATTCTTTCTACTTCAGTTAGTGTGATATTATTGGTAGCTGAGCTTAGGTCATATTTTTTTCTGATTTTATTTTTTTATGAAGTGTTTTAATAGAATACATTAAAATGCACCAACTCACATGTCTCTGAATAAGCAGTGTGAGGGCAGAACCATTAAGGATCTGCGTGGAAACAGGCCAATAAATTTCAAAGACTGAACAGTTCCCCCTAACTAGTCTTTATTTCTTGCCAGCTTTTGTTTTATTTTAGTTCACCCTTTTTCAAGGCTTCCCACAAAATACACATACCACTCTGAGGGCAGCAGCCAGTACTAAAATGTTTGTGTGAGTGTATGTGTTTGTACACAGATCTCTTCAAAGCTGGCTCTCTATCAGCCCTAAACACTAGAAAGTGTTTTAACTTACCCTCGGGGTGGCTTAGCTTGTACATCTGAAAATGGACCCACATTAGACTGTTTTTATTAGCAAGCTTTACTAAAGGTATTTGGGCAGTCTGCCCACAACCTCCCTTTTCTGGCCAAACTGCGCACAGCCTGGAGCGTCATCACGTGAAGGATGGGAAGACATGCGGATCTGGATGTAAACACATCCTGAAGCCTAGAGAAGTCGCTGCCACTTGTGGCATAACTCCCACAAGCAATGCTCATGTCCTGTATTTCCCAGGCTGCTCTGCCTCCCCTCCCCCTTCCTCCTTAAGTGAACTTGTACAGTCAGACCCTTTCTGCCCAACCATGGTTTGATTTCTCAGCAGAAGTTGTGTACTTATTTCTTCTCCCATGGCTTTCCTCGTTTGGAGAAAGACTGCCCACCTTCTCCGTGAGCAGGGGACAGCCCACTCTCCATGTCTCCCAAGAAATGTTGCTGTGCTGTATGAATGCTGCAGGATCATATCGACAGAGAATAAGGTCAGCGCTACTGTCGGAATGCTGGAAGAAGGCCTTCTGTGTAGCCAGATGACACTGAAGTACTTTCTCTTGAAAATTATTTTGGAGAGCTCCTTGAATTTACCCAAGAGAATAACACCAGCCAAGGAGACAGGGAGGTCAGCTCAACTGGATGGTGTGGTCACTCATTAAGATCGTTATCTGTGTTATTGCCTTCTCTGTCCTTCCCACCCCAAACTGGCTGCTTACTGCATATCGGCTTGGCTGGCATCGTTCATGTTCCATCATTTCAATGAACAAGTTAATATCAGTCAGTGGAAAGCAGTCTTTCTCTCCTTTGCTGCAGTAGCAGGCTTACATGCTTCAGTATTCCCCTCTGAGCAGGAACAAATAGTTCAGGCTTCAGGGTCATTCCCTCACTTTCCCAAGGATATTTGCATACTGCTACCCATCAGCAAGAGATAACCACGCATGATGTTTTTTTCAAGGACTGCCTCTTTCTAGTTTAAATAAAAATGGGAAGATGAACTAGTTTAATATGTACTAGAGAGCTGTTGTCATCCAATGAGCTCCTGTGAGTTTGTGGTGCTCATTCTTTTTTCATGTGGAGAGCTATCTGGTTTTTCACCCACAAGGTAAGTGAAATTAGGCTCAGTTTTAGCTGTATTTGAAGAATTTAGATTGGATATTAGGAAAAAATTTCTTCACTGAAAGGGTTATTAAACATTGTAATAGGCTGCCCAGGGAGGTGGTGGATTCGCAATCCCTGGAGGTGTTTAAAAAAAGGGTAGATGTGGTACTTGGGGACATGGTTTAGAAGTGGTTTTGTCAGGGCAGGTTAATGGTTGGACTTGATGATCTTAAAGGTCCCTTCCAACCTCAGCAATTCTGTGATTCTGATTAACGTGTTGAATACCTCTGATTTTAACAATTATGCAGATTTGCAATACTGTGTGCCTGGCCCCAAATCATCCTCCTCCTATATGATCTCTTAATAATTTCTAATATCTCTCAACAATATTTTTTCCATAAGCTTCTAAAACTGCTCCTCTGATACTTCTCTAATCTCAGGCTGATACCAGTCCTGACCTTAACCGTCACTGTTACAAGAAAAACCTGTCATTCTCAGCTAAGATCTTCTGTGATGTCAGCCATCAAAGATGACAATTTCCTCCCATTTGATGTACCCTAAGTGAACTTACAGAACATCCTTGCACTATATATGAAGCACTGTGCTTTAAAACAAACAAAAAAAAAATTGCTATGAAATTGCATCCTGTCTTAAAATTGACAAAAAAACATCTAAGCAAGTAATCCGTGTCACCGCATTAGAGGTTTATCACATTCAGTGTCAGCATTTGCACTCTCCTGGGATTCGATCTCTTAAGCTGCTAATGTAAGACGCTGGTAGAATTTAATCTGTCATATATCCATTGTGTCTTGGGCCCTGGAAGTTGTTCTTTCTAGCTGATGTCCTGCCTTGCTGATTGTGAAGCCAGAAGACATATAAGTGGACAACATGACAGCCTGCTTCCCATCATCCACTGACAGCTGTATGCTATGTCATGTTCTTTGCTTTACTGCAGCTTGGATTATAGGGTACTTTAAACCAGAGTGCAAACAAAAGGTTTAGGTCTCTTCCAAATGAATCAACAGCCTCGTAGGGAACAAATACCAAATTGTGTTATTCAGTTAAAGTCCAAATTGCTACTTTTGCTATTGTTCGCTTTCAAGTCTGAAGGTGATCATAGTTCTAACAATGCAAAATGACTTTCGGATGAGGACGCCGTATACTGTATTGCCAGCTGTAACAATTGTAACATAAACAATGCTAGAAGGCACAGAAGGGCAGTGGAACTCCATCACCTGCAGCTGAAGTTGTTACAACAGTCCTTGGAATGGTGTCGGCTCAAGCCAATTAACATCTTCCTATGCAATTTCCATGCAATTTAGGAGTCAGCATGGACCAGAAATTATTCCCAGTAGAGACTTCTCATTCAGCTGTGCTATTTTGGACTGAGGGAATTTAACAGGATGGGCACAGCCTATCCAGTTCACCTCAGTGCTAGAGGCATGTTTAAGTTACTGGACGTTTGGTTATACACCAGTATCTGGATTGATCCTGGGTTCAGAAATCAAAGATTTATCTGCATCTCTTCTGTTCTTGTTGAAATGAAACAGTCTGTCCCGATGAACTGAAGAGAAGGAACTTCATGCTTCTTTTGGACTGGGGTTTATCAGAGCAGTCTTGCTTTCAAAAATTCCCTTTGAACATCATTTTTACTGTGTATCGAATAGGATTCAGTGTCAGATTAAAGCTGGTATATCACAGATCTGTTTTACAAAGAAAATTTCATACTTTCATGAATCTAACAAATGTCAGAAACTTTCCTTTGCCACGAAAAGTGCGTATAAAATAGTTTCAGAAGATCACAGAGATATCAGCATGTTATTCACTTGTCATAAATGTTCTTGTTTCCTGAGCAGGGTGCTTCCCTAGGTACTTACGAAATTTCACTTTTTTTTTTTTTTTTTTTTTTTGCAAATAGTCTGAAAAGCAAACTCATGAGCAAAATCAGAAGTTTGCTTTTGATTACATCATAGAAGAAACTTTATCATATAATAATGCTATAGTAAGTCTAACTTAGTGATCAGTGATGGAAATAAAGTATCTTTAGAAGGGTAGCATCAGCAAGGATTTCAGAAGTTGCACATACAGATACTATGGCACACACCTGTGTGAATCCAGCTGCCCATCTGCTGAAGGAGATTTATTGTCATTGGGTGTCTTCTCCTGTCTCTGAAAGGGTTACAATACCTAAGTACTGTGCCCAGCAATAAAAGGGGCTTATCACAGAGGCCCTTGGTGCCTGCTGGTGGGTCACTCTGATACTTCTCTCTCTCCATCGCACCCGGCTACGATAGTGTTTTGAGGTAGGGGACAGCATGCAAGGGAAAGCAAGTCAGTGTCCCCTGGAAAAATAGTGAGGATATCATCGTATATTTAGGGGGAACAAATAAGGCAAAAGCAGAGGTTGAATAAAAGCCAAGGAATTCTGATTGGAGTTTTTTTGAGCTTTAACTTTGATGGGTTAGTACTTCTTAGTACTGCTCATTACAATGTGTGTGTGTGTGTATATACACATGATACAGCAGCAGAAGGCAATTTCCAATGATTTTTGCTAGCATCCGTAAAATTAATGTTTCCAACTTTTCTTAAAAAAAAATCAAATTATCAAATAATGATAAACAGAATAGAAAAATTAAAGGTTTGCAAAGAAGGCAGAATGTTGCCATTCCTCCCTGAAAAACAACATATGAGAAATACAGTCCCATATAATTTGAAATCGTGGTCTGTAGCAGGTGTGAATGAAACTGCCTGTTAAGAAAGAAATCTTTTCTCATAAGAATCAATTTTCTGTCCAAGTATTATGGCTTTCTTCTTTTGTATATTTCTCCCACTCAGGTGCTGACGATATTTCCGCACTATATATAGTACGTGTGTGTGTGTTTGTATGTGCTTTGGTGGGTACTGCTGCTGTAGGTCTGCCTATATCTATAGCAGCTCAGTGTCTTAGTCAATATGCTGTCTTCAAGTATCATAGTTTTCTTTTTTTTCTTTTTTTTCTTTTAATGCTGGATTTCTGAGAGAGGGAAAGATGCTGAAAAATCCAATAACTCAGTAATTACCAGACCCTCCTGAGAAAAGATTTAACTAAGATTCCCCCTCATTTCAAGCAACTATTCTGAGTTCTAAGCTACTGGCTATTACAGGTCTGTGGAAATTTTTAGATAAATGGAAATTTTTCTGCTGGAAATAACACTGAAATGCTGAAAACCTGGCTCTATTGCTGAGCCTATTCACTATTTTTAATTACCAGTGTATATGAAAATGTAAGCTTTCTGTACCTCAATGTGCTCTCTGACACTGGTTTGCTTACTTTCTTCTAAAATCCAACCCAAATTTAATTTGGAGTAAAGGTTAAAGCAAATGTGTCATAGACATTTTTTAGCACAAAATGTAATTGCGACTTTTGCTTCCAAAAAGATTTTTTTTAAATGTATGGAAAAGGATTCTAAACCTAATTGACTATGTCTTCAGTTTAGAAAGGAAATGAGTAACTGGGGGCCTATGAACAAGGGAGAAAGGACTGATCAATACAGTAAGCTAGGTTTTAGAGGTCGCAAAGTCCAATAATGTGAGAGTAGCCATAAATCAAGCTGAGGAGGCCCTTGAAAGGGAAATTAAAACCAAATTAGTTTTTAACCACATTAATGGAAGGGTATGACTTTTCTCATCCTAATGTAGCTGTCTAAAACAAGTCAGACAAATTACACTCGATAAGTGCCTTACTCTCAACTGAGGGCAGGAGTCAGTTGCTAAAGCAGAATCTGGGTTTTTGGACCATTTGAGATGCCCAGGAAATTGGCACAGGGCTTGCATTGGCCAAGGGCAGGCAGGTGTGGCATGGGACTTTCCAAGGAAACTTGTGTCCTTCTGTAGAAACAGTGGAAAATGGGGTGAGATAGATACCCTAGGCAATGCAAAAATATGATGATAAATGTCAGTAGTTAAATAAATCAACTGTGCTCCTAAAATTAAGTGAGATGAATCTTCCATAGGAGGTTGGCTCTGTGCCCCATTTGGACAGATCTTATGCCATTGGAGATGTGCTAAAGCACTCTGCCTGGTTTCCTGTCATTGCAAATGGCTTGACACTAGGGGTCAACAGATCCGTTATATTTCATGTGTTATAATTACTTAGCTTATAGCTAAAAATTTTACCAGTGTCAAGCTGCTATGTTTTGTAGATTTAGTATTGTATTTTCAAAAACTACTCCTACGTTCTTACAGTGTATTTTAAAGTATATAGTATACAACGTGGTCAGACTAATGTCATGAAAGTCATTGAATATTTTTTATAATAATGTATATAAAATTATTCAATATTTTTGTTAATATTTGTTCTGTAATTTATAGAGCTAGCTTGGTGATGAATAGCATATTTGCAAATACTGATAAAGAAAATCATAAAGTCAACGTAGAATCATAGAATGGTTTGGGTCAGAGGGGACATTGAAAGATCATCTAGTCCAACCTCCCTGCCAGGGACAGGGACACCTCCCACTAGACCAGGTTGCTCAAAGCCCCATCCAGCCTGGCCTTGAACACATCCAGGGATGGGGCATTCACAACTCCTCTGGGCAATCTGTTCCAGTGCCTCACCACCCTCAGAGTAAAGAATTTCTTCTAATATCTAATCTAAATCTACCCTCTTTCAGTTTAAAACCATCACCCCTCATCCTGTCACGACACTCCCTGACAAAAAGTCCCTCCCCAGCTCTCCTGTAGGCCCCTTTTAGGTACTGGAAGGATGCTGTAAGGTCTCACTGGAGCCTTCTCTTCTCCAGGCTCAACAACCCCAACTCTCGCAGCCTGTCTTCATAGGAGAGGTGCTACAGCCCTCTGTTCATTTTTGTGGCCCTCCTCTGGACTCACTTCAACAGGTCCATGTCTTTGCTTGTGCTGAGGGCCCCAGAGCTGGATGCAGTACTCCAGGTGGGGTCTCATGAGCGCAGCGTGGAGGGGCAGAATCACCTGCTGGCCACGCTTCTGATGCAGCCCAGAATTCGGTTGGCTCATGGCCACCTTTTCATCCACCAGCATCCCCAGATCCTTCTCCGCAGGGCTGCTCTTAATCCTTTCATCACCCAACTAGCTGACCCTATTTGATGCTGGTTTGTTTTTTCTAGTTGTGGGAAAGTTAGGCTAAGTGTTTTATTGGTTTTTAACTCTATTTGGAGAAACATGCACTTTCAAAACAGATATATTTTCAGCTATGATGTAATTATCTCGTAAAGATTATTTGGAAATGAATACCTCTTCCTTTTGCATGCAGTGAGGCTTTTTTTTCTAGCATAAATCTTATTCCTAAAACATTTCACAGCTGGGTTTACAGTTAGTCACCACAATTTCAAAATATTCTCTGCATGCTGGGTCCTAGTTATTCAGGTATTCCATAGACATTGTATCTTATATAATCTCTTCATACAAAGTGTCTTAAAGAATAAGTTTCATCCTTGCAAATCTTGATATTATTAAGTTTTAGCTCTTTTATTGTAGGTGCAATAACTAAGTCCCTTATCTGGATTAATAGAGCATGGATTAGTAGATCAGAATACTGATCAATGTACTGTCACTTCTTAAAGCAGTAGTAATTTTCACTGCTATCAGTGGGTTCAGAGGAATCATCAAATGTCTTGCGAAGCCAGTGGTAATAGTTTGTTTTTCCTTCCAAAAATACAAACCAACCCACAGATTACATAGAAAGATGATATTGTGATATTTCTCCAAACTGGTCAAAACAATTTATTTTGGTTTACCAAATCCATTATATGTTCTTCCTCAAGTCAGAGAGGGTTCCTCCAAATGCTGAATAAATTGCGTTAGTTATGGCACATCTTAAATGTACCCAGTCAGAATTATGGGGATGACAAGCAAGAGCAGAACAATATTGAAGATCAGTTCTTCTCTTTGTCTTGAACTTCCTTCTCAGTCCCTAATTCTCCTCACCAATTTCAATAGAGAGACAAAAAGATTTTTTCCAGGATATGACTTTGAGCCCCGTGAGTCTGAGTATTTGGATGTCTCAGGTACAATCTGTCAAATGGTGTTTATTGGCTTCTGGTTATACTGAGTTTCTGATGGGTTATTATATTCCTATTTTCAAGGCAAGTTATTTTTTCTTTTCCTCTTCGCTGAAGTATTTTTATTCTGTATCAGGTGTACGGACTCTGTGGAAATTATAATTCCACTTTTTCTAAGTTTTGCACCACAAATTGTTTATTTTCTTTCATTCCCCTTGCACCAGTCTAGTGTACTGGACCTCTTGCTTCTTTAGACTCTTGTTCCCGCAGAGGAACTCAAAGCAAATGGAGACTTCCTTATCTGCTGGCTACTCCTAGCTCTTACAGCTCTCATGGTGTGCCTGTGGAAGTCTCTCACATGCATACATTTACATGTGACAGCACAGTATCAGTTGTCATGCAACACCATCTACCTGTAGATAAAATCAAAATAAATGTTGGTGTTTTGGGTTTTTTTTATAAACACACATGAACCGTATCTTTGATGTATATATCATCTTCCAGGAGTGCACTGTATCAGCAATCAATCTCTACTTTCTAATTGCGTGTAAACATATTTTTTTTTTTTACGACAACAATTTATTTATGGCTGATTACTTTCAGGAAGTGGTACAGGCAAGAGAGGAAGACTAGCAGAGGACAGCTGTTTAGAAGAATGACAATGTGTGTTTAATGTATCTCTTCCAAAAAAGGCAAACTAAGCTTAGATCTAATTTTGCCCATTCAAGAATCATGAAGAGGTAAACACAAGAGGTTCCAGCAAGTGCTTTCCTTAGGGCTTAAAATGAAGCAATAATAGACCTTCCCCAGACTTACAAAAACAAAGAACACACACCCCCCCCAATCATCCTAATGAAATCATAATAGATCCCATCTGTAAATCACTGTACTCTTCTTCTACCATAAGCATCTCTGTGATGCCCAATTTCATTGATCCAAGTTAATTGCTGGTTTAACTCCCAATACATGGGGAGACAACAATCCATTTATTAATTCCTGAGCTTTCAGAGAGAGGAGCTTTTAGCAATAACCTCCCAGTTGCAGTCACTCAATTTTCTCCAGGGGTCTTGAGGAAGTCTTTGTTGTAGATATTAAGAAACTGAATAATATTTATGCATTGTTGTGGGTTAACCCAACATCTGCCTGACAGATATGAAATAGACCCATTCTCAGAAATAAGTCATTCTGAAATAGCAGCTGGAGTCAGGCGGGATGCCCTTCAGAATCCAGCACCAGATGATAATTTGTGAGCGGCAGAATGGAGCCCTAAATTTCCATGGCTATAATGGGAATATAGCAACCTCCCTTTCTTGTAGATACCTACTTGTGCACATCTACATTTAAGTCTTGTTAATTTGGAGCTGAACGTACAAGACACTTTATTCTTCTTGAATTGAGCTTGCAATTTTGAAAGGCAAACTGGTAAAATACAGTGTGCTACCAACAAGAATGTGATAACTCTGTTCCAGGGATACAAAACTGTGTAATGTGCATATACTTGATTTTACTTAGAGTGAGATTAACAGAACATAATGCACAGCCTGTGCAAACTCTAGCAGCCCAGACTGCAGACTGGCACCATCTTGGAGGGCGAATTGGGAAACTTTTTGCAAGGGATTACAATTGCTCATCTCCTGTACATGGGTCTGGAGGGGAATTCTTTCTAATGTGTCTCCTTTGCTGTTTCCTGCCTGCCTCAAGCCCTGTTGATCAGCTTTAAAATACAAAGAAAACAACTCAGTAACAGCCTTTGTACTTACCTCTCATCACACTGCGTAAGGAGACTGGAACAAATGAATTAGTATGTTCCTCACAGTATTTTGTGAAATTTTTGATGAAGCAAACTCTCACAATATTAAAAATATATATTATTTTTTGCAAATTAGGATCTCAACAGAGACTTTTTTTTAATTCTTGAAGAAAATGGAGGAAAAGGCAGTGGGTTACCGCAAATTGCATCGTCAGCTGAGAAAATGACAAGAAACTACAGTTCTTTGACTAATAAGCTGTTCAGCCCTTAATTGAAGAAAATATTTTTGTACCCTGTTCTTTTACGTAAATTTTTTTCTCTTCCCTCTTCTCTCTTTTCTCTTTTTTTTTTTTTTTTTTTTTTCTTTTAGGTAGAAGATAGGGCCAGGAGAAAATCAGCCTGTTAGAAGGAATTATTTTTGCAAAGTCCTTGCAAGTATAAAGAGTAAAAGCGGAGGAATTAAATGCTTTATTATATGTAAGACTTCAGAGTTTTTTTATAGTTGCAGTGTTTCAGTATTAATTCTAGTTTAGAACTGAATAGTTCAAAATCAAAGCCATGATTATTTTCTACTGGTCCTTGGGAATTTATCTCATTGAGGTTTTGTTTTTCCTTTTAGGCTCTGAAGTCTAATTTATACATTAGTATGTGCTGGTTGGAAAAGCATTTTATATGACTGTTTTTCTAATAGCATATGAGATTGAATCAAAATCTTAGTAGGAAAGCTCACCACTGAACTGTGCAATCTGTGCCTGCCACAGACAAGTCAAGGTATTTCAGCAGCACTGGAAAGATGTAAATGCTAATATCTGTTCCAACTCTAACATGTTCTTTCTGCCCAAGCTAAAGAAACAGATAAGAAGGGCTGTCTTTAGTTGTCCACACACAATCATGGAGTGATGCCTGGGTTGCATAGGATATCAGCGACATTTTCATGGAGGTACCAGCTGTGCACAGGCCTTGTGAAAGACCCAAGCCATGCTGGAGGGCAGATGAGATAACTGGTGCATCTCAGAGAGGCCTAGGTACCTTAGACAGGCAACTGGACCAGTCTCTTAGTGACATAACCACTACCACAATCAAGCTGAAAAGGTGTAAGCGTCCTGTAGTCTACTGAGCAGCAGCAACTGTGGATGAGCTGTGCTCTTAAGCTGTGGGAAACATGAGGTAGAGGAACTTGATGAAGGAATTAAGAATGAAGTATGAGCTGCAGATTTGGTGCAAACTACATTGTATCATATCACCTCCTGCTTGCCACAGGTTTAAGGAATACATACCACCAAATGATATGCTGACATATATGCCGTGACTTGGTACATTGCAACAACTTGGTTATATGTCTTGGTTTCCATGTTTTGCTGGTGATTTTACAAGTTCTATTGATACAGACCATTTGTACTTGTTTCAACATCGCTTTTTAGTTTGAGTTTTAAATGCTTATATATTGCAAATATTAATTTGGTGCACTGTATCCCCAAAATACATTATTGATTTAATCTTTCTTTTCATATTGCAGAGACAAAGTATTAGAATGGCATAAAATATGGCCCAGTTCTACTACAAAAGAAGCGTTAATGCTCCCTACAGAGATCGTATTCCTCTTCGTATTGTACGGGCGGAATCTGAACTGTCTCATTCAGAGAAAGCCTATCTGAACGCCGTGGAGAAAGGAGATTATGCCAGTGTAAAGAAAGCTTTGGAGGAAGCAGAAATTTATTTCAAGATCAATATTAATTGCATTGATCCCCTGGGAAGAACTGCACTACTTATTGCAATTGAAAATGAGAACCTTGAGCTCATTGAGCTGCTCTTAAGTTTTAATGTATATGTGGGAGACGCTCTGTTGCATGCCATACGAAAGGAGGTAGTTGGTGCTGTGGAGCTGCTCTTAAACCACAAGAAGCCCAGTGGGGAGAAACAGGTATGTGCAGGATTTTCTCTAGGTTTGCAGTCTACTCTAATGAAAATGATTGTGCAAAGGGAGTAAGCAAAAAGAAAAACAAAACCAACTATCATCCTTGCACATAAGTATTTAAAATAAAAAAATCAATGACTTTGATTCTGTATGCATTGTATTCATTTGTGTTTAGACATCACAGAATCATAGAATAGTTTGGGTCAGAACAGACATTGAAAGATCATTTAGTCCAACCTCCCTGCCATGGACAGGGACATCTTTCACTAGACCATGTTGCACAAAGCCCCATCCAACCTGGCCTTGAACACTTCCAGCAATGGGGCATCCACAACTTCTTTGGGCAACCTGTTCCAGTGCCTCACCACCCTCATTGTAAAAAACTGTCTTCCTTCTGTCCAATCTAAAGCTGCGCTCTTCCAGTTTACAAGTGCTGCCCCTTGTCCGGTCACTGCAGGCCTTGGTTCTCTCTTTTTCATAAGCCCTCTGTATATAATAAGAGGCTGCCATAAGGTCTCACTGGAGCCTTCTCTTCTTCAGGCTGAACAACCCCAACTCTCTCAGCCTGTCCTCACAGGAGAGGTGCTCCAGCCCTCTGATCATTTCTTGTGGCCCTCCTCTGAACCCACTCCAACAGGTCCATGTCTTTGCTTGTGCTGAGGGCCCCAGAGCCGGATGCAGTACTCCAGGTGGGGTCTCATGAGCGCAGAGTACAGGGGGAAATCACCTCCCTCGAGCTGCTGGCCACACTTCTTGCTGTACAGCCTAGGATACAGTTGACTTTCTGGGCTGCAAATGCCCATTTCCAGTTTATGTCCAATTTTTCATCCACCAGTATCCCCAAGTCCTGCTTGGCAGGGCTGCTTCTCTCAATCCCTTCATCCCCCAGCCTGTATTGGTACCGGGGCTTGCCCTGAGCCATGTACAGAACTTTGTACTTGGCCTTGTTGAACTTCATAGGTTCACATGGTGCCCCCTTCTCAGACCTGTCAAGGTCATATCTGTCATTCAGTCAAATCTTCACAGGCCCACAAGGCTTATCAGTTTAATGTAGTTAGGTCACATGAGATCTAGTTTCCAATAAGAAAGGGTAAAAACATCCTGCATCCTTCTTACCCCCAGCCTGAATAGCAAGGTTTTCCACTGACAGCTGAGGGAATTGTTAACTGCCTTCTGTATAAAGCCAGAATTGGGTTCACATTTAACTGATCATGCACAAAACACCCTTCTTGGAAGTACGCGCAGTAATAAAAGTTATACTTCTTCAAGTTAGAGCTTCACGTCCGTTATAAACTCAGGAAAATCTAGAAGCTGATAAAACAATTAGGTTCTGCATGTGAGACCTCTTGTATGGTAACATTAAGATCTCCTTAACAGTCAGCTCTTCCATAGTCTAATTACTTTTCAAGTTATGTCAGATGAGTTTTAGATTAGATATTATGAAAAATGTTTTCACTGAAAGGGTTATTAAACATTGGAATAGGCTCCCCAGGGAGGTGGTGAATTCGCCATTCCTGGAGGTGTTTATAAAAAGGGTAGACGTGGTACCTGGGGACATGGTTTAGAAGGGGTTTTGTCAGGGTAGGTTAATGGTTGGACTTGATGATCTTAAAGGTCCCTTCCAACCTCAGCAATTCTGTGATTCTAATTATTCCTGCAGATATTTGTGGGAAATCATTCATCATTCAAAGATGCAAATCATTCCAAAGAGAATAATAGTGGTAAGATGTGGTCCATTTGAATTAATTATGAAACTCCCTTTAAAGTCAATGAAGGTTTCAACCCCTTCCTGTGGAGGTCACCATTGCCCAACTTAGCAAGGCAACACTGAGAGACACGACCCAATTAATCAGAACTTCAGCCCTATCTCTAGTAGTCATCCGTCGTATAAAGTACAGCAAAGAAGGTACAAACTCCTCTCACTTTCTCTCTTTCTTCTCTCAAAGGAAAAAAAACATTACATACAGTCTTATTCATGATGAATGTGATACCTACTGTGCTTCCCCTCGCACCACCTTGAGACATGCCCAGGGCAGGGGGTTGGAACTAAATGATCCTTAAGGTCCCTTCCAACCCAAACCATTCTGTGAGTCTATGATTCTGTGTCTAGGAGGTAGCTAGCCTCTTGCATATCCTTCTCTGTTTAAGAAACTAGAGGAGACAGGATAACATAGACCATAAATTCTGATATTCCTAGGACTCTTCCAGGAAGAAAAAGCTTAACAATAGTTACAATGCTGTATTTTCATCTATTTCAATTTTCATGTATTATAGGTACTGTATTAATGTATTTCAATGAATAGTATGTTAAAATGATTACAGCCCTTTCACAGATAATGCATACAATATACTTTAATTACGGTATAATGTACTTGCTATGGATAGAATTGCAGATAATAGCTAAAGAGTATAATTTTTGCTGATGAAATAACATGAATTCTATGCTTTTTTTGTTATGGAAAGAAGAAATATAGTAGGTACAAATGCATGTGTCTGCCTTCTCTTCTAGAAAGCAAAAGCAGAGCTCCTTTATAATGACAACAGATTTCTGTCAGAGAAAGGGAAGAAAACTAAATTCACTTTATGTTTGGCTTGTTTCATTATTTCTGAACTGATAGTGCAGATGAGAACTCAATGTATGGGAATTTCCCAGTGCAATATACCAGGACCCGGAAGGCTCAGTGCACAGCCCTGGGCCAAGCCAGTTAACCCACCTGGGTCTCCATTCTCCAGCCTCTGTAGTGGAAGTTGCCGTTTGCAGAGTGGAGTTCATCTCACCTGATGGTAGCCATCCAAAGCTGCGTCTCATCTGTGATCTGGCTGCCTGGGCTCCCCTTGCCAATGGAGAAAAAAGGAGATCCCTGGAGAGCAACTCATGCTGTCTTTCTTAATTACTTGTCTTAAGATGCCGTAAACCACTTCTTGGACTAGCTAGTGTCTACAAATTTACCTTACACTAGATGCCTACATTTTAGGCTTTTCTTTAGATTTTCAGGACTACATTTTGGTATGTGCCACAGCTACTGTAACAGAAACACTTGAATACAAATAGTAAAACTTGGTTTAGGTGAGCTTCATGCTATAGCAGACAAAAGCTGCCTTTTTGGGTGCATACTACAATGTTAAATTAGCCACAAACTGCTTTGCTCCAAACTAGAGGTTAGCTGCCTTGGCTGGAGCTTAAGCATGTTGTTTCAGTGCCAGACTCCACTGCTGGCTGGCATGAAGAGTTCTGGTTCTCTTTCTCTTCTTTGGCTTCCCTGGTTGCACTTGCTGAGGGTCTTCCCATTACTGTGAAGCATGAAGAATAATCACGAGTCATTTGAACAGAGACATCTCCTGTTGTGTCTGTACAAGGCTAGGCTTGCCCATTGCAAATGCAAATATTACTTGCGAGCCAGTGCTTGCAAAAAATGGTCTTTAAACAAGTAGATAATTTACACGTCCATGCTGTTGTTTGCACGAGGGACCCCAACAACCGTTCAGCTTCTATGGACATCATATGTGTAGATAATCACATTGGTTCATTTTTAGGAACAGATCACGCTGAAGAGAATGTGAATGTGGATTACATTTTTTGCAGTAATGCTGCAATGAAGCAGATACAATTGTGTATATTTAATATAATCAAAAGTACCTGCTGGCTGAAAAATCATTACAGTAGACTAAAGATATAAAATCTGAATGCTTAGAATTATATACTAAAATTTATATTTTCAGTGTTTAGACAGAAAGATACTTCTTTCCCCTGGAGAATCAAGTTCCTTTTGAAACTATTTCAAACTACAACTTGACTTTTTTTAACTACAACTTGACTTTTTTGATTACTTTTATTTGTAAACATTTGCCGTATTATTGAGATGGTGATTCATTTTCAGACTCTCTGCTAATGATAATATGGTATCTTTGCCTGTTTGGTTTTCCTTCTTTGTGTAAAGCTAGTCATGTCTGGTAAAATCCTGGCCCCTTGAAGTTACTGGAAGTTTTGCCCTTGATTCAGTGAGGTCAAGATTTCACCCTTCTGCTCTTTTTTTTTTTTTTTTTTTTTTTTTCCACTGATGAGAAGTTATTCGCAGAGGAGGCAGATAATAGGGAATAATAGAAATGCTAAATACTGCCAAGCTCAAGAAACAGTTTAGATTCACAAATATTTAATTAGTGATGAAAGTTATGAATGTTCAAATGCAGAAAAAAACTGATATGATTCATGATTTACAAGTGAATGTATTAGGTCTCACCATTTTTTATGTTAACGAGATAATATACTATGTATGATGCATAGGTAATTTCAGCTTCACCCTCACACAATAATATAATTATATTTGTAAAACGAAAGAATTTTTAAACATAGGATTTCCTGCATAATTCAAGAGCTCATTGAGAATTTCAGAAAGCCAGAAAAAAAAGTCCTTTTGTATCAACAGAAAGCTACAGTTCTTCAGGACAAATGAAATGTATCTTTTGAAAGAATTGATTTTTCTCCAAAATTTAGTTCTTCAAACATTTAAATCTTTAAAAATAAAAGGGGAAAATATAAAAATATAATTATTCTGACCAAGAATCAATGCATTTAGTTAAAATAATACATTTTTTGCATTTTTTGAAAAGTTTTCCAACCAATATCTTCAAAATTAGGAAATACTACTGAATCTTACTCTGTAATACATCCTCCTCAAAAAAAACCAACCAACCCAAAAAAACAAACAAAACCAAAACCCAACAGTGAGATCTTGTTAATGTAAACTCTCTGATCTACTGTCCACTCAGCTATTGAGCTCTACCTAATATCCATACATAATGTGCTTTCCATTTCAAAGACAGCATGGGTTACAGTTGAAGGTGATTATCAATATATGGATACATCTGGTGCCACCTGGTGACTACAGATGAGGCATGTGTGTTTAACAGCTTTGAATTGTATTTGACTCCTTCTGTTACTCTGCAAGTGAGTTTTTTGTGGTATACATTAATACAACTCAGGAAAAGGTTATTTTGTCAGTTGCGTTATATTTTCTACACTTTTTTTTAGCTGTACCAACTGCTAGAGCACATGTAAAAGAGGATAACACAAATTAAGGTGAATGAGTTGAGGAAACTTGTCCTAGTACTTTTAAATTACCAGTTCTTCAAAGCCATATGTCCTGAATTATCTGCCAAGTCACTTTTTGCTTACCCTGATGGATAGTTGAATGCCAAATTAAGAGGGAAAAAAAAAAAAAGCTGTTCTTTAAAATGTAGTATCTGCAGAAAATGTTTTTATCTTGTTAAATTGCATGCAGCATCCACAGATGGGATGGGGGTTAGGTAGCATAAAAACATGAGTAGAATACCTTTATCTAAGTCACAGCATGGTCTCCTGCTTGAGGAACAACCCAGGCATCGATCTCTAGCTGGGTGGTTGACCATCTAGATATGTATGAAGAGGGAGGGAAGACTGAAGCAGAGGAGCAGAGGTGTAGCTGTCTTCTAAGGATGCTACAAAGCATATAAGTGAAGCTGAAGTCTCAGTTATTAAACTGGAATCTGCGTAGCATTGTATTAGCTGACAGTCTAGATTTAGGGCATGGGAACCTGACTGCAATGCTTACAGGCATTGCCTGGCTAGCAAAGGCACATGGTAGTGCTCTTGTGCCTCTCTGTTCGCTATTAGATGTCGATCTTATGATAGCGTGGGTATTTTTATAGGTGAACACCCCAGGGACGCTTTTTTGCAGATGTCTAAAAAAAAAGTACTATGCTGATGCCAGACTGGCATTTGCAAACATAAGGGAATTGCTAGGGAAGGGACAACTTTAGGACAGGGAGGCAAGTGATGACAGTGATATGTCCCTGGTTCATTCCTTCTGTGGTGTGGAAGTCAATGAATGTGAAAACGCTGCTGGGGACAGAGGGAGTGTCATGGTAAGTAGGTGGAAGCTGGCTGGCTCCAGCCCCTACGGCTTTCCTCCAGTCAGTTTGGAACTGAAAAATCAGTAGCCATGAAGTCAGTTTTGGAGGTAAATATCCTATGTAGCACATTACTCAGTCTGTGGGTGCTTTGGATGCACAGATCAAACGTCACCATCTTCCCAAGAGGTGCTGGTGTCCTCAGTGAGACTTATATCCCTATATCCCGGCCGCTGTCCAGACAGTTTTCTCTATTAACAGGAAGATCTTTCTACCTGTAGTGAATAAATTCCTTGTACATCATCTCTGCATTTCCAGGGTGTCCTGGCAGGGTATATGATATCTAATTTTTTCTCATCTCTTGTTTGGTCAACATTAGCAGAACAGGCAATGCGTAAGAGTAAGTGCATACTTTCTGATGCCCTGGCTTAGGAAACCTTTGTAAGAATTGCTTCAGTTAACTCCACCTCGGCAAAAATGCTGTGAAATGTGCATTTCATTTCCTGAAGGGGAGCCAGAAGGTCTTTGGGATCAGCTTGACTCCTCTCTGGTTTTTTTGTGCTGTGCTGTCACACCGTGTACAGAGAAAATAAAAAATTGCTGGAATTAGGGAGCTGAAAAGAGACCATACCCACCTCCTGTACCTTTCATAGCTTGTTCACTCCCCTGGGACAACCAGTAAGGTCACATCATGAACTCCTTTATAAAAAAATCCCTGTCTTCTACTTGTGGTGCTAACAAATGTTATACATGTGGAATTTCTCCGTCTCATACTTGCAACCTCTATTTCTGCTGCTTGCTCACCACCACAGACTCAGTCACAGTCCCTGCCGGTCAAAGTCAAACCAGGAAGCCAGCCATCAGCTTCTTCAATGTGGACTTCAAACACTGTTGGCCTCTGAAAATACACATCCATGGCACAGACACTTTTGTTTCATCAGTTTTCCTGCATTTTCCTGGTGGTGTCTCAAAGGGATGAGAAAGGATAAGTTCAATGCATTGCCGAATTATTGGGGAAAAATAGCATTTATTAGAACAGACAAAACCCAAATGTCCAAAACTTAAAAGCTACAGATAGACATTTCTGAAGGACTGAAAGAGATGCAGCATATTCCTTGGTGAAGAGCCTATTGCCCGTGGGTACCAGAGACAGAGTAAAAAGAGCATGTGGTTAGGACGTGGTAGAAGATATTGATACCTGAATTAGCATCTTACCACCCTCATGATTTTTTACTGCTTTTTCGAGGTTAGAAATTAGTTAAGATGGGATTGGACTAGATGATCTTTAAGGGTCCCTTCCAACCCAAAGCATTCTATGATGCTATGATGCAAAGATGGATATGATCATAGCAGGGATTGCCAATGCCACCTGGTTACAGTGGACCTGGAAATGTCGACCGACCCCACAGTAAGACATATTCACTTTGCATAATCCT
Source organism: Charadrius vociferus (assembly GCF_000708025.1). NCBI lineage: Eukaryota > Metazoa > Chordata > Aves > Charadriiformes > Charadriidae > Charadrius > Charadrius vociferus. The sequence goes on along the minus strand of NW_009649167.1, from coordinate 3,177,850 downwards.
CTTCTGCCACTTCAATTCTCCCCATAATTCCTGTGCTTTTATAAACCTGGTTAGCTACCATTTGGGTTGCACTCAGAGCTATGGATTCAAGTTTCTGATTTCACTGCCAGGTTCTGAGTCTCCCTCAGGAAAAGCATAAGGATAGTTACTGTTTCCTCACCAGACAGCTGGTAAGCAACCCTTCTTCATCAATATTTAGGGGCCTCTTCAGTAGCCTCTGTGGTCATGGTAGGCTTTACAACTGGGATATTCCTGAGTAGCTGGGTAAATGTGATAGTATCTTTTAGCCTTTATCTCTGAGGAAAAGGACCGAAATGAAAGAGGTGAAAAGTTCAATGTAGGGTTAAGGACAGCAAGCTGTGATTTTATGCTTTTATGTTATAAGGAAAACGGCATTTGGAAGAGATCGGTGAGTTAGGAAGTGGTATGTAAGAAGAGAGCACCAATTTACACACCAGATGTGAATCCAGGAATCTAAACCAGCCATAAAGATCCTCATGATGCTGTATGCCACATGCACAATGCTTGCCATGGACATTTTAGCCATGTGTGAACAAGAGGATCCAGGACATTTTGGAGTTCCCGGGTCCCAGGTTGTGTGATGGTAGCATCTTCTCCCAGGCACCAGTCCATCATGCCACATCTGGGTGTTGAAAGAACTAGCAGAAAGCTGCAGGGAGGTCTGACCAGCTTCCTGATCTGGATGACAGGGAGACCATCACCTCAGAGCTTGCTCTGGCATTTATGTGCTACTCAGTGTGTTAGCAGCCACTGTGAACTCTTAGGAAGAGTTATCCAGGTGGATCAGTAGGGAAGCTTACTATCTTGGGACTTTTTGAAGGTGGGAGAGAAAGAACCTTATTGTGCTGTGACAAGCTAAAGTTATATTTTATAAATCTTCATGCATTTAGCTGATTGGTAATTATTTGGAGTGGGGGAAGTCAGAAGAGAAGAGGAGGTATTGACAATATGAGTTGTCTTTCACTTGAATCTACTGCATGCAGTTCTGATCAGAATAAACAATGAAAGGTCTTATACCAAAACGTGTCTCAACATCTAATTTTTTTTTAGCATTGTTGCCATGTAGTTTTGGAGAGAATGAAAGGATGTATGAGAAGAGCCAGGAGGAGGGAATGGTCCTGTGTGAGGTTATGTCAAGGATGTTGTACAGTATAGTTTCTAGGCCACTGGGGCAGGCTGCTACGTGGAAGTTCAGGCACTTACCTAAACTGTCTGGGAAGGGACACAGACAGCAAGACTAGACAGCTTTGTAGGCAAAGTGCCTTCAGTCTGGCAGCATTCCCAGAAATAGATAAAAAGTCTAAAGGTGAAAAGTCAGGAAACAGCATGAAAGCAGCACAGAGCCTAAAGAGTCATTTTCTGTTCCTGACAGCCTAGATTCTGCACTTCTGACAGAGCTCCTATAAGGTCTGACAGAGCTTCTGTCTCTTAGGAAATTCCCCACGTGTGGCCTCATCACCCTTTCTTGTCTCTTAGTATCTTCTTACTTCCTGAAATTGCCCTTTGAGGAGTCCCAGCATCCTGAAATGAAGTCAGTGTTCTCTGAAGCTGCGCTTATAGCCCAACTTCAGTCTCAGTCAGGCTCCTATTAGTACATGCAGAATATTCAGTCAGCTTTGGTCCATTATTTTTCTTCCATGCCTCGTGGGATACCATCTTCTTGGCCCTGCATTGCCCACAATCCAACAGTGTTCATGGGGAAGTCGCTATGTTGGGGTTGTACCTCCTCCTGGTAACAATGTGGGTCATCGTGGAGAAGACCAGGGAACATATACAGGTTTTGGGCCCAGCACACCTGCAATGGACTTAAAGTACAAAGATGTTGTTTTAAGATGTTATATTGAATTTTCACCTAGTTGCTGAACTGGGACTTATATTGGTGAAGCAGGGGCAGAAAGAAAAAGGGTTCATAAGCACTGCACGATGCCTTGTAGTTTTTCTTATGCAAAACTCTTGCTCCAGTAACTTTGGAAAATATCAGTCACAATCATTTATGTAATGCTCTTCGTCTGTTGAGATTAAAGCATCATTTTTGTTTTGAAAATGTCTCCCACAGAAGTTCATGAACTAAATGCCTTTTCTGAATGTTCTGATTAATGACAGTCTAGCTAGTAATGAGTATGGAGGAGGCAAGACAAAGCTATTTTGTTGGGCTTGAAGTATACAGCCTTGAAGCGGAATGTGAGGTCATGAAGTTGGTTCTTCCCACTCCTAGCTGCCTGAGTGGGTAGCTGAGTATTTTTTTCCCAGTGGCATCTGATTAATTAGACTTTTCTGACAAGTTTTAGTACGTTGATAGACAGAGATGAATGGGAGAGGATATGTAGGGGATATTTCAGTTTATTGATGAAATAGATATGGTAGCCTATCCACATGTTCAGTCTTTCATAATCATTTACGCACATAAAAACATGGAGGGGTGTTCCATAAAGGTGGAGATAACTAATTACATATGAGATGGAGATATGGATTTACAAAAGTATTGTTCTTTTACATTTTAGAGGTATGCTGGCTGTTTTCAAGTTCAAAAAAAGCTGCACGTAAGTATCATTACGTCTTGGCAATAAACCCATATTGTCTGTGTTTATATGCATCAGAGGTAGGGTGGGTGGCTGTGTAGAAAAACCTGTGACAATTACTAAAGAAAGACTCCAGAAGCTGGTACCATCAGATAGTGCTGCTAGCAATTTCAATATTGAGGTAGTCAATGTTTTCTACAATATGCACCCATCACCTTGTAAAAAATGCTAAATCATAATATTCCAAAGTTGAAGCAGTGGCAAAAGAAGCATTGCAAAATATGGGGAAATGTGATAGTTTCTTGACATGTACAAAATGATGAGCCATTTTTTATTGGCAGCATAAAAAATCTGACTAGCAGGACCCTTACAGATAGATTCCTGACAGGTACTGTTATTGATGATGATTTACACCAGCTGTGAACCTAATCCTCCATTTTAGCAGTTTGCAGAAGTTCAGAAAATATTGATGATGACAAATACAGATTTAGTTCAAAGACAAGTCGAGAACCAAGCTTCTACCTAAACTTTAAGTGTTATAGATTCAGAAAGATTAAGTGCTTTTCTGTCATTATTTGCTGCCTTTTTCACATTTCTTGTTTTCAGCTTATGCTGGAAATCAATGCACTTTTCTACCATGAGATTTGCAATAAACATTTGAAAATCTGAAAACAAAATCTTTAGAAAAATCTAAAATAATTCAAAGTCTTTAGAAGGTTAATGCAAAAATGAGGTCTGTGGAAAACTCAGATTTCTCCCAAAGAAGTCCCATTTTCAGTGTTGCTTTTTTCCCCCTTTTTCTATTTGTTGAGCCCTACTTTACAGCAGTCACCTAAGTTTGCAGTCGGAATAGGGACAGCATACAAATAAAAAAAGAAAGTGTCCAAAATCTCTGCCTTCTACAATGAGTCATCCTGTACTGCCATCTTCATAAGACTCCATGCCTGGAATCCTTTTTGCCAAACCTACCTGCTTTCACTTCCTGATAACTCAACAACTGCAAAAATAGTTTCGACTAAAGCCTTTCGGTGCTTGAAAACAAGTTAAGAATCAGCTCTGGGGCCAGTAGTATAAATCTATTAAGACTGAGAGGTTCAACAAATAGAACTTTTTTTAATTGAGGCAGTCTTGTGTTCTAAGGTCTAGAAATCCCCATAGCCAATTATCTTTACATTTGGCTGTGCAATTTAATTTATGAACTTAACAAACATATAAACATTAAAGGAGCAATATAAACAAACCAGTATCTTCTCTGCCTAGAGCAGCCTCTCAAGAGACAATTAATGGTTTTGCCCTTGATAAAACAGATTGAGAAGATCTGTGCTATATATAAATATAAGTGTACAGATATATGTATGTAAGGGCTGGGAGTCAGCTCCCGATTCAGATGCCCGCAGCTGAATGCAATATAGCAGTAGAGCCAGAGGTCTATGCAAAGATGTCTCCTGCATCACAGCAGGCTGCCTGTCCTCCACCTGCGCTGCAAAGGGGTGAGACCTTCAAGTAGGTCTTGTGTCATATCTGTGTAGTTCTCTCTGATTCTCTAGAGTACCTTAAGTGGTACTAGATGCCTGTCTAGGTACCTGTATCACTCCTGTAGCGCTCACATATAAGCCAGATATCTGAGCTCCCAATAAGGTCAGTGAAGAGTTAGATGGTCTGCTGACCAAATGCAAGTGTCTACTGTAAGCTAAGGAAAATAATTCTCTGGACTCTACTGACTACATCGACCAGAGGTCCAGCTTGGAGGCTCATGTATAGTGGCTAAGTGAAATGTGAAGCATCCTAGTGTATCTATGAGACATGTGTGGGCCTGGCAGTTACGACACAGGACCCGTGCGAGACCTGTTCCTGTGTGGGGTGGTAACTGGGAGTCACACAGGACACCTGGAGGTCTCTGAAATAGCACTAGACACCTACACGGGGGCAATTGAAATGAGCCCTAGATTTGCATGGGGTATAACAGGAGCTTAAAAACCTAATTCACATATAGACCCTATAATTAGGTGTTTAAATCTGGAGATAAATCCCATCCTGTAGGTTCATCTACAACATATATCCTCTCTGTGAGTGTCCAATGCAGAAACCCGGGAAAGATTTTAGGAATAGGACCAACAAAGCCCTATTGTTGAAAGAAACTCTTTCAAAGGCACAGCAGTTCCTGATGGACACGATCTTCCAGGCAGTCTGATGCTGCAAAGTGGTCTGCTGAAAAATATTTTCTAAGAGCCATTCTAGAGTTCTTCCTTGTCTATAAGCCACATTGCTGAAATGGAGCTACCTGGAACTTGCCTGTGGATATACTTCTTAAATAAGTTGTATACAAAGGAAGAGTAGATTTCAAAAACTTTTTCGGAGTGAACATTAGTCTTTGGGAGTCAAACATGCAATCATACCTAATAATCTTTAAAATGAATGGCTTTGCAAACCTTCAGCTATGGGAAAACCATATGAAAATCTAAAAAAACAGAAAAATGCCACTGTTGAGAAGCTTGCTCGTGTATGGTCCTCAACACTCCACCATCAACTTTCCTCTTGTCACAGGGCACCCCTTGTCAAATTGTTCTGTGAGCAGCGAAATTTATGAAATCTGATTTCTACACAGTTATGTGCATCATGATTTAATTTCCTCTGTTTTTAATGTTAGGAGTGGTCATCAAAGCTTTTTAAGAAGCTGATGCACTCTTAATATCCTCTTTTTGTATGAGTTCTCTGGTATCTAGTAATATTGTTGAGCTCACACTCCAGAATTTTCTTCAGATCTCAATCCTATATCTCCTTTAGGAAATTTGGAGGAATTTAGAATCTCTAATATTCCTTCTGGTTAACATCCAGCTGGAACACCTCAACAAATTCAAAAGTCACAATGGGGTGACTGATAGAATCCATTAACATGATGACAGAGGCTTACTTTTCTTGAAAGTTTACCGATTTCGTGAGTCAACTCACCAACTGTTTTCTGGATGGAGGATATACATGTCACATATAGTACTGACAGAAGTGTTTTAATTGTCCTTTTTGACAGTGGCAGGATCCATATCCTCCACATCTTCACCCCGGGCTGGCAGGAGGCAAAATTACTTCCCTTTTCAGTTCAGCTACTAAAAAATTACTGAGGGTTGGTAATAAAATATTATCTAAGTTTATAGGCATGTCACAATGTGAGGCCTTCTGGCAGAAAAAAAAGGAAACCTGAAATATCCACCCTCAAAGCCTTACGTTTCATATTTTGTAATGCCCAGATGCAGCTGGGTATTTGCAGAGAATGCAAAAAAGTCTGCCACCATTTCATGTGCTACCAACTAACTTTGTGACATCAACTCTAAGTACAAACAAGCTGGCTGACAAGATGAAATTTCTCTTTCCTGCTCATTTAAACCTCTGCTTATTAAGCCTCTGTTATTACCATGCACTGAATTGAGTAAAAATATACTTGCATAAGCTCAAAGAAAAAACTTTCCATATCCTAAAGCACATTAGGAATGCATCGTTACCTATTCATTACTAGGATGCACCATGTGTGTAAGATGTGTACAGATCAAGATCTGTAATCAATCAGTAAGCTCAAGAAGACTACAATGCTAAGATCAGATTAATCTGAAAAAAGAACAACTCACAGTATTAAAGGATTTGAAGCAATCCGTGCTCCTTGGCACCAGTTTCAAAGGCTTCTTTCTAGCAATCTACCCTAAACTACCTCTAGCTAACTATTCTGCTCCTCCTGGTCTTTCACTGCATAGGACAGGTTATAGTAATGCACACCCCTCCCATTTCTCCATTGATCTCTTTGCAATGAAAATTCTAAAGGAAATTTTTGATTTCTAGCAATCTTCTATTCTTTACCACATCTTCCTGAAATCTCATAAGCAGTAGGATTGTTCTATTGATTCTTACATGCAGGGAGGATCCTAAAGTGTCTATTGTTAAGGGGTTGAACATAGCTGAGAATATCAGAACTCTTTAATAATGTTCAGTTGTCAATCCTTTGCCTTTCAAAGGAAGTTTCATTTTTCACTGCTATCATAGTTGCATGAGTCCTGGTCCCCTCTGTCTACTTCAGAAATGAATCCTTTTTTTCATCTGTGAAAGTTGGAAAACTTATAGTATGGTTCAAAAACTAGAGCTGCTGCTAAATAACAAACCATTGAATAACATACTGGGAATAACATACTTATGAAACAGCTTACTATGACATTTCTCTGCATCCTCTGCAGATTTATGGGGTTTCTATGTCCCTGCCATACTCTTTTGTATTCCTTTCTCTTAATATTTTGAAAATATATAAAACAGGAACAGGGAACTGCTGGAGCGAGTCCAGCAAAGGGCAACCAAGATGATTGAGGGATTGGAGCATCTCCCTTATGAGGAAAGGCTGAGAGAGCTGGGACTCTTTAGCCTGGAGAAGAGAAGGCTGAGGGGAGACCTTATTATTGCTTACAAATATCTAAAGGGTGGGTTGAAGGAGGATGGAGCCAGACTCTGCTTGGTGGTTCCCAGTGACAGGACGAGGGGCAATGGGCACAAGTTGGAACACAGGAAGTTCCGTTCCAACACATGGAACAACTTCTTTACGGTTCGGGTGACAGAGCACTGGCACAGGCTGCCCAGGGAGGTTGTGGAGTCCCCGTCTCTGGAGATTTTCAAGACCAGCCTGGATGCAGTCCTGAGTAATGTGCTCTGGGCAATCCTGCTTTAGCAGGGGAGTTGGACTAGATGATCTCTAGAGGTCCCTTCCAACTCTGAAAAGTCTGTGATTCTGTGATTTTTCTTTAAGTGTTTTGAAAATTTGCCCAATTCCCACTTTGTTCTTTGAGAGTATAACCCTTTTAATTTTCTTGGAAATGAAATTTACTTCTCAGCCATGAAGGTATCTCAAATTACTTTGCAATGCTAAATAATTGCAAACAGTTGTAAAGAAGTTAAGCTAATTCCCACCCTTCCCTCTGAGGTGCCCGTATCTCCTAAACAGTTTATTGATACCTAGAGAGGCCACCAATCTGTTATTGTTCTTTCTGCAAAAGCTCCTTTTCACAAACCATCTTTCTCATTCCTTCACCAGTGGGATGCCTGTTTCTAGATACATGAAGCTCAGGGGAAAACAAAGGATCCAGCTCAGATTCTAAGAACTCTTTTTTCTAACATTTCTCTCAAGACCTCACTGGAGAAGCAAGCCAATTTCCTCCTGCCTCCCCAGCTAACTATTGCAGCCATTTTGGATGAAGGCAAAAATCAGGGAAAAACAAGAGTTTTTCCACATTTTTTGAATCAGATCAGAGACTGGGGTTTTCAGGAAATGGAATGTCAGACATAAACTTGACTAAGATGATTTTGCCTTTATGAACCATTCAGTGTTTGAGAAAAGTACCTAATGCTTCCATTTAAAAACATTCATTTGGGAAGGACCCCACTAGGTCTACTTTGAACGTTCAGGAAGTTTCAATATTGGCTTATTTGAGAGCAAAACTTTGCAAACTTCTTTGCAAACTTTGAGAGAGGCATATATGAGCTTTCTTATGATGCAACAGAAAAATTTGAGTTCTTCTTTAATCATTTCCATAATAAGATCTTTTTTTTCTTTCTAAGCTCTCATATTTTTCCAGACCATTTTCATTTTCTTCTTTCACTGTCCCTGAGTGAAAATAACATGGTTTGTTGCTTGTCATTTTTCATCATAAGCACTCAAGCAACGCCTAGAATTCTTACTTGAAAAACTCTTCTCTACCTAGTTTCCAAAAGATATGTGGTGAGAGAGCAAGTATGAGTTTCGGAGCTGGAAACAAATTCAAAATATCCTGACAGTCTTTGATTGAGTGTCTACTTTTAAGTCGTTTCCCACCCTTGCTCAAGCTATTGACACTGACCGAAGGAAGGGCTTATCCATCAACTAATAATACTGAGAGGAAAACATTAATTGAAAATAACCATTTTTGTGTACAGGCTGCATTTTGAATCAGCTCCCAGAGATACAGGGAGGAGAAAAAAAAAAAAAGAGAAATAAAAGTGCTGAAGCCTTTTGTCATCAGTCACACCCAATAAATGCATGTCCCAAATCTATCAAATCCACTATCTTTTCCTCTGATTCTATCTGGAAACTGTTATCAATTCATTTTACAGCATTTCCTTTCGTTTCTCTGTTCTTCTTTTTCAAATAAAAGAAATCTATACTGTTTCACACCAGGGAGGATCCTGAAGAAAATAATCAAACTTTCTGCTTGTAAGCACCTAGAAGAAAACATAGATGTGTATAGCAGCCTACCAGGATTTGTCAAGAACAAATCTTGTCATAACAATATAATTTTAATTCATCACCAGATAGCAAGTTCTGTGTGTTGGGGAAAAGCAGTACATATCATATAGCTTGAGTTTTGTAAGATTTCATAAACTGTCACTCAAAATACAGTCTAAGAAAACCACACTCAGAGTAGTTGCCAACAGTACTCGGTGAAACAGGACGAATGAATCAGAGGGATGAGATGAGCAATTCTGCAGGGGTCTATCCTAATCAGTATATTCTTGCATGACATTTAAGGTGAAATAGAGGGAGTGCTAAATCTGTAGACAACACAAAGCTGAGAGGATCACAAGGCTGTTGCAGGACACATTTAGAATTCGGGATTGCTTTGGCAAACAAGAGAAATTATTTTTGTAAAAAAAAAAAACAGTAAGAAAAAGTGTAAGGTTCTAAGTAGAGCAGAAATAATCAACTAAGTATATATTGGAATTGAAAATTATTAAGATAACAGTTCTTCAGGGGGGATTAAAACAAGGCTAACAGAAAAAGACCAAACAATATCATATTAGTATGCAAAAGTCAATGTTGTATTTGGTCACATCAAAATGAGCACGGATGATAAGATATACATGAATTTGTCCTCTGTTATACTCAGAAGTGGTAAGGAATGCACAGAAAGAAATAAGAAGGTTCAGAAAATTAGAACATATTCTCAGTAAGAAAAGTCTGAAGGAATGGGTGTTTAAAAGAGAAAACTGAAAAGGAGAAAACTGAAACAACAGTAAAAAAATAACGTATTCTCTGTATCCACGTTTTATAGAACTAGACATTATAAGCTTAAGCTGCACAAAGATAAAACAAATTATCAGAAACAGTCTGTAAACAACTGCAGGGCTTTCAGAACAGATCGGTCACATATCTGTGGGGATTGATCTAGCTGTAGTTACCATACTTTGGATTCAAGGGGGCAAATAAACCTTCCGACAAGTTCCTTCCCGCCGTCCAGTGCTTCTATTGCTGAATTCTTTTGCGCTGTTTGGCTCGAATGTTCTGCAGATGTGTTAAGTATATACTGTTATTTGTATCGTGTGGTTATGCAAGTCACCCTCATTGTTTAGAAAAGTGATGTTGGTTTCGGTGAATTACTAAATGCTATTGTAATTTTTTTTTCTTAATATGCAACATTAATGCCTTTTGTGCAATGTGGCTGGCACAGAGACTGGAAGTCATCAGTCCATGCTGTGACTATTGTGACACACAAATTCATTCAGATGTAACAGGATGAGCATGAAAAGGCATTAGAAAACCATAGGCTCACTTCTTAGGGTAGGTTAAGTGTAACTGATAAAAAAAAAAACCAAAGATAAAAACTCAGAGATTTTGAAAACTCAGCTTGTGCTTGGAAAAAACAGAATGAAAATAACTCAGACGTGTAAATTCAGCTTTGAAAAATTCCCATACACACTGAAAGGCAAACACTGAAACCTCCTTAAAAGTGACAGCGAATCTGTATTAGCTAAGGCAACATCCCTGTTCCTAGTCATGTCCCAGCAACGCTGAAAGTAAATTTTCAGCAAAATAAAGAGACATGATATTCCATAAAATACTATTCTAACTGGACGGAAGTTATCCTTTCCTAACAACAATGAGAAATAGCAGCAAGTAAGGACATTTAGGTCTGATCCTTGGAAATATTTATGACGTGTTATACACCAAGAAGGGCTTGCAAGAAGACAAAAATGGCAGCTCCCCACCCTACCAATAGGAAATGGAAAAAAGCGAACTCCTAAGGGTAACTCTTTCAGCTTTAACTGTTCATAACTTCTTCTCACAAACCCTGGAAAATACGCCAGAATGATGAATGCAGTACTTTTGCAAAATAGCCATCCTGTATCTCAGCAGGGCAGGTTGAGAGGAATGAGCTATGGTTAGCTGTGGGTTAGTATTAGCATGAGGTAGCACAGCCATCAAGTTTTGAGCTAGTTCAGCGTATGGCTTGTGGCTGCTGAATAAATTTTGTTGGGCTGTATGCAAAGGGGAATGTTTACCTTACCCAACGTTAGCTATCTAAAACTAGGTATCTGTTTTGGGTTGCTTATCAAAGCTTCTCTGTGTTATACACCCTACTTGGCTGACGTGAAATATAGTATTTTCATAAGAAAATATTTGGAATGTCTTTTAAAAATAATAGAATTTTCATAATAAAATAGTATAATTACAATAATTTAATCTGAAACAAAATGTTGGGGGATTGGTCCTTCTTATTATCAAATTATAGGCAAATTTTGGAATAAAGTAAGGTTTCAATGAAAAAATATTTATTCTGGTTTAAAAAAAAAGCCGGCACAAAAATTTATGATTATTAAATTAATATTTTTTGCTATATCTTCCTGGCATTCATTCATAACTGGAATTACATCCTAGGCTGATAAAACATTTGCTCAAAAAAAAGTGTATGCAACTGGGAAAAGAAGAAGAAAGAGTTGGTCTGCCTAGGCAACCTAGAGTGACTGTGAGAATTGGTAACAAAACCCATGTCTTGAGGTCCAGATAAGCTGTCCAGCTGTTATTGCCTTAAGTCAGATTTATGTGTTTTCTTCCCCTCAAGGAATCCTCCACTTTTTCCATTCATAACATAACTTGGAATCTGACAAAAGATACTTCCATCTCAAAGCTGCAGCCCAAAGAAACCTTCCCACCACAAAGTCTCAGCTTGTGGTTAGGATTTCATTTTGGCTAGTCAGTCCTTTCATTTTGCTGTGAACCACATCCCATAATTTAGCACAAGATGGAGGTTTTATGGCCTTACGTGTCTAGCAATTAGAATTTTAATTGGAAGTCTTCATAGATTTTATATAAGAAATGATATTTTAATATTTTAAGCACACTTCATTTAAGAGTCAATATTTTATTTACAACCCAAAAAGATAAGCATCACTTAACCTCAAATATGTACTGCTCCATTTTTATCATCTCTGTTGCTTGTGCTTAGACTCCAGAGAAAACAAATCTGGAAGATGAGCATTAAACACCTTGACAGCATTAAGCTGAACTGTGGGTGCGAAAATGTTAAAGGATGCAATTTGTAATGAAATCTTACCTGCTGGACTTAGACGGCATTTCAGATGTTTACTTCGTCTTCAAAGTGTGCATTCTTAAGAAGTTACAGTGTCTCGAAAAAAATTCATTGCACATACAAACATTTACATTTAGTCCTCAGACTGCTGTTGATTAACTTACAGTGCCTTAGGGCAAGGGTGAGGTTTTGTGGACACATCTGTTTCCTACAAAAAGAATAGACGTGGAGGCAGAATATTGTAAAAAGGAAAGAAGATACTTCAGTAGCACATTAAGAGTGTGTTATTTACCTTTAGGAACATTGTTGACAATGAATAAGTTGAACCCTTTCCAGGGACGCCAGGGAAGCTACGTATGGAAAGCAGAAAATGGTGATATACGGGATGTGTGTTGCATGGCTGGTAGCACACACGCTGATGCTGTCCCTGAGCTCAGCTTTACAACTTCCATCCACTTGCCTGTCTTACATGCTCGATGGCCAAACAACATGTGGCAATGCACAGCAAGCACCCTGGGATGGAGTAAAGGACTTGCGGACAAATCCGGGGCCACCATTGAAAGTCTGCAGTTTGTGCAGTATGTGAGGATAGTTTCAGCACGGCTTTCAGGATAGACTGTGTACAGACCCCTTTGGTGGTGTGACAACTGAATTCAAGTTATCTGGAAGTTAGATCTTCAAGTTATTCAAGTTATCTGGTAGTTTATCAGTGACAGTGCATTTTGAAGGAGTTGGGGCAGGAGGTTTTTTTTTTTACCGTTCCTGGTGGAACTACTTCCATCATCATAATCAGGCTGTGTTTCAGCTGATATAATAATATGAAACCAAAGAAGAGAAGAACTCAGCAAACCAGAATGTAAATCAGAAAACTGTATATGCATAGTGATAACTTGTATCCTGTGGGATGTACTGAAATGTAAAGTTCAGCATTTTCAAGGCTGGTGACAGCTATAGCGCAATAGTGCTGGAGCAACTGATGAGCTTGATGAAAGACCTTTATAACATTATTTTCTTCATATAATGTGGTATTGCATGAGCTGACATATGTGTACATCTTGTTATCTGTCATATATCCTTTTTTTTTCTGTAAGTTTTTCTTCCAATCATGCTGTCATGATTGACATGACTCAAGCATTTATTCACCTAACTACTTGCAGCCATTGCAGGATTTGCTCTCCTTTACAAGCAAAAGGCAAAATAATTGTAAATAAATAAAGACAAGAACCAGGCAAGCTACCGCTTTGCCCAAGGAAATAGGTTGCTTTCCCTAGGTTCTGAGCTCTCTTACTTAAAAAGTAGGTAAAAGGGCACTGCGGTTTTCAGTCTCTCTGTTAAGATACTGCAGTAATGAGAGTCATTATGAGAAATCCAGATGGTAAAATGGACACACCTGGGGTTTCCATTCCTCATTTTCCAAACTGACTGTTATCTTTTCTATTTCCTGGATATCTAAGAGATCATCGGCAATCGATCTCTCTACTTTGATGCCAAGGGACAGAAAATGTCAGAGAAAAGGGGCTTCTTTTCACATACAGGGAACTTAGACATATATTGAAGAGGGCTGTTCCACTTGGTATCTGAAAAAGTTGTTAGATATCTAAGTCAGACTGATTCATTCCCACTTACAGTAAGTGCAGGGAAAAGGAATACAGCAAAAAATCTCATGTCCTCGAGCACTGGAGTGTACAGACTTTGAGCTATGTTTTCTTCTTTTCTATTTTGTTTTCTTTTTGTCTACTCATGCCTATACAGATATGCATACAGGTATACACAATCACCAAACTGCTTTGCTCAGCCCTATAAAGAGTGTTAAAGTAGAAAAATTTCAACGAGGTGTAAGAAGGCAAAAATCATTTGACCTTTTTGATTTTAAGCAGCCTCACACTTGACATATTAACTCCAAAGTGTATAATATATTTACACCACTGCTAAGCCTTGGGAAATCATGGTCAGTGGCAGTGACTGTAAGACCCAGTAGCTTCCCATCCTCACAGGATTTAAGGAAGATTCATGTGTTTTCTGTGAGTGTTCTGTCAAAGATGCAGATTGTGTGGCTAATATCAGTATGTGTTGGTTATTTGTTTTGGCTTCTTTAAAGAGAATTATTTTTCAGTAGTTTGAAAGTAAAATTCATCATAAGTCTGGTGACTTCAGAGCAAGTGCTCTGGGTCAACAGTTAAATACTGAAATATTCTGAGTGCCATGAGAGCACTCAGAACTTCAGAAGATAAGTACTTCGTTATGCTGCAGATGAGGGAATAATTTGACCTTATTGCTTTAGCATTCTGTATATCTTTGATTTAAATGAGTAGGAAATCTTAAAATAGGAGGTAAAGGGTCAGGGGTTAAACTCATGATGTAATTAAAGTTGCAGTCTTAGGGTTTGCCCTTTAAATGTTTCTGTAAGTTAAGGCTGAAATGATTTAATACACACGTCTATATTTGGGTAAATTCTGATGGTATGAATTCCGAAATGTGAGCATTAGCCTTGTAGTTGAGTTACCTTAAGATGAAAGGTTTTGATATGCTACGAGAAAAACAAGCTGCTTTTGAGTTAATGGACCCCATGTACAAGTCAATCATTCTGATGCCGTGTTGTTTGAAGCTGTGTCTCTGTTAATTTTTCAGAGAAGATTGAGGTTAATGACATGTTAAGATAGCCTTCAGTTCTGGCAGGGCTTGAAGCAAATATTAGTTTAGTACTGTCAGAAAGTACAAAGATAATGACATGCTAAGTGACAGAGGAATACTCTCAGCAGTCAGTGAGTTTGAAGTTAGAGCTTTGTATCCTTGTATCCTCTGCCCTACCGTCTCTCTCCTCTACTCCCTGGTACCCTGACCCGGGGTCCAAGGGGGAGTCTCACTAGCTATGGCAGACACTGTCAGAGCACAACTCTGTAAAGCTTTTTCAGACCTATGACAGACCAAAAGCTCACTTCTACTAATGCAAACTTTGAGCCTCTACTGCCATTTTCATCTCTTTCTAGTCTCAAAAGCATCGGGGCACAGCTGCAATGTAGAGAGCAGAAAAAGTGTGTGTGTGCACCCGTGTGCTTTTTTTCTATATAATTTGTAGATAAAAGAGAAGATGAATCTAAGACTACAATAACCAGTGAGGTTTGGGGTTGGAAAAGGGTCTCATTTTCCCCACTGACATGACAGACGGGAGAAAACAGATATGGATTTCAAGCCCCAGTCCACACTGGACAGGAATAGTGAAGCGATCTGGGCACGTGGGCATCCCCAGGAGGGCTCTGCGCAATGATCAGCCTGGAGGTGACAGATCACCAGAGGTACCTTGGAGGCTTCCAGCATTGGGAAAGACCTGACAGAGCAGTTGTGGGCATAGCCAGAGAGTCCTCTGAGAAAAAGTATGCCCAGGTTGTGTTTCTTTTCCTGACCACAGTGGACACTGGGCACAGTGTACAGACCACCTGCTTGTCCTTGCACCTTACTGTCCGCCCAGCTATACGTACCTTCAGTATATTCTCAGTTGGGTTCATTACCTCCTTAGTAATTTTAAACCCATATGCCTCTGTATGCCTGCACACACTACACAAGGGCATTACTTTATGTTTGTACCTTGGAATAAAGAAGAGGAAAGCAGAAAAGAACTTGCTCAGGAGCTGCTCGGCTCACAACCCCTGGTCACAAGCATCTTCCATAGGCCTGTGGGGAGGACTGTGAGGACGGCTGCTCCCTCTGCATGGGGTCGTGAGGGTGGGTGGGCTAGCTCAGGCATCCCACAGCCCTGCTCTAAAACAGACTCCGTACCAGCCTCACCCAGTGCCAAGCCAAGCGTGAATGTTCGAGTGCGTGGGAAGGGAGAAAAGGGATTTCCGCCTGTTGACTCCACATACCTGCTCAGAATCCGGCACAGCTTCTCGAGGTCAGAAATACGCTATGGCCAAGCAGGGATTGTTTCCCTAAGGGGATGTGATTACAATCCCAAACACTGAACTCCAGTCTTGACTTTCCACCCCATTTAACATGAATAAGTGGCCACCTCCCAAAGTAATTCTCTCATTCAACTAATTAATGCTTCAGGCCCCTGTTTTACAGCCCACACACATAGCAGCTCTTATACATGGACACAGTCTCGTTGAACAAACATGAGTTGTTTTACATACAGAACAGCTAAAAAATGTACAAAATACACAATGTCTTCATTAGAAAGAAGGAGAAAAAAATCCATGATCTATGGATTTTATTTATGGATTTAGATCCACAGACTACCATTTCTTTGCAGCTTAATTTCATTCTAGTTTTCTTTTCCACTGATTCTGTGCATTTAATTTTTTGCTCCACTTCTTTCCCTCCCAAGGCTCTAAACATAGCTCATTTCAACTCAGTCATACACTGTTCTCACATGCTTTACCTGTTTTCTGTCAACTTCTCTTCTTAGCTATTCCTGTTTTTTCCACCTGGCAATGAGGTCATTCTGCTGTCGTAAGACTTCTTTCAAACATCTTTTCCTCCCTCCAGTTGCCATCTATTCCTCCAGTCTTCAGATACATTTTGGACGAGTGTTTTCCTTCTGTATTCCTCCTATAGGAGCATCACTCAAAACACCTCGCTAATGTGGGTTGAGTTTGTACTTGGTTATTGAGCTATGGACCAAAGGTAGTCCATAAGTGATGCTGCCAATACCTTTTTTTTTTTTTTTTGGATTGACATTGGTTAATTACACTTATATGGCTTCATTGTACCAGTCTAATGAGCTATCTTGGTCTGGGAAAGACTTTAGAGTCTGGTATTGTAAAATAAAGAAACAAGCTTAAAATGAAAGACCTTACAGTCTTCTGATAAAATACAGAAACACATCAGAGGACTGAAAATATGGAAATGCACACCAGAAGAGGTTTTAGAAATTCTCTTCTAGTGTTTCCTCTCTTGGGGCCCTGTGCTGCCAACTCTTCCATTTTCCTGTAAAGAGAGTACACTTGTTTGCACATGTGAATGTAGAACTGAGCCTTAAGACATTAAGCTCTTTGGAGTAGGTATATTTGTTACTCTACGCAGTCATATTTCCAACCTTCTCTTTAAGAAAACATATCTTTTCTTTCTCATTTACTTGCCCATTTTATCTTATAACTCTAACTTCTCTGTGTCCTGTTCACCATTTCCTTCAGAGAGTCACAATTATGCCATGGTTCTCTCTTCCCTATAAAATGGAGATTAAGCAGTGAGAGACGAGAGAGCATTTCCATCTTGCTCACAGCTGGCACTTAAAGCTACCCGACAGGAGCGTTTGTGTCTGACTCTTCCTTGTTTATCTAATCATTTGCTCTAACGAATCGTTGCCCATGGGCTGTTTACGTACAAACAGGTTTTATGAAAAATCACACCCTGTTTATAGCAATTCATTAACTGGAAAGAGGCTATCTTAGCTAATTGAATTGTTATGTTTAAAGTGTTTCGTTCTGCTCTGGCCAGAAGCAAAGATCCATCAGTAAGAGCACAACCTGGTGAACTTCTTGTAGCTTAATTTTGTATAGCTCTTGTTCGAGGAAGAGGCCTGTAAGGGTTTTTGCCTTTTTTCACAGGTGCCGCCAGTGCTTCTGGACAAGCAGTTTTCAGAATTTACGCCGGATATCACACCCATTATTCTGGCTGCCCACACCAACAATTATGAAATCATAAAGCTCCTTGTGCAGAAAGGGGTCTCTGTGCCCAGGCCACACGAGGTCCGCTGCAACTGCGTCGAATGCGTCTCAAGTTCAGATGTGGACAGCCTCCGCCACTCTCGATCCAGACTCAATATCTACAAGGCCCTGGCAAGCCCATCGTTGATTGCTTTGTCCAGTGAGGATCCTTTCCTTACCGCTTTTCAACTGAGCTGGGAGCTGCAGGAGCTGAGTAAAGTCGAAAATGAATTTAAGTCGGAGTATGAGGAACTGTCACGGCAGTGCAAGCAATTTGCAAAAGATCTCCTGGATCAGACACGGAGTTCCAGGGAATTGGAAATTATTCTTAATTACAGAGATGATAATAGCTTGATAGAAGAACAAAGTGGTAATGATCTTGCAAGATTGAAACTGGCAATTAAGTACCGTCAAAAAGAGGTGAGTGTGCTGGAGAATATTTAAGCATATTTAGTAGTAGTAATGTGATAGGTAATAGCCTGAAATACATCCTTTTAACTGAGACAAATTGCTGCTTATCTTTTTTTGTTCTACAGGGTCTCTTCTTTTTTTATATTTTTAATTGGATGAATTTGAATAGCTGTTATAGTTTGATAGTATCAAAATTTAAAATGTTCTGTTATAGCACAGATCCAAAGAAACTTTTTTCTTTTGCCCCTGAATAGACATAGTCTCCAGTAGTTGTGCTCTGAAAAGCTCATCGGTAATAGAATGAGAAATATACACAGCGTGCTTCACAGACAGAAAAAGGAGGCTATGTGTTTAAACACCTATAAAATACTACAGGTACCTCTATAAAGAGGTTTCTTCAAAAAACAGCTGTTATAAATAGATAGTGAAACATAAGACTAATAGCAATGCATGACATCCCAGAACATTGAGATTCAGATTCTTTTTCGTAAAGAATCCAAAATGGAGATACCTGGGTATTGCGTTCCATGACAGCTAAAAATTCATGAATTTGCTTCACTAATACAGATGTTCAACTGGAATCAGAGGATGCCTGCATTTCTTATAAAAATACTCAAGTTCTTATGTGCATGCAAAAGCAAAAGAAGCAAGACAGAAAAATTAGTTAGGAAGACAGTTTCCCTGATAGTTCCAAAACTTCACTCGGTCCCCGCTCATCATCATGTCAGAATGTGTTTTATTCATCTCATTTGGAACCTGTACATCTGAAATTAACTGAACTGTGGAAGTGCATAGGCAAGACAAATGCCATTAATAATTAAATGTTACTTGTTCATATAAAATATGGCAAATGCTTAAGAAACTTCTGTGTTATATTGAGCTAATCTGTCTATCACTGCTAAATCTCTGTTTTGCAAAATAGAATAGTAAATGCATTAATATATTAAGTATGTTAGAAAGGTTTGCAGGAACAATAACCAAGCATGTAATGATTCTGTTGTCCATTTGAAATACAATTTAGTAATGCTAAGAACTTACCATGAAGATAGGGACCAACGGAATTATTGCTTTAAAAATATCTCAATTAGTCTCTGACTTCCTAAGTCTTCTAATAAGCATTTTTTCCTTCAGGAAATGTATTGCATATAATGTTTTAGGCAACATATTCACTGCATCCATAAATTATTTTCACATGGTACTATTCCAGACTTTTCTTAACAACTGTTATTTCTATTTCTTGAAGTGCCAATCCTGCCTGACAGTCATTTAAGAAATTCTAGCTTGGACTTCTGTTTTCCATAGGATCTATGCATTGAAATAAAATTCTGGCCTCTCATGTTTTGGTTGGGTTTTTTTAACCTAAATGAAACACTTAAATTTTCTTAATTTGAGATAGAGACAGTGAGAGACATCTGTAGGGTGAAATGGTTTTTTATAGTTGCATCTGATTCCCATGCCTAGTTAAATTGCAGTAATACAGCTGATTACACTTCGTTGATTCTTCCTAATAGCAAATATTAAATCAATACAGATTTAGCGCAACAATTCCAAACCAGTGGATCTCTTATATTTTACATACATTTTTCCTTTCTATAAATATTTCCCACTATACATACCATTTCAGTCTTCCTGAAGTAAAATCAAGTTTTATTAGATTGTTTTGCTGTGTTCCAAAATGTATTCTCTAATAGATGATGGAGCAAATAGTAGCCACTGTAACTGATCAGTCCTTCTATACCAAATTATTACAACAGTATTCTGGCAGGTACAGCTCCAAGGTCAAGAAACTTACCTCAGGCATAACAAATGCTTGGATTCTGGCTGTCCTGGTGCAGATGGATCATGATGAAAATAGATCAGATGGGTCTTTCTGTTGCTTGTGTTGAGGATGCTAGAGGTGCCACTGAATCCAGCATCCTCTGGAGTCTGGGGATTCTTTCGGCCCAAGCAGTGGAGCACAGCCAGGAGCACCTGGAGACCCAGGGTCTTCATCCCAGGCACAAGCATACTGACCAGCCCTGCTTACACAAGATCAGCCCCTTGATTGACTTCTCCTCTCCATTTTGCCATGCTTGTTCCCCCCTGATCTTTCCCCACCCTTTACCCTTCCCCTAATCATCCCATAATAAATTTTACATAATTTCACAAGACCCCACCAATATCCTGTAAGAACTGTGAATTTCCTATAAGTCCCATGAACCCCCTCACACATCCCATAATACTTATAATAATGATGCTTTCCCCTCTGTATGATCACTTACAAAGTTGAGGTTGACCCTCCTCGAGTCAGTTGCAGCTGGTCCTTTCATGGCCCATTCGTCAGAGGCTAAAGTCTCGATCTTCGTCATTGTCTCTATTATACCCTGGTTTCTGTGTTGAATTTACCACTTTTCTTGTTGTTTTCTATTTCTGTTATACTAATTAACCCTTAACCAGATAATTAAATGAACAAATAATTCAATGGACCAGATGGTCTCACATTTCATATACCCTTACACTACGACTATCTAAGGTAAGCTTGATGGCAAGCAGCAGAGGCAGCTTATAAGTCTTATTTTAAAAACAGCAGGAAAAAAGTGTGGGCTGGATTTTAACTATCCCATTAATATATTATTTTGGATTTTAACTGTTTAAAAATACTGGTTTGCGGTAATACATCTGTTTCCTCTCCTATGAAGACAGGCTGAGAGTAGGGGTTGTTCAGCCTGGAGAAGAGAAGGGTCCGGGGAGACCTTGTTGAGGCCTTCCAGTACCTGAAGGGGGCCTACAGGAAAGATGAGGAGAGGCTCTTTATCAGGGAGTGAAGTGATAGGATGAGGGGTAGTGGTTTTAAACTGAAAAAGCATAGATTTAGATTAGATATTAGGAAGAAATTCTTCACTGTGAGGGTGGTGAGGCACTGGAACAGGTTGCCCAGGGAAGTTGTGGATGCCCCATCCTGGAAGTGTTCAAGGCCAGGCTGGATGGGGCTTTGAGCAACCTGGTGTAGAGGGAGGTGTCCCTGCCCATGTCAGGGGGGTTGGAACTGGATGATTAAGGTGCTTTCCAGCCTAGACCATTCTATGATTCTATGATTCCTCTGCCCTATGTGTCTTAAGCACC
Organism: Charadrius vociferus; assembly: GCF_000708025.1. NCBI lineage: Eukaryota > Metazoa > Chordata > Aves > Charadriiformes > Charadriidae > Charadrius > Charadrius vociferus. The sequence continues at coordinate 3,156,844 of NW_009649167.1, read as the reverse complement.
AAAAGTCAGTTCTCCACCAAAGACTTTTCTTTATGACAGGAGCAAACATGGATTTGTGGGGTTTTTGATGCTGTCAGTTCTAGTTATTATCTTTCTTTCTCTGAACTTGCCGGCTATCCTGCAAAATAATAACAAAAAAAAACCACCAAAAACATAACCCACCCCCAACAAAACAGTAAAACAGATAAGAATGCATTGTCTTCCTTTTTTATCCTACCACCCATCCCTAATATCTCAACCTTTATTTACGCTATTACCAAAGGACATTTTAATGCTATATTGGGGCTGAGGTCAGAGCTGAATGAGTAAGTAATCAGGTCTAGTTGTTCAGAACATCTACTCTAAGTCCAGAAATTGCAGCTAAAAGTAACAAAATAATGAAGAATGAGGACGGGTAAAATAGGAACATGTATACTTTTACATTGCTTTTACAATTAATTGCTCAGGACTTAAAGATTACTTTTTTCTTTCAAGTTGAAAATAGCACCAAAAATTACTGGCAATAATTCCTCTTGGCGTTAATAAGCAAGTGAGTACGAAACATGTTAGAACGCAACTTTGCGAAGGGCTGGAGTAAGCTTTGGAATATATGACTTGGTTACATCTCAAAGACACAAGATTGGCTACGAACAGCAGACTGAGAGTGCTTGTAGGAGAAGCAGACAAGTGAATGGTGAAGCATTTTCATTATGTAAAGAAAGGAAAATTGACAAACATGAGAAAAGATAATTACGAAGCTGGGAGTTGTTGAGGAGCTTCAAAATGACATAGTGTTTTATCAAATGTAGATCTAGAAATACCTTGTAGTGAGCAGAGGAAGGCTCTTAAAAGTGAAGAGATTAAGCAGTGCTTGGTGTAGTGGTCTACAAGCCCCTGGTACCACCTCTGTATTATCATCTATGGAAATAAAGAAAGAACATTCATTCTCAGAGCTGTCTGCATTGTTCATGGTCACCACAATGCCCCTGAAGTGGGCCTTTTCCACAAAACCAAACAGTTTATGCCAGTTGGATTTGAGGTTCTCCACAATGAAAGGTGCTGATCATCTGAATTTCCATTCCTTTCCCACTTGCCATAATACTGTGATCCTCATTCACGTACTGTCAAAAGGCAACGCAGCGGTATCAGTTCTCAGTCCATGGAGTCATGTCAGAGGGAACCTACTATGTATTACCAAGGAAGAAACTTCCCTGATAAAACCATCTATGTTCTTCCGTTAATAACTAATGAGGTTGAAAGAGACACAGTTTCAAGTTTACACTGCTGGCAAGACTGTGGGTAATATCTGTTTTGAGTTAGGTGGCAGAACCAGACGGTATCTGCCAGCATGTATGTTTTGTGTGCTCACCCACATTTTTTTTTAGCGTAGCACATGGGACAGAGTACCCAAGGTACCTTTTTTTTTTTTTTTTCCCCTGTTCATTTTGCAGCACTGATGCTGTTTGATTATAAGCAACGGCACGTTGCTGATGCTTGTGGTGCCTGTTTCTGACACCTACTGTTGCCTGGGCTACCACTAGCAGCAGAGAAGAGAGAAGCATTGGGCACAAACATTTCATTGTCTAATTACCTACTGCATAATATTATCTCAGCTAGGAGAGAGTTTGGTTTTATGAAGGCTGTCACTTATAATTTCACTGTGCTAGATTCTAGGCACACAGTGAGAAATAGTTTCCCATTTTCCTGAACTAAATAAAAATGTTATCTGATTCAACTGCCCTTTCATTCACAGATATGGAAGGGAATCCCTGAACCTGTATGTGATTCACAAGCAGAAGTTATGAGTTTAAGTAATTTGCAGACCCCTGGTCCAGCAATGCAATTAAGTAGCAGAGGATCATAGCAGTCTAATAATTAGTAAACAGTCATCTTTGTCACTAATTGCAAAATGCATTTTCTGACTCATATATATTGAGAGTTTTTAATAGAGAAATCAGAGCAAAACCCCAGTGTCTCTCCACTCTGCAGTTATCTTTGGTTTAGCTTTGGTTCTGTTTAGGTCTCATACATATATTTGCACATATGGGAAGGAGCATTTACTAAAATGCTTACTAATTTTCCTATATATGTGAAATAAAGAAGGGGGAGGAGGGAGATTAATAGACTGAATTAATACCCTCTGGTTTCACTGTAGGTTTAATCAGTGTGATTTAAATACTTGTAATTTATATCTCTGTCTCCTCTTGCCCCATACTAACTGGTCCTTGTTACTTAAGCTATAGCTGTACAAGCTCAAACATAGTGGCAGGGTGAGGTTATAATTATTGGAAGTATTGTCTCATTTTGCTTTGTTATTAGGCATTCTGATATCAACATAGAAGAAATGAATTTTTAGGTATAGCTGTTAACCTTTTCTCTTTCGCTTTTCAAATGAATAAAGACAGGCTAGTTTTTTGGTGTTTTTTTTTTCTTTTTAGTTTCCATTCTTAGTTTACTCTGATCATCTTTCACTTCCTCTGTAAGTACAGGATCATTAGAAAATTTGGAATACTTGATATTAGCAGGATGTAAAGAAGGTTAAATTCTGCACATACCAGTTTGGCACCCTTGAAACATTTTAATAAGCTTTTTTATGCCTTTATCTTTAAAAACTAAAGTAAATACATACTTACAGCATCCATGTGTGGTTATGGATCATGTTAAGGTGTAGATAAAGAAGCAAGAACTAAATTTGCTAAAAGATGCATTCAGGAAGGACATTTTTCCTGATCCTGAATTAACTTTTTAAAGTTTGATTTAAAACATAGAACCGTTTCTAAATTTTCATGTCTCTTTTCAGTACATTTCTATAGACATGTATAATCGATATTTACCAAAAATTTGTCTGCTTAACTACTAAAACTCTCCCTAATTCCTCTAGTTGGTCTTCTAACAGTTCCCACTTCCCAGGGGCAAGCCCTGATTTTCTGAGTTGTTTGCACCTGCAGAGCTTCAATTGGCAAAGAGGCAGAGAAAGAGTGAAAGTGGGAGTGGATTTTAACAATTTAATGCAGTTAAAGACACTTAGATTTAATAAAAGTACAGGCTTTATTAATAAGAATTTCAGGGGAAAAAAAAATCAGGAAAATCAGCTTCAGACTAGCTTGCTCACTCACTTGCAGGCAGACAAGTGAGACAGGACTCACCCACATAGGAGACGCACATCACGGACCAACAGGTTTTAACATAAACCTGTATGTTCCCATAAAACACACACCAAAGATTCCTGATATGAGCAATATCATCCTGATATGAGCAGAATCATTAACAAATTATTAATTACTTAATTAAATCTTAAATATAAATTTATAATATTCACATTTCATAGATCAATTCTTGTTTTCTTGGAAAATGGTGCTGCAGGATAAAAGAAGTTGTTGCTGATAATAAAAGCCATCTGTTTGCTCATGCTCAAAAGAGGACTTTTAAAAATGCAATCACCAGTTCTTCACTAGTTTTCTATGCAAAATATAGCCTCAGTGAAATGGAAATGTTTCACAATAATGTCACAAATTCAGTGAAATTCTCAATGAAAACATGTCAAATCATTTCAAATCTGTCATTTCATGTCGATGTCTAAACACTTCATTTCAATAAAGTAAAGCATTTTGTTTGACTGCAGTTTCTTTTTACTGCACTTGGACTTTAACATTTTTGACAATGTCATGCTTATAGCTAATATCATCCATATCATATTATTATACAAAGCAGTATAAACGTGATAGAAAGCAAAAATTATTCCTTATCAAAATTGAGTATCTCAACAATGCCTAGAGAAAATAATTTTAAAGTACTGAAATGAAAATTTGCCATGTTCTTAGTTATGTTTTTTAATGTTTAAACTGCCATTCTATTGGGAACGTTGGCTTTTTATTCAGATATGGAATATAAAATATGTCTGGAAATGCTGGAAATTTCTGTAGAGCTCCTCTGGCAGTAGTACAGTTTAAGAGTCTAAGTCAAGCTATCTGACTGTCTCAGAGAGCAGAATTTTCCTCTTGAAACACAGATTGATTTTGAGTAATTTTCATAGCCATTATAATGAATTTCTCATTAAAATTCTTTCAGATGCAAAAGCCTGAATTATTGACTCTGCAATCAGGAATGACACTGGAAACACAACATCTAAGAATTAGCCTGTGTTTAAATAAAATACACCTGAAAGATAAACAGAAACACAGCAGCCATGTGTTAGCGAGTCACTGTTTATGTGAATATTTGTCAAAAGACTGGAAAGGTGCAGTCAGAAGTCTCCATGTAAAAAAATAACAAAACTCCACAAAAAAGGTACTCTGATAATATTTGGACATTTTTAACACCAAAGAAAGATGTGTTTAGTCTATGAAGCCCATAACTGAGAGAAGTGATATATGCACGTTTGGGTCCGTGTCTCCAAAAGACCCATTTCTGCAGACTCTCAGCCACAGTATTCAAAAAGTTTGATAAACATTTTTCTGAGCAAGAGCCAGGTGCAGTAAAACAGGTCATATGTTTGCTTTGTAAATTCTGTAAAAGTCTCTGTGTTTATAGATAAAGACTCCACAGACTGTTAAATAGCATAAATTATGTAAGTACCTTATCCGCTACACATACTTAAAGTCTTACTGTAATTGGTTATCTATTACCTCAGAACTGAATGAAGTGTAGGTGTCCCTGTGGAAGCTGTACTTACTGCTGCTAGAAAAAAATGCTCTTTAATCACAGGGTGGGAGCACATCTGCTTAATACAGCATTTAATTGTGCCTACATTTTAAATGCGTGGTGAAGCAATCCTCCCAAAGTATGTGAGCAAATTCCTGATACAGTCAAGAGACAGAGGTATGCACAGAGGGAGATCCTGTCTGCTCAAGATAAGGCATCTAAGTTAACTCCAGAGACATCTCTCTCTGCTCCCTTGGCTGGGTAAGGAAACAGGGCACTTCAATTAGAAGAATTACTTCGCTAGGCATTGAAAATGTAGCTGCAAGTTAGACAACTTATGGCATCAACTGCAATTTCTACCCTGTGGTAACAGAGTTTTCGGATTCTGAAGGCTCAGAGCCCACGTAAGGGGAAATGAATCTCGGCAGTAACTTTTTAATGATGTCTCAGAAGGCATCGATAACCTTTGAATGCTATATGCCGCACACAAGTTTCAACCCTCTAGTCGCAGTTCTAGTTAAACTATTCATGAACTGACACCAACGTCTTTTTATTTTGAACACTTGCTAGAAGTAATTAACTCAAAGAGGAGGAGACTTGCTGCTAACGAAGTACGGTGGAAATTTCTCATTTCAGTTCCTTTTCTGCATCTTCCTTAAATGAAATGTTGCTGAGGTGTCTGCCTCAAGCGAGAGCAACCAGTAGTGCATATCCCTAACCAGCAGTGCACAATCCTTCTGCTGGGATGTGACCAGCAGCAACAGAAGTTGGCTTTTGGTTTGAAGGGGTCACTACTAATGCATCTACAAGCTTCTCTACAAGCTTGGGGTAGATTTAGCACCATAAGCTATTTTTTGCTGCTTACAATAACAAAACATTTGCTTAACAAACAAAATTTTAGAGAAGGAAAATCTTTAACAAGGTGAATAAATAAGGTTGTGCACAGGATTTCATTTTGAGTGTAAACCTATAACTACAGGAAGTTTACAGCCTTCATTCCTCCCTCCATATACTTGCTGGGGATCTGGCTGTTCTTCCTCCGACACCTGCAGGAGTATCTAATCCACAGCTCAGCTTAGTTAGTTTTGCTGGGTGGTAAGCCCCAGACTGAGCTGCGGTAGGATTTGCATCTGCTGGCTGCCTCCATTCCTCCCATGGCCTTCATCAGCCACTCCTGGCTGCTGCCACCCCCTCCCTTGTGCAGCTCCTCCTTCCTGCTCCCCACATCTTCTTCCACAGCTGTACCAGCAGCTATGCTTCACTCCACTCCTCATTCCAAGTCATTTTGGCAAAGCCCAAGAACTCCAAATAAGTGGTATTATTTCAGCTGTAGTAACTGCCCTTGGAGCATTAAGAGCTCATACAGGCATCTAACTTGCAGAGGAGTATTTAAATCCTTTCTGTTTTCCTGGTTTCCAAGCTCCCGGGACACTCTTAAGCGGCCCCTCCTCTCTCACATATCTTGTGGGAGGCTCTTACACAAAGTCTTCTGTCCTTCTATCCAAGATCTAAGCTTTCCGTGCCTGTGCTAGGTGCAATAGGCCTGAGATAGAGTGACTGCTTAACCGAGGCACATTTGAACATGATGGCTGAAACTTCTGCAAGCTCTTGTGCCTTCAGAGAGATCAGATCTTTATTTAAATTTTCAAGTAGATAAGAAAACTTTCTAAACTTTACAACTTCAGGTGTTAAAGTAGAAAACTGAAGAGAGGTGTTGAGTATGGCACTGGTACGGCAAACAGGAGCTTATGTTGTGAAAGTCATATAGCTCTGGAGTTTGACTGTTGGCATTTGAACTTCTAGGGTATTTTTCACACTGAAAAGAAAATGTTCAATACAAAGCTGTTAACAAGTCCTGCTTACAGAGACATTTGGCTTTCTTTTGCGAATAATAGGATGACATTCTTCCCCACTCCATTCATCAGATCATCATCAGGCCATCTCCTTTGGCATGGTCCCACGATGTCTCCCATTCTCCTTTGACCCACTTACTTCTAGCCCAAGACTTGATAAATTCTGGTGCGTAGTGGAGTTATCACAAGTAAGAGGAATTTGCTAGCACTCTGATAATGCTCATTTGAACTGTGAGGTCTCACCATCTATTATTTCATGATTATTCAAGGTATTAGAATAGCTTTCAGTCAATAGTTTGGATTGAATGACACAGCTGAGAAAATTAAGAACTCCCTTGGTGGTTATTTGAACACATAAAATGTACTAGAGACTCTATGTTCTTTTGATATCATCTCAATAGCTTTCCCTTGTGATACATTTAAACATCATTTCTCCTTTTTATTGGCACACTCCAGGAACCTCACGATCCATATTTATTTCTTCATAACCCTTTGTCTCCTCTTTTTCCTAACCCTAGCTCCCTTTTCTTACTGAATTGCAGAGACTATTGCCCGTTGTCCATTCTCTATCGCACTGTCCACAGGTACTATATTATTACAGATATTCCTGGGCTCCATCCACTGCCTCTGCTTTTGCCTACCAAACAGGGAGGCTACAGACAAATGTCGGCAGGAGGTAAAAGGAGCTTGAGGCTTAGAGATAATCATTCCCTAGGCTGAACACCAGGAGAACAGTGTCTCATTCCCACGCAGTCTCACGCATTTTGGTTGAATCTTGTTTTCCCTAATTAAGTGACTCCGTCTTGGGAGAGAGAGTAGATCAAACAGGACTCCTAGGACCAAAAACCCTTATAAAGACACATAGGTCATGAAAAGAAACTACTCTTGTTTCCCAGGCTCAGTTACAGAAGGGACAGTATGGTTAAGCAGACAGAACAGGGGATTTTAGTCTGTCCTTTGCCACCAGCTCGCTCAGTGATTTTGGAAAGATGATTCCAAGTCAGAGTAAAATAAAGTAAAGGTATCTGCAGCTTCTGTCTAACTTTGGAAGTATATAGACTCCCTAATCACTTTAAGATTTAGTGCAATAATTACTTGGGTCACTATCTGTGCCTGCTGGCTATTCATCCACTGAAATCCACGTGTGTTGAGTTTCCTGGTGCCTTATTCATATCTCATCCCCCAAAAGGATTCCCAAAGGGTGACGTGAACTCCTTACTCTGTCTGAAAGGTTGCTCCCTGAGAGTGCGAGAAGTATGGAGAGTGCTCCAGTTTACCTTGCCTTGGGATCGTCTGTCTTTTCTGATGAAGTTGACAAGTGTGCTTCAGATCAGCTTGCAAGGCGGACTTACCCCACAGTCTATACATAGCTTCAATATCAGTTTCCATGTCAGTCTGTCTGGACAGATCTTTGGTGCCTTGTCTTTCCACAAGAATGCAGTGCTTTGATCTACACGCAGCAGTGCACCTTCAACCACTTATCACCTCCTATTATGAAGCGGATGTATCAGATCTACTATGTATAGGATCTTCAGGATACTTTTTGCCTATTGTTTATGGGGTTTGTGCTGTTCTCAGCACAATCAGTCCTTAGTTGCAGGTAGGGCCTGTTTGTGCTACTATAACACTTTGCGAGCAGTAATTACATTGTAAGGCTGACTGCAGCTCCTAATGATAAAGGGTGGAGTAAATACTGCAGGAATCACTTTTGTTTGTTTGTTTCATTCCTTAAGGCTTGTATTTTACTCATTTTGTGGATAAAGCACTCATGACACAAACAAAACAGATAATCTAGTCGTTCATTTCTTCTTCATGAATGAAACTAATCCAACCTACCTCAGCAGAAAGAGGGTACAGCTAGAGCAACCTATGGTACTCACTGACTCATCTTCTGCCTTGGTGTTACTTGATAAAACTCTGGCTTAGACCAGCCACAGAACTGCTCTATTGCTTATGCTTCAAAAAAATTTTGAGGACTTTTAGAATTTGAATCTGCCTAAGAGAACGTCTTCTTGAGCAAAACTCTAGAAGAAGTTGCTGTTGTTAGTTATAGCTTCAGTTGTGTAGAAAACAATACACCAATGTCTGCTAAATACTGTTGTGGGGACTGAAGGAAGGATTGGGTAAAAAAAAAGCATGCTAAGTTTTTACTGAAAGATTGTGAAAAGCTTGCTAGATTGTTGCTTAAAGAAATCAGTTTGATTTCATTAATATCACTAATGAATATAAAATATAACTAGTCTTCTATGTTGCTTAACTTCCCTGGTAATTTCACTTACATTTATATGGTGCTAGATTTACAAGACCTGACACAGCTTAAAACAAGTGCAAAGGCATGCTGAACTAGAATAAACAGAGGAGATAACTGAAAGCACATGTTTTTTTCTCAGCGATGTTTTCCTTTTTACATTAAATTTGGTCTCCCGGTAATGGAAGTAGACCATTTAGCAGGTTATATATGTTGGAAGTCATGCTTTGCAGACCGCTCAGGAACTGATCTGCTTATCTGATATGTAACTACTTTGAGTTTTCTTTTTTTCCTGCTTAGGCAAATGCTTAGCAGGCCTAGGACAAAGAATTGAGATTGAAGACTCATTCTGGCTTGCACACTCCACATTAGAAGGTGTGTCAGGGATTCAATAGCTCAACAGTTTTCCTTTACACAATAACCCGTATTTCCTGTGTCGTGTATGTCTTGCACAGACATCTTGGATGTACTTGGGCATGTCAAATGGCACAAGAGATGTAAGAACTGAAAACTCTTTCAGGTCTACCTGTTGTTTACAAGTGAGCTAGTTAGGTAAGCTCCTGTTACAGTCAGTAGGTCCGTAGAGTGTGATTCAGCTGAACAGGCACTGGGGACCAACTTAGTTTCCAAGGCACAGGTGTCTAGTGTTATTTGAGATAACCTAAGCTATGAGATGAATAAACAGAGCTGGTAGATATGACACAATACCTATGGGGGATATGTGCGCTTCCAAACCAGGAACCAGAAGCCAGAATAGTTCAAAACAGCACTAGATGTCTATATGTAGGTAACTGAACTGTATCTCCAGATGTAAGGTAAATTTCTTCTTGGGGTCCATTGACTGTATTAACTAGATAGTCACTGACGATGGGAACTTAGTTAAGTAAGGCACACTACTTACATGTGCTTAAATCTAGGTATTTGAACTCAGACTGGATCCCTAGTCTGTGGCAGGCATTCATGGAGAGGAACAGCCACTTATAGAATGTTATTCTGTTCATCTAATCTAAAATGAGGTTGTTTGTCCTTTGGAGGTGCCTTTTCTCCCCATTGGGTGGTGAAAATAGGTCCTGATGACTGTCTTAGACCATATTTTCTATAGTTAAAGTTATAACGGCATTCATTTCAACTTGGGTGTCCAGCTTTGCAATAATCAGAGTTTCTCTGCAATACTGTCATCTGCTGTGTGACAGCACAGGAAGGATAATGCCTTCTGGCATCATCATTTTATACTGTCACTTTCCCCCAATACCATATGCAACAGCCACTGGCAATGTTTCTTAGAGAACATAAGTCACACAGCTTTAAAGTCACACAGATTTAAAGACTGCTTCCTTTCTTCACAGCTAGTGACTTATAACTATTCTTGACCAGTTCCATACAACGATGTGTCCATTCTGGAGGGGCAGATTTCCCTGTCCTCTGCATATATGTCTGAATAGCATCTTGACACTGCCAGCTACTTAAGTTTGCCTCTTCTCTGTTCTCCCCTGACACAATGAATCTATCAGTATTTTCCATGCAGTTTTTCTGTTTCATTCTTGGCTTGAATTCTGTAATCTCTGTGAAATCCCCAAATAGGGTACTTTATTGTTTTGTGTTTTTTTTTAATCTTTCTGCTTTAATTCAGGTCCTACCATTCTAATTCGATATTTACTGTTTCCATTATTGTATTCATATCAGATACTCCTCTAGCGAAAGATGCAAAGTTTTAGCAAGGCGAAAGGTTGAGGAAATTGTTGTTGAGAAACTTTGCAAAAATAAGACATTTTGAGGAAAGCTTTTTAAAGATGAAAACTCTTTTGCTAGGAGGAGAATAGGCTCCGTTGTTGGTGAGCGCTGGCAAACAAGCAAGGATTTCATAAGGAAGGATTTTACAGAATGTTTTTAAGAGCAGGGGAAAGCCAAAGGTGAATGCATATGAATAAGAGAAGAAACAAATCTAGAGCTTAACATCCTCTGGCATGTTCTATATTACATCAAATCATAGCTTTTATGCTTTGAATGTGTTTCATTCCTGAATAATGTTGTAAAAATGTGAGGATCCTTAATGTTTGTGGGAGAGAAAGACCAATGAAGATCTTCAGCAAGTAGAAATCATGGAAGGTCTGCAAAATGCAACATGCCTGTGCTCTGTTGCCCAAGTACAGGATCTGGCTCATTGTTTTTTTTAGGTGGATGAAGAGGAAAAGGAAACGGTTTGCTCTGCCTGCTGTGCAGAAAAGATAATAATATTTAATTATCAGGGTAATGTTGTCATTTAAATTAGAGGTTGTTCTAAATAGCTAACCTTAAGGGCTTCATTAGCAGCCCTGTTATGGTTCACAAAAAGACATGACTCAGTTACACAGCGATTGATATTAAGACAAGCTAAAAGTGTAACAGAAGGTAAAAAAGGTTTGACACGTTATTAATAAAATTAGTTCAAAGCTTGGACTCTTTTTTTGTCCTCTTTATAGCATGTAGAAAGAAACTAGAAATAGCCATTCCTGTAGTGTGTTTGTGCCACAAGTCCCTGACTCATTCCACATAGCCTCAGGTATTCAACTAATGTACCTATGTCAGCAGCCTAGCCTTGGGTCCCCGCATAGTCAGTGGGAAGAGGCAGACTTCTCCAGACAGAAATTCAGGCTGTCTAAGAATAAAATCATTTTTGTCACCACCCACATTATTTACCTTTATTGCAGAGGAGACATGGGATAACTAGATGTGTTATGCAGGCTAAAAAGAAAGTAAGATCCTTTAAGAAGAATAACATGTAATTTCTGGAAGGTAGGTGACAGTGGGCATGTGCTATTTTTTTTTAAGTCTTGATATTTTGTCATTCTGAGAACTGGAAAAGCCTCTTAAGCTGAGACAGATGAACCTTGAGGGCTTGTTTACTGGAATCCCTTTGGCAATCTAAGATGTAGCTTCCCTTCTAATGCACAGTATGATCTAAGGATCTGCCTTAGCAAGTAAGTTCAGAGAGAAACCAGGTTTACCCCAAAGACTTATCTATATTGTTTATACACAGTTACATATTCAGTCTTGGTGGGCATAGACTCATTCTAGAGTTTATTGGAGGGGAAAAGCCTAAATAGATCTTTAAGGTCCCTTCCAACCCAAACCATTCTACGACTCTACATTAAAAGTCTGTCTTGCTTTAGGGATAAGGCCTCACTCATGCAGTCTGGACAGGTCATGTTTGAGTTACAGAAATGGTTGAACAGTCTCAAATCAGCTCTTCCTAAGCAGTTGAATGTTTCTGGACCTGAGCTACATACAGATTAAGAGCCAACAATTTGAATAGAAATAGGTGAGCCTCAGAGTTCACTGCACTAATGTCAAGAACTAATGTTCTTGAACCTGTTCTTCACTTTTCAAAGAAACATAACTTCTCTTTGACCACCATGATCCATGTATCCACCCTACAGAGGAGCTGGCAATGCATCCTTGGAAGATAGCTTTATAGGACTTGTACTGTTTGCAGAGGCAGCACCTTCCTCCAAGCAAAATCAGGTGTTTGGGAGCCTCCATCATGTCATGCTGGGACTTATTTTCACTGACATACAGAGATTGGGTGATGCAAAGATGCCTTCCAGAGGTTTGTTCTGAGAGAAAAATCCTCAATTTTACATGAAGACTCTCAAAATCAGATGGAAAGTTTTGCAAGAGATAATTGTTGTTAGATCTATGACATCCTGCAAGACTCCATTTGTGTTGAGCCATTTCTTCATCCTTATTTCTAAAACTGGAAACCTGTACTGAACAGACTCAAAATCAAAGTCAAAATCTTGAAATAAAGAGACAAAGCTTTTATATGCACTGAAAAATATTTTCTTTCGCTGCATCTGGCCCTATTCTCAATACAAATATATTAGTCAAATCACATTAAAGATGAGTAGCATAGTCACACTTGAATGAAGAGAGATTATCATTTTCATTACAGCAAATTAATGTCAGGTCTTCCTAACCTGGCTGTGAAAAATTGTTCTTTGCTCTGTACTAAACCTTGGCAAAAGTGGTCTAGGAGTAGGAGCGCTTTTTGTTTTCAGTGACAGATCTTTCCAGGTGTAATCATTGCAAATTACAGTGTGCAAATGGTGGTTAAACAAGACCTTGTCAATACTTAAGACTATATTAGTTTGAAGTTGGCTTGCTTTTCTGTTACAGCTTTTTCAGTTAGGGTATACATACCTGACCCCAGAAACACCACTTGGACACTAACTAGATTTATGGCCAAAGAGATATCATTTACCTTGAAATCATCAAGGCTTTGGACACCATTTCTTACTGTATTGTTGTATCCAAGTTAGAACATCACAGTCTGGGTGGAAGAACAATATAGGTAAAAAATTAGTTGGATGATCAAGCTTAGAGGGTTGTGGTTGATGGGCCATACGCTACCTGAAGATAGGTAAAAACTGCAGTGCTGCAAGGATCCGTACTGGCCCAGATTTGTTAGTGACCTGGGGAAGATGGAGGAGTGCAATCTTAAAAATTTTGCAGATGACTCTAAGTTTGAGAGACCAGCTGATATACTCAAGACAGGGCTGCCATTTAGAGAGACCAAGACAGGCTGGAGGAACAGGCTGACAGGAGCCTAGTGAAAATGAACAAGGACAAATTCGAAGTCCTGAACCTGGGAAGGGAGAAGCCCTGCAGTGACGCAGGCTGGGGACTGACTATCTGGCAGCAATGCAGAAAAGGAGCTGGAGGTGTTCACACCTCCAGCTGAAAAAGGGCCAGCAGTAAAGGCGGCTAACAATAACCTGGGCTGTAGTAACAGGAACATGGCTGAGGTAAGTGATTGTCACCCTCTAATCATCACTCATGCAACCACATCTGAATACTGCATCCAGCTTTGGGTCCCTCAATACAAAAGATGCATGGATAAACTGGAGCAAGTTTAGTGAGATGGTGGAGGGCTGGAGCACTTCCTCTCTGAGGAGGAACCAAGGGAGCAAGGCCGGTTCAGCCTTGAGCAGAGATGACTTCAGGGAGAACCAACATCACCCCCAGTGACTACAGGGTGGTCATTGAGGATATGGAGCCAGACTCTTCACAGTGGTGCATTGTGGAAGGACAATAAACAATGAGCGTCAGTTGCAAGAAGAAAAGTTTGGACTGGATATAAAGAAAAAACTTTCCCCATGAGGACAGTTAGGCAATGGAACAGGTTTCCTAGACAGGTTATTCTTTCTCCATCCTTGGAGATTTTCAAGACTTAACTGAATAAAGCCCTAAGCAACCCAGTCTGATCTCACAGGTGGCCCTGGTTTGGGCAGGAGGTTGGGCAAGTCACTTCCTGAGGTCCCTTCCAGCCTGAGTTATCCTATGATCTGATGACAGAAACTGAGGAGCCATATTCATTCTAGCCAGCATGCTTGGAAGTCTCTGTGAAGATGTCATCAGGCGTACAGAGGATGACAGATACTTGCCTCTCTCTTCTTCTGTGGTATTAAGAAATGTGACCACGTTAGTCTTTCTCATACGTGTTTGCTCGTATATGCCCTGGCATTTCAGCCAAAGCATGAGAGGAACATTTTTGCATCTTCTTAACCCTTAACATCTTTTAAGGGTAAGGAAAAATATTGCTGTTGTTGTTAACATTGTAGCAATACTCCAGGGATATTTAACTTCACATATAGTTCAACAAGTTTGAAACAACCAAACAATATGAATTTTGAAATGATTAAGGAAGGAGAAGTGTAGATCGGTATAAAACTATTTACTACATCAGAAGATAGAGTATGAAAGTGTTCGGTTTAGATATTTTTTTCCCCCCAGGCATGAAACACAAATACTTAGTATTAGAAGTAAAAGTAGTCACCACAACAACAAAAAATTAAGACAACGGACTATTTAGCAATTGTATATTATTCTTCCTCTACCAATTTTTTAATAAATATGATGATGCTACCTCAAAACATTTAGGGGAAAATTATTATCTTGTAATTTTCAAAAGGAAAATTAAGGCAAAGAAATTCCCTTCTTTTCTGCTTTCCTTCCTTCACAAATGCAATTAATGTAAATTGACCATAGTCATAACACTGCCAATGTAAATATTATGCCAATACAAACATAAATATTATTCTCTCAGCCTTGAGTCCTTTGGCTTCTATCCTTTCTCAGTTTCCATGGAAAGCTGGGTTTTGTAACAGGTCCAGCAAGTTCAGTACTTTAGAAAAACATTTCCCCAAAGCAATGGTGAGATATATCTGCCATCAAGCCTTCTTTTCAAAACAGAAGGTGAGTTTTTGCCTTTGTAAGCTGTCAAGTTTAGTGATTAAGGGTTTGCTGTGTCAGATCCCTTGTTGGGGTTTCTAAAATTCCCCACAAAAAAAACCCCACCCTGATGTTAGATTATCTTTGAAGTTCTGAAATGAAGCACCAAAGGAGCTTGCAGTTAAAACTGAAGTGTGCTGCTGCTGTTTCCCCACACAATTACAGTGTAATTTAGTTGACATTATAGTCCAGTTACCACATATGGATTGTTTTGGCTGCCATCCTCTCTGTTCCTCACTGAAGTGTTTGGATGCTGAAGAAATCACAGATTTGTTGTGGTGATGGAGGCTGGAGTCAGGAGCACTAGAGCTTCTGTCAGGGTTGGAGCTGTCTGGCACAGAGTAGGCAGCGGTAAGGAATAAAGAGGAATAAAGAGGTCTCACAACCATCACCTCAGCAAGGTGGTGTTTCAAGAGTAAATTTAAGAGGGGTGTTTGGTAAAGAAGCGGTGTTGCTTCCCTGATTACGGTATTTGATGGTGTTAGCATGAGACCTTTACAGCTGCAGGCTGGATATTGTGGAGAAAAATAGATAATGAACATGACTCTGGCTCAGGAGGCATCACCCAGCCTGCCTAAATTTAAATCTAAATTTAAATTGCACTTCATGTAGGAAATTCAATGTTTTTGCAGGTTTGCTTTGGATTTTTGCCCTGTATTCACTTATCTCCTACTGTACAATAAGCTTCTTTATTCTTAATTACAACATATGTCTGATTCTCAAATAAATTTCAGTTTAAGGAATCATGATTTCATGCATATGATCAGGATACATCTGCTTAAGACCACAGAAGAGTGCAAAGGAAGCAAAATACTCCTTCAGAGTACCAGTGAGCTGCCTTTCACAAGGATTAAAGAGCAGCTTTTTCTTAGAAATGTACCTTTTCTGACTTGCTGGAGCAGAAGTTAGGGCATGCATGTCATGCAGGCAGTGACAACAGCCTATGGAGTGTATTTCTCTGTCAGTGAACAAATTGCCCTTGCTTTGTCGAGGAAGAATGTAGCCACAAACCTTCAGGGACTGAAAAACAGCCTTTGGTTATATTGTTCCACATACGCCTCTTCCACCTCTAGCTTTTTTGCAAAGGGCCATTTTCCTCCACATTTTTAAATAAAATATATTCCTTTAGCTGGAACTGTAAGCCAATGTGTTTTACTCCATCTCCGTAAGAAATACCTATGGAAATCAGGCAAACAAAAACATCTCCTGAGTTACCCAGTTTCTAGGAGCATGCAATGAAACACCAGTCTAACACAGAAACATATCGCGTAAATCACATTGTACAAGAAACTGGTCTTTGAGACTTGTCTGTACTGCTAAATGAAAGCAAACCACAGCATGACACTAAGGCCAAGTGATACTAAGGGATTTATATGCAAACAGGCTGCAGCGAGCTGCAGATTTACCTTTCATAGAGCCGTCTGGAGATGTCACAACTGGAACCAGGCAAGACCAAATAGGTAGCGGGGATGAATGGGGTCCAGTGTTCAAACTCAGTCACTGTTCGATTTCTCAGTGTAGATGTGGCCTCAACATCCCTCAAAGTGACACATAAGTAAAAACTCTAGTAAAACAGGCTCTTTATTGGTTCCTTTGTTGCTCTGATTCTTTGCCATGAAAGAAACCAGCAGTGTTCAGACATCTCTGCGTACAAGGGCAGTGAGAGTAGCTCCAGGTTTTCATTTAAGATACCAAACTCTAATATTTTCCATAGCAGAGCTTCATAAGGGGAAAGAACTACCCAAGGACTGTCATTATTTCTTCAGTCTGGCAGACGCTGGGTACACAGAATTTTATTAACAGCTATTGTCGGTTTCTTCCCATTATGGGAAAACACAGGATTTCTTAGGTGTGTTTACAAGAGTAAGTTATTTTCTTCAACCACAACCTATTCTTAAGTGTAAAGGAGCTTTTGGAGAGCAAAGCTTTTGAGCAAGCAATGATACTCCCTTCAATTCTTCATATTCTGTGTTTAAACCACAGAAGCTGCACATGGTGGCTGTCAGCTGGCCATTTAAGAGCAGTGCCTCGGAACTCATTTAAGGCAAAACTGGGAAGAAAGGTGCATCGAGAGAAGAAAGAAGAAGAAAGATGTACAGATAATGAAAAAATTGAAAAACATCATCTCTGAAGGCCAGAAGGAAGGTTTTATGAAGGCTGCACTTGATAGAATTGATGCATCTGCGACAGACTCGCATGCATTTCTCCTGCAAACAGTCTCAGAATAATGCTCACTGAGCATTGCTGCCAAAGACCTATCGTTTCAGCTCAGTTTTTATGCAGGAACTGGGTGATTAATCTGATTTCTCAGCCCTTAACATTCTCAGATAAACACACAGCCAAGTTAAACAAGAGGAACTTAAAGATGAAAAACATTAAAGTATTTGAAGTGAAGGAAAAGCAGATTGAGTGATTATATACATTCTGTTCCTAAGTATTAATGAAACTACAAAGACAGACCTCCCTACAACATGTTAACAAAGAACTTTCAAGAGAAAACAGGCAGCTTAATGCTTTATTTAGTTTGAGTGCCTTTGTAATCTGTCTGTGTTTTTATTTTTCCCTCATCCCTCTAATTCTGTATACAGTCAGCCTTCAAATTAGTGCTATGCTTTCCAAAAACTGGATTCACACTGATTTTCGGGAACTTTGGCATCTTCAATTCCACATAAGCTTCACATAATAAACAGCCAGTTCTAAAGAAAGTGGAAAACCTTGGAGTTTAATATGGTTCTTTTATGACTTGGCTAGAACAGTGAAAGCTTGGCGTAAAGAAGGGCTGTGCTCATAACCATTTTTCACATCAGGATGCAGGATGGCACCTCGTAAAGCTAAGCTAACAGAGTGAAACCTAAATTTGCTCATTGCTAATGTAAGGTGACCACCATTGTTTTTACAGGAAAAAATCAAATAACATAACAAAATGTCACTGCTCCAAGAGGGAGCAGAAACAGGCAAAAAGCCTGAAAATGGAGAAAAGATGGGTGAAAAGAATATGTAGTCAGGTTTCTTCCAAATACCTCAACACCCTGCTCAAATCTGAAAGGACCTTCAAAAAGGGAAAATTAAGCTAAGAATGTCTCTCTACCTTGTTTTGACCTCTGGAACAAACTGCATAAACGAGGAGCAGGGTGGTCTCCAGTGATACCAATAGAAATTCTCAGATAAGCAAGCAATGCCCAAAGAAAGAACCTAGCTTTTCTAGTCCCTTTCCTGCCCTTCCCTCACTCAGAGCTTTTCCCAGCTAATTTTTCTCTAATTAAACTCACACTGCATTCTGCGCTTCACTTGTTTTCAACATATTTGCGGCTCCCTCATGAATTTTGAAAGGTTGGTTTATTAATTTGTAACTTTTCCTTCTGGCGACATGGCAGCTACAGAAAGTAGACAAAATGGTACAATGAGCTGGATGTGAGGGAACTCATTGGTTCTGTCATATGGAGGGATTGTAGCTAACTTAAATCCTAACCCCTTCTGGCTGACCAGTTAATGCTTACAAGCTTGGATGTAAGAAACATGTTACTGGTAGTTGCTGACTGGTTCAGAGGTGTTGTGTTTTGGTTTGGTTTGGTTTGGGTTTTTTTCCCCTTTTTACAACCCCTGGGGCTGACAACAGGCTATTCTTTATACAAGTGGCTATTTGTTTCCAAATCAGTTTGAATTGATAGCATGATTTAAATGAACTGTATGCTTTGAGCAGTGCATGTTAGTTGCTTAGAATATATGTTGATTTTGGTCTCCTAAAAGGAACTTGAACTTTTCAGATGATAAACAAAATGCGTTTATAATCTCATTTTATTCAGTGTTAAAATGAGTTAGAGAGGGAGAATGATCAGCCACTATTTCTATTCTGTTATCAGTTAGTTTATTTTGTAGAAGGTATTGGTGGAGACAGCACACTTGGTGTCAGAAGTATATGAAGTATCTGAAGACTGCTTTGGGAATGATAGGATTGAAGTGATAAAGACCTAAGCAAATATTTTTACTATTATGTCTTTTTCTCCACACATGAGGCACAGATTATTACAACACAAGTGTTTGGAACAGTTGAAATGTTTTTATGTATTGTTTGGCAATAATATGGTTCAATGATATGAGAGACACAGGCTCTGCCTTTTTTCAAAGGGAATAACCAATGGTGAAAAAGATTTTAGTAATACCTTGTATTCCTAGAAAAGTAATTCAAACCTAAATAAATAAATTCAAACCTGTAAACACAATTACTATGGCTCATACTAAGAATTTTGTTACCCCAGGAAACACTGCTTGGCTTAATGCAGTAAGCATGTGGGATCATAAAAAATACTTGGTTGAAAGATATCTCTCAAGATCATCTGGTCTGACCTCCTGCTCAAATCTGGGCTAACCTTGAAGTTAAATCAGGTTGCTAAGGAACTTGCCCAGCCAAGTTTTGAATATTTCCAAGGATGGAGATTCTGCATCTTCCCTGGACAACCCATGCCAGTGCTTAACTACTCTCATAGGAAAGAATATTTTCCTTAGATCAAACCAGAATTTCCCTTGATTCAGGTTGTGACCATCCTTGTCCTTTCATTGTGCTCCTGAGAAGAGCCTGCTTCTGTCTGTAGCCTTCCTTTCATTTGTGTAAGATAGCAAGTGAGTCCCAAACATGATTCTTCTCTTTTTGAGGCTGAGCATACCCCACTACTTTCTCCTCTCCCTGTACATCATGGCATCCAGTCCCATAATCTCTTGGAAGCGCTCTGTAGGACTCGCTTCAGTTTGCCCGTGTCTCTGTTGTATTGGGGGACCCAAAACAGGACACTGCATTCCAGCTGTAGTCTCACAAGTGTCAGAGAGGGAAATCTCTATGACATGCTGCCTGTACTCTTTCTACTGTGTTCCAGGATATACTTTTGCACTGCATGGGCTCAGTCATATTCAGCTTCTTGCTTACCAGTGTTCCCAGGTCTTTTCTGCAAAGCTACTCCCTGGACAGTGGATTCCAGCCTGTACTGTTGCAGAGGGTTCTTCTGTCCCAGGTGTAGGACTTTGCTTATAAATATCACTCTTTTTTTTTTTTTTTTTTTTTTTTTTTCATGGAAATACACCAGCTAGGTGTGTAAAACCAGGGAACCAATATGATAGGAGTAAAGTCATGTTTCATTATCTCTGCAGATACTTATAGAGGTTTTCCCTAGAAAAATGATTTAAACTGTGAGTCTAACACTTGCCCCAAATGGGAACCAGTAACAGCGTCTCAGTTCTGAAATTTGGAGCTATTCTGTACTCTTATCCCAAAGCCCAACAACTGATTCACTTTTCTTTACCGCTGGGAAGTCTAATAAGGCTATTCATGCATAGCTGGTTCCTAAGAACTGCTTTCTAGTTTCAGTTGCCATTGCCTTTTCTAAGCAATTAATCAGAATCACTGCAATTATAGATAAGTCTTGAGTTGTTTAATAGATATTTAATAGTTTTCTGTGTGCTGGTTCATTTTTCTGAGAAGGAGCAATGAATCAAATGAAGAGCTTCTGCTTGTGTTGATGCAGCAAAAAGGAAATTTTAAATGTTTTAATTAAAAACTGCAATGTCATTGTTTGTATAAAATTATTCATGAATCCTTTTAAGGAAGCATCTCAGTCTTCACTTTTATGTTTTTCTTTTCTTTTGTTTTCTTCCTCCTCCTACATGAATTTAAACAATAGGATAATTACAATTTAAAAAACTGGCATTGTATTCTATTCTTGGTAAGAGCAGTGTAAACTCTGGATTTTATGAAGAAGTTGTTTATGCTGTGAATTTGTTTTGCTATAGGGATATGCTCTCAAGCTGGTTGCCCTGATGATATAGAATCCTGCTATCTTCAGGTTCGAAAAGACCTTTAAGATCATTTAGTCCAACTGTAAACCCAACACTGCCAAGTCCACCACTAAACCTTGTCCCTAAGCACCACATCAGTACATCTTTTAAATACCTCCAGCATTGGTGACTCAGCTTCCCTGGGCAGCTTGTTCCAACATTTGATAACCTTTCAGTGAAGAAATTTTTCTTAATATCCAATCTAAACCTCCCCTGGCACAACTTGAGGGAGTTTCCTCTTGCCCTATCTCTTGTTGGGAAAAGAGATTGACACCCACCATGCTACAGCCTCCTTTCAGGTAGTTGTAGAGAGTGATAAGGTCTCCCCTCAGTCTCCTTTTCTCCAGACTAACCAACCCTCAGTTGTTAGTGGGAGCTTTCCAGCCACTCTTCCCCAAGCCTGTAGCACCGCATGGGTTTGTTGTGACCCAAGTGCAGGACCCGACACTTGGCCTTGTTGAGTCTCACAAGCTGGCACAAGCTGGTGTGCTCTGGTGCTCCGATCCTGAGTGAGCCGGCCAGTTCCCTTAATGACAAAGCTGCAGGCAGAGCTGGGGAAAAGTTGACCCAGTGGTTTGGGTCCAGCAAGAATCATGATTATAATGATAGTCTGCTCCAGTCGGAGCTAGACATAGATGGGATGGACATAAGAAGATTCACAGTAATTGGCAGAGGAATCAGGGCTTCTGGCCTGAGGTAGAAAACAGACAGCATAACTATACCCAAAGGAGTCCAGAACATGCTCCCTAGCTTTAGAAATGTAGTCCTGATCCAGTCAATAACATTAAAGCATTTAAATTGCAATTAAATGTTATTTGTCTTAATGAACCAGTCCTCACAGAGTAAGTTCCAAAATCCACAAATGTAATCTTTGGGGGAAGATACAGAAAAGACTATGTAGTGATGTTTCTAGAGGGAGAAATAATCTACCAAATTTAGGAATCTATTTAATGAGGTTGGGACTTGAATCTGTCATTAGCGCCATGCAAATATACTTTTCACAACCATTAGATAGAGAATTTTGACATATAAATTTGAAGTTAAAATAACTAGAAGAGCTTGAGCTTTTATTAATATCTGGGAAAATATGTAAAATATGAAAAGTAAAATGTTCTGGAGAAAGAAAAAGTAATTGGGCTTAATTCTTGTTTTACTGGAATACAATCACTGGAAAATGCATGTGACAGAGTAGCAGACCTCAGAGCTAACATTTCCTACCAGCTTGGCTGTAATGTCAGTACAAATCAGTACAAGAGAGAATCTGGCCATGGTTTTATAAAAAGTATTACTAAGAAAATTTATGATAATCATTATCTTTTACTTCCTTCCCCAAAAAAGATCTTTAACATTGATCTGTTAGAGAATGGTAACAGGGATAGTTGTTTGAAAGCTTTCATTTCCAGAAGACAAATCATGTTCTTTTTCTATGTTACATATACTAAACCACCTCCTGATCTCAGAATGAGAATTTAATTTGGACCTTAGCTTTTGTTAGACTGCTTTGTAAGTGTAAAAATGAATGCTCTTTTACAAGTGTTTTTTTTTGATATCTTTGTGTATTTCCTAATACAAGGAAAGAAATACTTAGAGGTATTACTGTGCTATAGGCAGGAACCAACTTGGTTTATTATGATGATATATTACTTATAAAGATAATTTTTTATTAAAAATATTTCCATAAAGACAATGTATAGTTAAAAGTATTACTTGTGTTATTACTTGTGTTATTTCTTCATCATTTCCATTGATGGAAAGGTATGTATTACATCAAAACTAAAGATCAGATTTAATCAGCAGCGAAAATGAAGTCCTGGGCTATGTATATGCTTGGATATCACTAGAATCAGGCTCTGCTGTTATTTATACCAGATTATTTTTGCTGGCACTGTGAATAATTTCTGATTTTCACTAGTCTCAGGGAAGAGCCAATTCTCAGCGTGACAACTAAGAGAATGAATACCAAAACATTTTCAGATGGGCAGACTCTTGTGAAGTAGTTAAAAATGTGCAACCAGGAATAATCATTACAGCAAAATCCCTCGCATAATTAAAAAATGCTGGAAGCTATTGGAAGCCATTGTAATGTGAAAATATAAACTTGCTGATTGCTAATTATATGGAGACAATGTCAAAGTCAAATAACATACAACATAATACTAACAATACAAAACCTACTTTGAATACCTCAGAACGTAATATCTCCAATTAAGGAAGAAAAAATATACTACAGTGAAAATATTTTGGCATAGGAAATGCAGAACTGGCAAATTAATGTCACAGAGTATTTTTATTTCTGTAGTCATAAAATATTTGGGTAAAACATTTTTAAAAGATTATTTTTTTGTAGTTCCAAGTTCATCAGAGGACTTATATATTGACTTAGCTTTACTAGGCAGTCATCCTAGATGCAATCCCATCCACTTATACAGGAAGTGTCTTATGGCTTGGAGAATATCTTTTTTCCATCCACTTCTACTGTTGCTTTGTAATAGAAGGTTTTATAACAGCTACAGTATAAATCTCATTTGATCAGAGAATTTTGCCATGAAAACTTTTTTTTTCTTTATTGTAGAGAAGGGTTTTTTGGTGGATAAATGCAAATTCAAGTGTAATAAGAATTCAGGATCAGTAATAAAATATATTAATCACAGATAGACTTACTTGACGTGTATAACTTTATGTGACCTCTAAGTAATGTCTGAGACGGCCTATACAGGTGGAATTTACATTGTGGGTCCCAGAAAGACTTCCCCACCCTCAGTTCATGTATGCACTCAAATACTTACTTATTACATGAAGACAAGATGTGGGTATACAACACCTTCCCCTCATTTCCTCTGGAGGAAACAGGTCCACAAGACAAGAAGGGTAATGCAGTGTGCAGTCACAAGCTCCTCCTCTCTGAGAAGCTGAGGAACAAGATTGTAGGTTTCACCACTGAGTTCACTTTTCTTGCCATCAGGGCACCCCAGCTGTTCCCCATTCAAAAACTTCCCTCATTATTCAGCTAATGTAATAAATAATGTAATAACACTATCGAACATATTTCACAGCATATGATGAAAATCAACCACAAAAAAGGAGCAAGTAATCAAATTTGTGAAAATTATTTTGGACATTTTTAATAATGTCATGCAATTCCTTGATAAATGAAGCAGAAAAGACTAAGTATAAAAGAAGTGTCAGCAAGAGATTTAGGATAATTTTCCAGTTGTCTGAAGAATACGCGTTGGAATGGTTCTTAGTGTATGTTATATGGCCAATGGAGCTCAGAACCATAAAGCATAGGCTGCAGTGAAGAGACAGATATTTTTGTTGCTTCAGGACATTGTTAACAAACCTTGCCAAAAACGTTGTTAGACAAAAATGACAACACGAAACTAGATGTCTGGACTTCTCAGAAATGCAGTACATCGTCTGTAGACACTATGTTGTGGTTTCTGATATAGACCTTTGCCTGCAGTACTAGACAGCTTTCCTACACATGCAGCTCTTAAAATCTTGGAATCATAGAATCATAGGATACTTTGGGTTGGAAGGGACCTTTAAAGGTTATCTAGTCCAGCCCCACTGCCCTGGGCAGGGACATCTTCAACTAGATCAGGTTGCTCAGAGCCTCATCCAACCTGACCTTGAATGTTTCCAAGGATGGGGCATCTACTACCTCTCTGGGCAACCTGTGCCAGTGTTTCACCACCCTCATTGTAAAAAATTTCAAAAAGTCCATGTCTTTCCTGTGCTGAGGGCTCCAGAGCTGGATGCAGTACTCCAGGTGGGGTCTCACCAGAGCAGAGTAGAGGGGCAGAATTAATTCCCTCTACCTGCTGGCCATGCTTCTTTTGATGCAGCCCAGGATGCAGTTGGCCTTCAGGGCTGCAAGTGCACATTGTTGGCTCATGTCCAGCTTTTCATCCATAAGTACCCCCAAACCCAAGCAGTGCTGCTCTCAATCCCTTCATCCCCCAGCCTGTATTGGTACCAGGGGTTGTCCTGACCCAGGTGCAGGACCTTGCACTTGGCCTTGATGAACCTCATGAGGTTCACATGGGCACATTTCTCAAGTTTGTCCAGGTCCCTCTGGATGGCATCCCATCCCTCAGGTGTGTCAACCACACCACTCAGCTTGGTGTTGTCTGCAAACTTGCTGAGGGTTAACTTGATTCCAATGTCTATATCATTGATGAACATATTAAACAGTACTGGTGCCAGTACAGACCGCTAAGGGACACCACTTGTCACTGATCTCCATCTGGGCATTGAGTCATTGACCTCTACCCTCTGGATGCGTCCATCCAACCAATTCTTCATCCACTGAAAAGTCCATCCATCAGATCTATATCTCTCCAATTTAAAGAGGAGGATGTTGTGGGGGACTGTGTAAAAGGCCTTACAGAAGTCCAGCAAGATGATATCCATACCTCTTCCCTTCACCACTGATGTAGTCACTCCATCATAGAAGGCCACTAGGTTGGTGTCCTGGTTCCAGCAGGGATGGGGTTAATTTCCCCAAAGAGCTGGCAGGGGACACAGGTATTCCATCCCATATAAGCCATGCCCAAGCAATAGGGGGGAGCTAGCTGGGGGAGGGGGTAGGAAGTTGCTGCTCCAAGGAAGCTGGGGCAGTCCGGGTCTAGTCAGTGACCAGTGGTACCATAATCGCATTTGTATATTCCTTTATCGGTGTTATTGTTATTGGTTTTCCTCTCTCATTTGCTGTTCTATTAATCTTCCTTTATCTCAACCCACGAGTTTTGCCTTTTTCTTCTCATTCCCCACAGCTGTGGGGAAAATCAGTGAGCCGCCCTGTGGTTCTTTGTTGCTGACTGAGGACAAACGATGACAGTTGGTCAGGCAGGACTTGCCTTGGTGAAGCCGTGTTGGCTGTCTTGAATTACCTCCCTGTCCTCCGTGTGCCTTAGCATAGCTTCTAGGAGGATCTGTTCCATGATCTTCCCAGGCACAGAGGGGTCTTCCTTTCTACCCTTTTTAAAAATGGATGTAATGTTTCCCTTTTTCCTGTCACCAGGGACTTAACCTGTTGCTGATATAGTATTTCACCAAAATGCTGACAGCATTTTGTATGCTTGCTCCATACTACACTGTTAGCTTCTTCTTACGTGTTTTATATCTGGTAAGTTATTTAATGTGCATTACCAATGGTGCTCCTCATAACTCTAGCCACATCAAATATATAGTCTATGTTAGTTTTCTCCTATAGTCAGAAGGCCCAACCAGTGCTAAAACTGTCTTGTCACAGTCATAATTTGAAGAAAAGTATGAGAACTAATTTCTTTTTAAATTAAAATTTAAAAAATTGACGCCAGTGGGATTTTCTGCACTTACTGAAAAGCTTCCAGTGCCTCAGAAAGCAATCCTTGTCTTCAACACATCATACCTTAGCAATACAGTCACAACATAACAAAATCTAATACGGGTATTAGGAGACAAGAAAAAAAAATTCAAGCCTGCTTGGAAATGCTCTCTATATTAACACTGATTTTTTTGCATATTAATCTGTTTAAAGATAATAATTTAGCAGCTACTGCCCACCCAGTGTGGAGCACCCTCCAGATGGTGCAGTCAGCAAGCATCTCGCCATGGCATGAGGCAGAATCATAGAATCATAGAATCGTCCAGGTTGGAAGGGGCCTTTAAGATCATCGAGTCAAACCATCAACCTAACACTGCCAAGTCCACCACATCTACCTGTCTTTTAAATACCTCCATGGATGGCGAGTCCAGCACTTCCCTGGGCAGGCTGTTCCAATGTTTGATAACACTTTCTGTGAAGAATTTTTGTCTATTATCCAATCTAAACCTACCCTGGCACAACTTGAGACCATTTCCTCTTGTCCTATTTCTTGTTACTTGGGAAAAGAGATTGACATCAACCATGCTACAATATCCTTTCAGGTAGTTGTAGAGAGCAATAACGTCTCCCCTCAGCTTCCTTTTCTCCAGGCTAAACAACCCCAGTTCCCTCAGCTGCTCCTCATAAGACTTGTGCTCTAGACCTCTCACCAGCTTTTTTGCCCTTCTCTGGGCACACTCCAGCACCTCAATGTCTTTCTTGCAATGAGGGGCCCAAAACTGAACATGGTACTTGAGGTGGGGCCTCACCAGTACCAAGTACAGGGGAACGATCACTTCCCCAGTCATGCTCACCACACTATTCCTGATATAGGCCAGGTTGCTGTTGGCCTTCTTGGCCACCTGGGCACACTGCCGGCTCATATTCAGCTGGCTGTCCACCAATACCCATGGGTCCTTTCCCACTGGGCAGCTTTCCAGCCACTCTTCCCCAAGCCTGCAGCGCTGCACAGGATTGTTGTGACCCAAGTGCAGGACCCAGCACTTGACGTTGTTGAACCTCATACCATTGGCCTCAGCCCATCAATCCAGCCTTGTCCAGATCCCTTTGTAGAGCCATCCTACCCTCAAGCAGATCAACACTCCCAAACAACTTGGTGTCATCTGCAAACTTACTGAGGGTACACTTGATCCCCTTGTCCAGATTGTTGATAAAGGTATTAAAGAGAACTGGCTCCAATACTGAGCCTTGGGGAACACCAGTTGTCACTGGCCACCAGCTGGATTTGACTCCATTCACCACTACTTTCTGGGCACAGCCGTCCAGCCAGTTTTTTACTCAGCAAAGCGTACACCCATCCAAGCCATGAGCAGCCAGTTTCTCCAGGAGAATGCTGTGGGAAATGGTTTTGAAGGCCTTACTAAAGTCCGGGTAAACGATGTCCATAGCCTTTCCCTTATCTACTAAGTAGGTCACCTTGTCATAGAAGGAGATCACGTTT
Source organism: Charadrius vociferus (assembly GCF_000708025.1). Classification (NCBI taxonomy): domain Eukaryota; kingdom Metazoa; phylum Chordata; class Aves; order Charadriiformes; family Charadriidae; genus Charadrius; species Charadrius vociferus. The sequence goes on along the minus strand of NW_009649167.1, from coordinate 3,129,218 downwards.
GTCAAGCAGGACCTGCCTTTCGTGAACCCATGCTTATTGGGCCTGGTCACCTGTTTGTCTTGCATGTGCTATTTAATGGCATGCAGGATGATCTGCTCCATAACCTTCCCAGGCACCAAGGTCAGACTGACAGGCCTGTAGTTCCCTGATCCTCTTTCCGGCCCTTCTTGTGGATGGGTGTCACATTTGCTAACCTCCAGGCTACTGAGACCTCCCCGGTTAGCCAGGAAGGCTGATAAATGATGGAAAATGGCTTAGTGAACACTTCCACCAGCTCCCTCAGTACCCTCAGGTGGAGGGTACTGTTGATGCAGGTATGCCTGCATTGGTTCTGGTCTACCCAGCCACAGGGCAGCCCAATACTTGTTAGATATTGGAAAAAAAACTCCTTTTTTTTTAATATCTTCTACATTACAGCAAGGGAAATTCATTCCTTTTTGTCCATGCTTGGCATGGAGTAGTCCCCCTATGACCAGCCGTTGCTAGGCTCTGGAAATTATTCCTTCACATGGATCCCCAACACAATGAGGGCAGCCCAAAGGCAAGACTTAGGAATGGATGTAATGGGAAGATATTATGAAGAAAGGGAAACAAACATGGATCTGGCACATTCCAGGGAAAAAAATATTACTCCAGGAAAATATTTTACTCAAGAACTAGTCCACAAGTCATACTTTGTGACTAGTCAAGGAAAGCACTAATCTGTACCTACCCAAGCAAACTGAGGTGAAAAATTTTGTAGGGGGTCCCCCATTAAAAACTTGGTGAAAACATAACTTTGAAACCATCTGCTCTGACTGCATGCAGTATTATTCCAGACATTTGTATCTTGAAACAAACACCCTGAAACCTTGTGAATGCATTTTTCCTAATGGAAGAGAATGCTGTTACTCTTCTTTAAGGCTATTTTCAAGGTGCTTATGGTATGCATAAATTTTCTTGTCTTTCACAACAGTCGGACGCAGCTTCAGTGGTGGTGTCTGGTAGGTAAATGTGTCTCTGCTAAGGACACTGGTGGTTCATTAACATACTCTAGGTTTGAGTTTGGCTCAGGATAACATTTCTGACAAGATCCAGACATATTTAGAAAGATGCATGCTTGCTCTCATGTCATTCTAACCTAAATAGGATTTTCTACCAGTAGTAATTCCAGTGATTTCAGAAACTGTTTGAGAAGTTACCTGTTATTCATTATTTTTAAAACAAAATACAACAACTCTGACTCTCTTTGATGCATATGTTGCTTCTATTCTATATCTCATGTCAAGCCTAGCATGCTGCTCCTCTATGTCCCCTTTATAAATAGGGAAAATAGGAACTAGTGATCAAATACAAATATAACATAAAACCCTGGAATATAATTAAACCTTCTTTGAAAAGGTATCCAAAAACTATTCAGTATTTACTGGGTTTGGGGGGGGGGGGGAGGCTGGGTGTTGGTGAAATTTAATTTTAACGGTCATATTTTTAAAACTGAAGTCACATCATGGAGAACAGACAGACCATAAAATACTGTACAGGATAGGAATATATCCTGACAAGGATTAGTGAAGCACTGGGGAATTCAATAGTGCTTCGTTCATATTGTGCGAGAATTATGTAATGTATCTCTAAGAATTGTGTCAGTATAAAAGCACGCGAGCCTGATTTTTAGAGAATTAGCAGGGAACATACTAAGAATAGTTTGTTCATGGCAGTGGAATTCAGTTTCACTGTTTAGAGATCTCAGTCTTGCTTTTCATTTTCATAGTGACTTCCACCTTGCGTTCTGTGAATTCTCCACAAATGTTGCTGGTTGAATAATGGAAGTATTTGTGAACTTGTTTTTCATTTTGAAATTAGCTTTTGAGGTACATGTGTTTTGCAGTCTGTTGAGTCCTTGTGTGCTCAATGGATGGGGAAGTCAAGCTTTATTGTGAAAAATGAATTTTTATGGCTTTGTACTATACTTTTTGTGTTGAAGGAAGGGCAGGCTGACTCAGCCCTGTCTTACGGGTATTATCAGTATGAGTGGGCTTGCACAGGCTTACTTTAATTTTTTTTTAATCTCTATCCAAAAGCTATCTATCATAACATACATAGTATGGAAATAACTTTACAGAGGTAACAAGGAACTAACTGTCTTCCTTTCTTCTTCTCTCTGTAGTTTGTTGCTCAGCCCAACTGCCAGCAGCTGCTCGCATCCCGCTGGTATGACGAGTTCCCTGGATGGAGGAGGCGACACTGGGCTGTGAAGATGTTGACATGCGTTGTGATAGGACTCCTTTTCCCAGTCTTCTCTGTGTGCTACCTGATAGCTCCCAAAAGCCCACTAGGGCTGTTCATCAGAAAGCCATTTATCAAATTTATCTGCCATACTGCATCCTACTTGACTTTTCTGTTCCTGCTATTGCTTGCCTCTCAGCACATTGACAGGTCAGACTTGAGCATGCAGGGACCACCACCAACCATCGTCGAGTGGATGATATTACCGTGGGTCCTGGGTAAATGTATTACTAAAGAAAATACAGTGAAAAGTGTTTTGACCCCTGTGGTATTGCCAAGTATTCTTGAGGCAGGAAGATACAGTAGAGAGTTCTGGCATGAATTATTGACCTACCAAAATAGGCAAATGGTCCATCTCCTCCTATACCTAGCAAGAGTAGTAGACAACTTGGGAAGAGTTTAAAAATCCAAAGTGTCACCACCTGATATATTGCAGTGAGGGAAAGCAAAAAATATCGGAGGTTCCTTCCTGTGATTAAGCAGTGCTCTGACACAGACATATTCATATTCTTTTTGATATCTGTTTTCTCTAGGCCAGAAATTGTTCTGCTTCTTTTAAGTGTCTTTTTTTTTTTTTCTGTTAGTCTACTTGTAAAAAAGGTCCCTTTGTCACAATAATTTTTTTTTCATGTATTAGAATGAGGCAGTGTCATTTCTGGAGTGTTATCATTAATCTTAGTTGCCTACAGTATGCTTCTTTCTAATATGACAGACCCGTCTATTGCAAATAGTGCTGACCAGCATTTTCAAGTGAGTATTTTCATTAAAATATGTTTGCAGAATATTTTTTCTGTGCAAAACCATTGATGAGAACTTGTGACTCAACTTCACACACAGATCTTGACATGCCAAAGTGGGTTTTATCATTAACCTATCTTTTTAAAAAAATAAATCAGAGCCCAGAGAAAAAGGCACAATTTGAAAATTACCCTTTTCAAATTGGGGGGCTAGTTTCAGTTAAAGGCAGTCCTAAAATTTTGATCACCAGTTCCTCTCCAGGAACCATGCGGTGGGAAGAGGAAGAACCTTCATTGCTCTCAACCTCTGACACTGTTGTTTTCTTAGGAAGGGGTTTAAGGAAGTCATCATTCCAAAGCACTTGTTTGAAGAAGCCATTAACCCTGAGAATTATGACTATCAAGATGACTATCATTTCTAAAAGCAGCATTAATATTTGCAGTATAGACTCATATGATCGGATTATGCCAGTACTGCCTGTGATGAATAAGCCCGTCCTCTACAAGCAGTACAGGCCAGGTCAAGGGAACTGCTTGCATAAACAAATATTCATAAGCATGAATAAAGATCAATAGTCAGATACCATGTGGTCAAATAGCTTGTGGTTAAATCTAGACCATAACGTTCAGAGAAACCGTGCCTTCCAAAATCTCTTCATCTAAAGCAATGCATTTTATCTCTAGTGGTTCCTAATTGGTGGTTTCCTGGAGTTCCAGTTTGAGGTTTGCTGGGTTCAGTGTTCAGATTTTGGTTGCTGCCATGCCTTATCCCACCTAAATAATAAGGCCCCAGTTTCACCCATGATAATCTCAGGCAATTCATTAGGTACCTAAGTTCCCTCTGTCACTGAAGGAGACAGATGCACATGGCCATAAGGATACTTCAGCTCACAGCGTGTGATGAACGTGTCTATTTCAGCTTTTTTTTTTTTTTTTTTTTTTAAAGGAATGAATCTCAGCCAAAACCTGCTGTTTTCATATTCACATACATACAAACTGTGGTCTAGTCATCTTTTAATAAACTAAATAGTTTTATTAGTTCTTTATCAATAAGCTAAGGTTAGTTTCCAGGCCACAACTTAGTCTGTCATCTTATCTCTTCAAACTATACAGTCATGCAGTATCCTTAAAAAAAGTAAATGCAGCACTTTTGAATTACACAAGGCAGCCTAATCTGAGGTACATAGATAGATCTTTGCATTTTTCTGGATGTAGACGAAACATGTTGAAGTCTGAGACAAAACATGATCAAGTAAAACCTTTTTGCAAAGCAAAGGTTATCCTGGAGCAGCTACAGCATGCCAAAACTATTAACATTTTAAACAACCAAATTCTTTGTTTGTCTTTCTCTTAATTCAAGTAGTTCTACTTGTAATTTGCATTTTAATAGCTACCTCCCTTAAAATGAAGAGAGGAAGAGGAGGTCTACTTTGCAGGCTTCTCATCGACATGAATTTCGGTATATGTATATTTCATAGAATTTAAGAAGTTTCAAGATTGTCCATAATGATCTAAGCTCTCCAATGATCAAACACTAAATAGCATTTGCCAACTACTATGTAATAGAAGGCCAAATGTGCATAATTAGCATATATTAAAAGTGTCACTAGAGTCGCAGGCTCAGAGGAAAAACCTGTATTGGGCTGTATTTCCATGGAGACTATTGATTTTACATTTTAAAAGTCTGTTAAGGAAACTTCTGCATTAGTTTTGTCTTTTACATGATTAAATGATTACACAAGTGGTGTTATAGTATGTGGCAATTATCTGTGGAACAATAAGTCAGTATAACAAGGCTAATGTTATAGCTTTAAGCAGCAGTCCTGGAAAAATCTCTCGGAAAGAAGTGTCAGAATCTCCTGTCCTTGCATTTAAACAAATAATAAACAAGCTTTCACTGGGAAGGAAAATTAATTCTTGTTATTAGCTGTTGATTCAGATCTCCCTAGCATGCCTGTTGCCTCACACTACAGAAACATAGGCCTGTTTCCTATGCTTGAGAATCCATCACCACTGAAAAAAAAAAGGACAGGAGAAACAAGAACCCCATCTTGGGAAAAAAAATAAGGAAAACAATATTTTCCATCATCAAATTACCCATCCAGTTGCTGAGTGGCCTCTGAGCATAATAACAGCGATGCAATGGGGAAATCAAATAAGACCCGGCTTCACTCTCTGTGTGTCTTGGCTGGAGCTCACGTAAGGATCATATTGATGCCTGCAGACTTGCCATACCTCTTCTGCTCTAAACCCTAGCTTCAAAGTAAACAGTGACCATGCTAAATGTCCTTGCAGTGGGCATTTGGCTCACCAGGGAATGCTACGAAATTCAGAGGAGAAAAGCCACGACCAGACAAACGTGGTGCTTAGTAGATGGGGTTAAAAATTTCCCTGCCAGTTATTCAGGGTGCCTGCAGCAAAAGAACATTTTTTAGGCAAATTTGTTTTGATGAGTTTGTTGCTCTTTTATGGTCATCTTTAAATGTTCATCGTAATTATGTTGTTCAGAATAGTGCCTGGAGCAGGAATTTTTTTTTTTTAAACAAGCCATTCCCCATCCTTTCTGTCAGTGGTTTATCCTATTGGAGTATGTGAATCTATAGAGAATGTGGATGCTTGGGAACTGTGCAAACGGCAGACATTTGTGGTCAACAAACTGCTGGTGGAATGTATGGGAGTGTACAGTTTTGTCAGTACTTAGCACAATGTACATCCAAACTGATGGCACAGCAACACACTTCAGATTAAGTGATCATCGAGGTGTCAAGGACATTGTGCATCATCTTCTAAATTTGGTCAAGAAAGTGTTGTGTAAAATGTTAAAACAGTTAGTACAAATGGATGTGTTCCAGGGAGCAGATATAAAGGATAATATGGACAGCAAGATGAAACAGTACATAACCAGTAGTGACAAATAAAGTGCAGAAGAGGAAAATAATCCCAGACAAAGCTGAAACACAACTTCAGTCAGAAAAGTTAATGACCATTCAAGACCATTTAGTCCAAACTACTGCTCAACATAGGCTAACTACAAAGATAGTTCAGATTGCTCAGGTCCTTGTCTACTCAAATCTGGAATTTCTCCAGGAACGGATATTCCTCTGCCTCTCTCAGCAACCTGTGCCTGTTTCTAGCCACTGGTGAGCTTTTTTCCCAGTATCAGCTGGAATATCCCATGCCATAATGTGCAACCATTACTTCTTGTCCTTCGAATGTGCACCTCTAGGACAAGTGTGGCTCCAATTATTCGTAAGCAGCAATTTCATTAGTGGATGACAACAGTAATAGTCCTCCATTAGTGTCCTCTTCTCGAGGCTGAACAAACCCAGTTCCCTCAGCCTCTTCTTGTATATCATGTAGTCCAGCCCCCTGTCACCTTGATGGCGTTTCACTAGGTTCACTTCAGCCAGTTAATATCCATCTTTTGTTGGAGATCCCAAAACTGGACCCACTAATGAAATTATTTATTTAAACATCAGGAGAGCCACTTCTTGTCAGGGCTGCCGGATTCTTGCCAAAACAGGACCTTTTACTCAGTTTCTTGTAGATTTACCAGGTTTAAAATATTTAAGATTAACATTTTCTATGTAGATGATTTTATTTTATTCTTTGGTTGTTGTTGGTGTTGGCAAATAAGTGTCTTTGTGTGTTTGATTTAATCTAGAATGGTGTTGCTGTTTCCAAAACTGAGGCCAGAGAAAAATGTCTTGTTTTGATTATGGTAAAAAAACTCAGGAGGCTTTTTACTTGGGAAAACACTTTCAGTGGTTCTGTGACCTCCAGTTAAATATGGGTAGCCTTTGTAAATGTGTCTTCCATCTAAAATGCAGCTACAGACTCTTCTTTGGTTTCTGAATCCCATCCATAGTGTCAAACCAGCCATAATCAGTGGCAGAGATGTGATCCCTGGACACGGATACCCCTGCACTTAGCAAACCTAGAAGCTTTTACTTTATCCTGTCTTCTAATCGTTTCCTTAAGCATTCAGGATCAGTCACAATTTAGGCTAGATGGAACACTGCTCTGCCTGTTTTTAATGGTCTTTTACAGTGTTTAAATAGAGAACGAAAACTAAAGGGGGTTCTCTTCTTTAATGATGACTGTCTGAATGTTCATTTTAAATACACTTTTATTGACTATGGAAAACTTCCCGCCCACAGGCAGTGCTTTAGAGCTGCAAACAAGGACTCTGCTTTTACAAGATAATATAAAATCGTTATATATAGACAAGTATTCAGTGCAGTCAGATGTTTTCTTGTAAAGACAATATTTTGCGGATGGAAGCAGGTTTTGGCAGGATCCTGAGATACTCTTTGGACTTCAGTCCTGTTTTCCATTGAGTACCGTTTTCTTGCCCCTCCAGCATGCAAATATTTCACATTTTCATAACATTACAATAATGTAGCTCGAGGATAAAGAAAACATAAAAAGCCTGCAGTGTGTGTACAAAGCCTGGCTTTGATGCCTTTGCTTCCTAGTAGGGGCCCTTAGTAAGGAGGCTAAAGACACCTGTTGGGTTTTTTGTCTTCTCTAATTCTCTCTTCTTAATTTTCTCTTTCTCCCATTTTTAGCAGGAGTGGTGAACGTTTCAGCCCCACCCCGTTATCCCTGCCCCAGAACTCTCCTGGCTGAGGAAATGTTCAGGGTGAGAAAAGGCAGGGTTCCTGTTCCCTGTGCAAGCATTTTAGCCATAAAGCTGTAGTGCCAAACATTCACGCTACTCTTGGGGGACATAGTTTAAGCATTTCAGGAAAGGAAGGTGTTTAGGATGCTGAAACTCATGTCTTACGTACACATCTATCTGAAGCCCTGAGATAGCCTTCTAAGTGCTGGTGAGATGCTGTGATTGAGACTTATTACTCTTTCCAATTCCTGCTGTTCCTCTTGTCCAGGCTGTCTTAGCATTCAGTATTCATAAGCTGTGGACCTCAGCTAGGCGCTTGAAACTCAAAGTGAGCATAAAATGCAATTTATGGGGAATTTAGGTCTCTTGCATGGTGAATTTTACTTTCAGCACTGTGTACTTAATTTAGACATTGAATCACAGAATATTTCAATGACTAAACCCCTTCATGGGACTGGGCTCCAAAATGTGAAGTTTAGATCCTTGGTATCAAGATGTTTAAATCTTTACATGCCTGTTAATAGGAGAGAAGAAGAAGAGATGTTTCCTACATCCCTAAATATCCACTTCTGGCTGTGCCTAGAGCTGCACATATGATGCCAAGCTGGTCTCTGCAGGAATCTGAGAGCTTTTGAGCAATGCTGAACAGGACTTTCTGTGTTCCATAGACAAACTATACATTCATGTATTCTGCCTGCAGGCCTTGTATCTCTTTGTGGATTTAAGCCTTGTGCATGCTTGAAAACTGTATTTCCTACTATTAACTACCTGATAAGAACATCTTCATTATATTTTTCTAGCAACACAAGAGAATGTAATTGCTAGAAAAGTTAAGAATGCAGATGTTTGGAGATACAACACTTTAATGAATATTACATTGCAGTACTGTACACGCTGGATACATATTGCTTTATAAATTAGGGCTGTCTATGGTAATAGTTATGATATAAGCCTTGCTCCTTACCCTCTCCACAATATTTTTGTGAAAGCAAGAAACTCTTTTCTGTATTAAATCAATCTTGATACAGACATAGCCACAAACAGTTTCAATAAAGCCATGGAGTTTAAAGGATAATGAGTAAAATTATGCATGCTCCACTTGTCATGTAAACCTGTTGAGCTTAATAGAGACTTACAAATGATAAATGAGGATATACGTTTTCTTTAAAGATATTTATAGACTCCTATGCAAAAGTACCTTAAAGAGTGGACTAATACTTTTGGCTGGCTAAATTTCTGTTTACAACATTATTGTAGAGCAGAGTTCAAAGGCAGAAATGTGCAGAATTTCTGTACTCTACCTCCATATTTAGGTAGGCGTCCATAGGCCCTTACTTCAAACTCAGGCATTTACCAATTTTGGTTGTTATGAATTAGGAGATTAAATCAAAGCAAACATAAAGAAAACAACTCTGGTGCTTACAAAGAAGCGGCTTAGGTGCATGAACCTGAAATGGTTTGGATGAGCATCTCTGATTAATTTGATCTTTATTAACCCTGCTAGCCAACTCATATTGAACGTAACAGTCAATCCAGGGTTAAAATTTATTTTTGCATACACTCTAGGACATTAAACTTTTTTTCTTGACTTATATTCCTATTCTTTACCAAAACTCTGTTTTACAGAGGCAAAAAAAAAAAAAAGAAAAAAAAAAGAAGAAAAAGGGCCAATAATGTTAAGATACATGTAGCAAGTTACATCTCCTTTAATCTTCCACTGTGATAATGAACTGCAGTTCATTTGCATTTCAGAACATTTTGCAAAGGAAATTCAAAAGACTGCTTAAAAAAATTTCACGTGTTTGCTTTTGGCATTTATAGGAGTACTGTGAAAGTCAGACTTCTCTCTATTCAAGTTATGAAAGAAAGCATGTCGTCTAAAGATACTGGCTTCTAAAGATACGAGGTTAAGGGAACAGCTATCCCACTTCTGTGGATGCCTTTCTGCATAAGTACTCAAGCAACTGAAAAATCTGATGTATTGGACTATGTGGTGAAACTAAGCCATAAATATTTGAGGGGCTGTTCAGTGCTGATTGTCCAAACCATTTGCACTTGCTATTCCGTAGTGGGTGAAATACATATGTATAACGCCATAATCTATAATGCCATGCCTAGACATGCCTTAATTTGCAGCTGATCACTGTTTCTTAGAAATTATACTTTTCCTTGAACTGTAGAGTAAATGCACTGCTGGTACATCATCAGCACTGAATGCTTTCAGCTCTGATAGAGTATAGTTCATCCAAAAAGCACGACTGCTCCATAATCCTTGTATTATTCATCACCTTTTGACTGCACTCCAGAGGCATTACTAAACTCATCTTCACTGCTTCTGTGGGGGAAGGAATTAAATTCAAGTGTACAGATAAGAAAGTGACGACAAAGAGTGAATTGAGGTTAGATATCAAATATTCTGAGTGTTGAGTTGTGTGCACAGATAATTTAAACCAGCAATTTCCACACTCAGTTTGCTTGAGTATAACAGTCCTGGGAAGAGAACTGGGACATAGATGGTGACTCTGGCCATGTCATTCCCAGCTCTTTGCCTGACCTGACACAGGACCCAGCCGCTATGCACAGTTGTTCCTCACCCATTGCCCTGTGCCCAGGGGAAAGCAGAAGGCATGCTTTTGATTTTGTGCATGTTCCTTTAAAATAGCTGTATTCTGATAAAAAAATATGCCCCAGAGATTGGGAGCCCCTGAATTACACCAGGATACCTCTCTGTTCTTCTTCTTACCTTTATATAGCTTCAGCAGAGATTAGTTCATCAGCCCAGGTGTAAAACAGAAGAGATATTTCAAGCCTTATCAATGCTCACTGAATTCCCTGAAATGACTGGCCTTTGCTTCAGAGAGCTGTAGATCATTAGCAGCTTGTCTCCCTTCCTGCTGTAGCTGTGAAAATCTCTAGATCACATAGTAGAGCAAAGTTGAGTTTGTCAGTTAAATGGTTTTGCAGTCCAGTGAAAATATGTTCTCCAAGAAGCATACTAAAAGGTTGTTGTTGAACTTGGCATGCAGAGATTGACCCTGAAGAACCTCTTGCTTCCCATCACTTAATGGTAAGGAACAAAAATAGCACAGAGCAACCAACCTTTTGTGGGAAAGGTAAGGACAAAATTAGCTAGGTATCCACAAATCTCTTTAAAACCAAAAATAGTTCAAGATAGTGCCTTTCATATCTTTCTCTGAAAAATCTTGGTGTTATTATTTACAGTGAGACTTTAACTGTAGTTGTATTTATAAACAACAAAAGGCAGTGTTATGGAGATGGCATAACATTGTTGTGAATTTTTACAGTTGATGGAAAATTTATTCGTTTTTTGTAGTTGCTCAAAATTCAGTACAAGAAAGGAATTTAGACAAGGTATACCTAGGATGTTTTGTCTTAGAACTTAATATACCTTTGAATGAATTTCATAGGGGAGGGTTTTTTTGTTGTTGCTTTCTTTTGCATGGGGATGAGAGACATGTTACTTAGGAGTAAAATCACATGTCTAGGTAGCTGTGAATTGATAATTGAATCAGTCAGGATAGATCCAGGATTTTTACCATCTGAAAGTTATCTATCTGTCAGCCTGCACAAAAAGATATTGTGTCTAACCCAAGGCTTTATCCAAAGGGACAGAGAACATTCATAATAGTGTTGAGCTGCTGCCCTGCTTAAAGTTGTAATGTGTGAGTGTGCAAACTGAGTCTGACTTTATGAACAGAAAAGTAGGTCCACATTTTTTAAGAGGCATTTCAGTGTCTAACATCCAAAGATTTCAAGACTGGAAATATAGCTTCAAAATCTAAGTCTATAGATAAATATATAAAAATAAAAGTCTTATCAGTGTGTATATATTAATGTATCTACATATACAAAATTCTACAGATTGATCATATGTAGTATGTGATATCCATTACTCGGTTCTTAAGGATTTTTAAAAGTCTTAAGAGACAATTATAATGAAAGATGGTATTTTTCTAAGAAAAGTCTTACTCTATTTCAGTGCCTTTTGTTCTTCAGTAAGAAACATTTTAAATTTTATTCATTTTGTTGTCTTGGATAAAATTTATTTTTACAATATGTAGGGTTTATTTTAGAAGAAAAACCTTTTTTCATCAATGTTCAGAAATGTTTACCTCAAAAAGAAAATATATTTAGCACACAGATTCCGTTTTTTTCTCCAAATTTGTTTTATTTAATCTATTTTAGTTCCTTTCTTGCATCAGGCAAACTGGACTATAGTCAAATGGTTGCATTGATCATTTTGGAGGTATAATACTTCACACCGCTATACAAAACATCTCCATGGCACCTGTCACTCCTAGGGCTTCATGTGGCCTGTGGGATTCCTGCCCTGAATTGATGTCTATTTGATGCCATTAAAAACAAAGGATGTTTAATGAAATTTGTTTCTATCATCTCAGCCTGTTTCAAAATATCCATGCTGTTATTTCTCTTTTACTGCTGCAGTATCTATTTATAAACAATGCAACAAATTCTTGAAAGTCTCACCTTCAACTTTTCAATTTAAGTCCTTGATTAATGAGGTGGAAGAGCTGCATAATGCTGATAATTTTCTTTCAAGTGGCAATAAATGATAAAAGCAGGTTGATGGGGAAGGGATAGGTGAGGGTATAAGAGGCAGGTGTGAAATCTAGCTGGTGTGAAGAGATAGGAAGGACACAGTTGGAGAAAAGAGACAACCAGAATATAGCAAAGATTATCCTGCTAAAACAGTGAAATCTGCTCTGGGTGGAATTATTTCAGCTAAATACAGGCACCTGGAAGTTTGACATCTGTTTTAATTCAGCCTAATCCTCCATGACTCTCTTTTCAATAAATGGGAAGATTGAGCCACCTACAGATGACAGGATTATCTCACGAACAAGCTTTGGAGATGCTTGTTTCCTCCTAGGAAGGTAAAGACACCTTTGGGCAATGAACTTGTCCCCAACCTGACTGTCTAAAGGCTCTTGCTATTAAATCTACCCCTTGTATTTGTCTGGTTCCTCTTAGCACTTTTCCCCCAGCACCTGTGTGCAGGCTGGTGGTACCCCTCTGCTTTGTTGAGACGTCTTTCTTGCTGCCAAACACGTAGCTCTGACATGAGCTGTGTCACATGTGATAACATTGCTGCTTTGACACATTAATAAGCAGGCAATGCCTGGACTCTATATCTCTTTCCTACCTTTAGCAATGCCCCCATTAGACAGTCTTGTCACTGCATGTCTTCTCTTCTTCTATCACGCCAGGTCGTACTTTGGAATTGCCCAAAAGTCTCCTTAGATAATAAAGTCAGGTTGTGTCCAGTCTTCTAAATAGAAAAGGGAAGTGGACAATAGATTAAATAAAACAAATTTGGAGAAAAAAACGGAATCTGTGTGCTAAATATATTTTCTTTTTGAGGTGGTTTTTTTTTAAAATACATAATTTTTCCTAGGATTTTCCTGATTCTTCCAATGGATGTAACAGAACCAAATTGGCATATTGTATCAGACCCTGTGAAGAGAAGAGCTGACTGACCCCCTGACCATTCTTTCTCCCAAAAAGATAAAGTTATGATCTACAACAAGGTTTCAAGACCTCTGGCTATGTGACCGTAAATTAATCCTAAACAGCACAAGTTGGAATCCCTGAGATTTGTTGCTCAGAATAGCTCCGTCATGTAGGTTCACCAGTCCTTAGAAAAGTCTTCTGCTTTGCAGAAAGGATCCAGGATTTCAGAGTACACTTTTCTAAGATAACCCTTCAGGCACACTCAGGAGGATTTACAGAACTCCAGAGATCCCAGTTCTTCCAGCATTCTTTGCTCTAATTGAGCACCTCTCAGGATACCTAACTGTAGAGACCAGGTACCTCCAAAGACTCTGATCTCAGCTTTCATGGTGAGATTGCCCTGGAGTTGTGGATTTTGGCAGTCAACCTTAGGATTTTGTGCTTTCAAAGACTTGCCTTCAGAAAGATGTGTCTGGGAAGCTCTACTGTGCATGCATGGATTGTGTGTCTGTCACAAACATAGCATCCACCAGTCAGCCTAGTTTCAAGTTCTTTGGAGTCCCATAAGATCTCAGTAACTGTATTTATATATGAAATTTGCACTTAGATTTTTTGGCTGGCAAGAAAGACCAAAATATCACATCTCCAGTACAGAGAAAAAAAAAAAAAAATTGGATTTCTGGTTTTCCATAATCATTGGCTTGAAAAGAACAAGCCCTGCATCAGGGTGAAAATAAAAGTTTTCCTGAACTAAGAAAAAAATCTAGAACCACCAGCATTACAATGTCAATGTATACTCAGAATTTTCAGCTGCCAAACATCATCAGCATTACTGGTAGTTTGGGTTAGTTGTGTTTCTAACTCAAAATGATCATCAATTTACAATAGCCATATACTTTCTTCCACTGTTCTATAATAGGTCAGTATTTCTCTGTTTGTGTCAACTTTACATTTCATTTTCTGAACCCCAAGAAATGCTTGGAAGAACAGTCTGGCTTTTCACTCACAAAACAGATCAAATGCAGCAGTATTAGTCAGCATTTCTTTTTCAATCTGTACGTAATTCTATTATATTTTAGGCAGTGCTATCAAAGCACATGATACTGAGCAACAGTCTTACAGAGAACAGCCTTGTTGCACTTGTGTCAGTTCACGTCTTTGGTTGGTTATGAATCACGGAGTATCTCAGCAGAAGACATTAATGAACCTACAGCCTCTTGCTTAAGCATTCATCTTAATCATCCCAATCTATTTCTCATCTGTTTTTAGAGCATATTTTTAAGGGAATGCTTAACTGTGATGAATTACAAAAGAGTTTATTTAATTCTATGAATGTTTATTGATTTCCATAAAGCCTTTTTCTTTGGGGATTTTCTATCAATGCAACTGTCTGCTTTCTGTGCCATAGCAGTGTTCTCAGTGTCAAGACCCTGGGGCTACGCCTGTATTATCAAATAAAAAAGACCAAGGAACTGTTCTCTAAAACTGAGGCTTAGGAGCCATATCCGTGTCACACCGCCTTTGGCTCCAGGTCTCCTCTGAGCCTGGAGCCAGTTCTCCTCAGGCTCCTGAGGCACAATGGTTATTTTTATGTGCTGTTCTGCAGTTGGAGCAGGGGTGATTCAGACCAGCATCTGAAAAGCGAGGGGTATATTGCAGCCTACAAAACAGCTGCGTTTACGACATGCTGATGCTTAACATGTTCTGTCTAAAAGGTAGTGCAAGAGCAAGCAGGGACATTTGCCAGTACATGGGCTGTGTGTTGAAGGTTGGATAGGACTGCGGAGGGAAGGGGTAGCCAGACCCGCTGTTGTCCTGTTCACACTGTGTGTCAGGAGTAACCAGCTCTTTTAAGAGTAAGTGGTTAACTCATTTCACAGGCTGAAACCGGCAGGCATTTAGGAGCCTGCCTAGTGGCCCTGTGAAGGTGTGTTTGTTCCCATTGTGATGGCACTGGGACAGTTAATAGCAGTAGTGGATGCTATTATTGGATATTAACCAATTAAGTGGATATTAACCCCTGCCATGCAATAATGTTCAGCTGTTTTCTTCTCACTGTCACTCACCGCAATTGATTGCAGCTTGAAAATAAATGTTAGCTTCTTAACGGTGCTATATTTTGTGTATTAGTTTTATCTGATAACCTAAAGGTGGAGTTGCAATCAGCCTGTCTAGGCTGTTGTAGACACTAAAATGGGCACATCCCACTTTCCTGTCTACATATTCCCACCATGGCCCTTTTCCAGAATGTGTTCCCCCAGCTCTGCAGAATGCTGAAGTAGTGATGGTGGCATGGCTGAAAACGAGCCCTATAAAAGTTGCTGGATCAATCAGATGATTCAGATAATCCTGAGACTTGTGATTACAAGACACAGAAACAAGATGGGAACATGTGGCTGAGATTTGAGGGGAGAATAGAGTGAGGAAGGGAACCTGTCCTTTTGAAAGCAATCAGGAGACAGAAAGACTCAAGCCAAAACACTACAAAATGAAATTGTATTCCTCCCTTCTATTCCCCTCCTGCCTTCCAAATAACTAAAAAACCTACCTGACGCAAGCAAGAATAGACCAGGAATTACTTCTTAGGAATCATGTTTGAGAGAAGACACAAGTTTTCCATGCAATCAACTGGAAGACCATTGAAACAAAATGTTAAGGTTCAAGGTGAAATAAGCCCATACTAGAGCGATGCAGGACTCCATAGGCCACTGCATAAAATCTGTTCGATATTTCCTAAAGAAACATGTGATAAGCAGGTAGAGAAAAGCCATGTTGAATTAACCGCATCTCAACATCTATATATGAGAGACTGGTCTCTTTTGTGGTGAATTTTGTCCCTTTAATGAGCACAAAAGTAAGGAATTCCTTTAAGAAAAGAATTTACTGAAAAAAAATTAAAGCTCTATTGGTATTATTATCAAAAAACTCTGTAGATAATAATATGAAATATGCATCTAAATGTTCCATGTTGTTTTATCATACCATGTTATACAATAATGTATAGTATCTTCTTCGGAGAGATTTTAATGTTTATGATGTTAAAGCGTCTCCACACAGTTGTCTCTGGAGCTGTTAAATCAAGTTCATGTCAGACAAGTTGCAAAATTTCCCATTGGGATTGAGTATTTCTGTAGCCCTTTGTGTCCAGTGCAATGCATGTTCTGCAGACCTGAAAACAGTTTCCATTCCTTCATGTCCCAAAGAAAGGCATCAACAAAAAATATTCTGCTGGAGCACTGATCTTTCCTATGGAAAAGGGACATTTCAGTTCAGCATTGACAACAATAGAAATTTTCTTCCTTATTGTGTGGGATCCAATTGAAATAAATTAATGTGTTGGACTGAGTCCTGCAGTCATAAATTTTCGAGTTTGAATTATAATGCAGAAGATACCAAGGACAGAGTTGGCATTGGTGACTGGTTTTCAAACTCTTTTGATACTTATTAGGGTACACTGGGAAAAGAGATTGAAGAAAGCGAAAGAAAGTGCCCTTATACAATCAGATGATTTTTTTTGGTTTTGCCTGACAAATTAATTCCGGAAACATTAATGAGAAGATAAAATTTCACCTAACTAGATGTGTAATTTAGAGCACTTATCCACCTTCCCTTTATAATTAATGTAAGAAGAATCGATCTGTTATGAGATACGTGTCTAGAATAGTCACAGCCTTTTTTATTTAATATTCATGCTTAATGAATTATGTTCTGTTTACAGGTTTTATCTGGGGTGAAATTAAACAGATGTGGGATGGTGGACTACAGGACTACATTCATGATTGGTGGAACCTCATGGATTTTGTAATGAACTCCTTGTACTTAGCAACAATCTCTTTGAAAATTGTTGCATTTTCAAAGGTAAACTTTTTTAAAAATTCAGCAGAATATTTCGGAATATTTAAGGCTTTTTCAAACCTTCTTCTGTATTTGGAGGTTCCCAGGCTTAGCAATGCAAGAAATGTATGATGTGCTCATTGAATCTTCTGCAGCTATGACAAGAAGCTAAACCAGGATGGGAGTGAACAAAACATTGTGATTTATACTTTTTTCTTCTTGGCCCATGTAGTCTTTTCTCACTTGATCCTGAACACTCATACTGTCATTTTCTTGGAAAAGGAAAATTACTGTTAACATTTAATGTTTGCACAAAATTATGTTCTGTGTTAGTCTTTGCCTATTTTTCAGTAAGAAATTATTGCCCCTAATACAATTTTATGCACCATGCAAAACTTCTGGACAAGACTACAAGAGAAATATTGACTCCAAATTAAGGGAAAAAAAAAGCTGAAGAGCAAGAGTTTAATTTTGTTTTGAAAATTTATGATAAGTGCAACATGAAAAAGTAAAGCTGAAGGATATAAAATGGTCACTTGTGGCTGGGTATGTTCATTTTCTAATCCTTTTAGTGGACTGTTTATGAGTAGTTTTGTATTACCACAGTTTGAAGTATCTTCCAGCAAAACAGCCCTTCTTTCCAAAGCCATGGAACACATTGCATTTTGTATGTGTTCAACATGAATCCATAATATGATAGAATTTCCTCATAAAATGAAATGCTTTCATCAAAAAAATGGTCTCAAGGAAGCCACATCTGAACTGAAATGAAAGCATTTCTTAGCATCTGTCATGGAGCTCTTATCACATCCGAGTAAAGATAACAAGCCCATTTTTACTGGCCACTGTGATCAGCATTGTGTTTCAGCTGTTGCAAGTTCCCTGCCACCAGCTACCCTGTATGCATGGAAGGAGAGTCTCTCCTCTGCCAAGATCCTTTTGGCTGGGAAAAGAAGAGGAGACAGCCGTCAGGTAGCTGGTTACAGCTCCCTATCCTCAAACAGCAGCGCTTCCTGCTGCAGCCCTGCCATAAGTATAGAGGAATGTAGGAACCTCTAATTTATATAATCTTGTGTCTATTCAGAAGGGTCTATAGGTCAGCCGGTCAGTGGGAGGGATGAGCAAAGACCTGTGATGTCTTGACACACCAGCCACCTCCTGTGACAAAAGGTTTCTGGCACGTTGGCTCTCTGGCTGCAAACCTTTGGAAGTCTTCTCACTCAAAGAAATTCAGAGCTGTTGCCTAAAAGAGCAAGACGCTCACAAGTGTGAGAAGGGTTGTAATTTAAAGCTGATGAATTGCCTTTTTACACACAAGGATGCCTCATCATAAAGTGACTGGAAAATAAATAGTCATTTCACTGTCCATGTAACAAAGTGAGCAGTTCATTGAAAATGCGTGTTTCCAAAGCATTGGAGATGACCAATTATTCACTTTAGAGTAATATTAATTAGAAGACATTATAATCCTTTCATCTCCCAGGCGGCTTCTGCTTACGGTAATCAGACTCCAAGGTGACAGTATCTGGGGTAATGTGCATTCATTACTCTAGAAATTAGTGCTTGCATGCCAATCATAATCAACACAGTGCATAAAGCACTAGCTTTGGTTCTGTGGCTATTGTTTTTTTAATGCATGTGCAATGTTGCACCCAAATACTTTTTGTTCCTTAAGAAAGCCTCAGTTGTGGTAGGCAATTGAAACACATGATGATGTAATGAACAGAGTAACGCAAGTGCAACTTAATACCCAGCCACACTTCCTTCAAATACCTACAATGGAGTTCCCCACCTCTGTGCCAGATGAGATTGAAAGGATGCCAAATGTAACCAGCATGTTTTGATGTAAAGCTTTTATTCTCATTTCCTAAACCTTACAAGGTAGTTTTTTTCGAAAATACAGCTTTTCTGTATTTATTGAATCAAATTTATAGCCCGGTTTTCTTAGATGTATTCTACCTTCTATGAATCAGCTCAAGCCACCTAAAACAACATTTTAACCAACTCCCTTGAATAAAAATATAAGACTGCTCTCATACTAATCTCCTGTGTGATAGATGTTCCCAGAGAAAAATGTAGTGTTTATTGCCCATTCGGGGCTCTCTGACCAACACAGTAGTTAAGCAGATGGATATTTACATCAGCTGATGGGATAGTGTAAAATACACCAAAGAGTGTAATTTCAGGATGAGAGAGCTGCTAAGATAAGTCAAAGTTATCTGTTTCATTGCCAGTATTCAAATAAAATGAATACTTCTCATATTTCTCAAAGGACTATGCTTTTTGTCTCTGATCGTATATCAACATGTGAGGTCTTTTTAAACTATCCAGTATATCCACTGAAAATACTCTCTCCCCAGTAAACAATGTGGTTATAAATAGTGGATTGTCACATGTTTTATAAATGACTGATTTTAAGCAACACATCTGTTTTAATGGAGGGTTATAAATATAAATAGAAGTCATTGTGCTCTAAGAAAAATGGTTCTTTTTATGGTTTTGGAAGATAATTTATTTTGTACTAGTGTGTAAAGTTAGGTGCAATGCCAAGTTATGTACAGATCCTGATTGCTTTATCTTAAATATTTGTTAAATGTGAGCAATGCACCTAGTGCTGCTTGTTTCCAACTCTGCTAGAGACTGCGTGCAAGTTCACCTTACTGTTTATGTGTCTCAGTCAATGACATGAAAAGCTAGTAGGGAAACAAGTTCCTATCCACGTCGAGAACTCTGAAAAGTAACTAAAAATACATTATTTGTCTCCATATTTACTGGCTTAATGATCACCGTGTCAGATCTGCTCTGTTTAGTAGTAAACAAGATGATATTTCTCTTCTGCCACCAGTTCTGTAGAAGCTAACATCTTCTTCTTATATGTTTGCATCGTAAAATGGTTTTGATTGATGTTTCACCAGATTCACAGGCCAAATGTCCATTTACATTAATCCCTCTTCTCCCTGAATAATTATAGACTCAATTCCTCAATGTAATCACTGTTTTAAAGCTCTCCCCCTACCCTTCCTGCTGCTGCTGCTCTGAAATTCAGCATAATGAATGCAAAGATTGGGACATACATTTTAAAACAGGAAGAGTTCACATTCGCATATGACCTTTCAGAAAAGTATTGAAAGTTCTTTTCCTGAAGTGGATATTATTTAACCTTTCTTTTTATTATCAGACACAAGGGGGTCACATTTGAGCAAGATCCAACAGCCCATTAAACATTCAGGTAGCCTGATCTATATGTCTATTTGATCTCTCTTGGTGATTTCATGAGGTCTACAGTTCATGATCTTTTTCCTCATGGGACAACTCTCATTTTTTTCTCACAAGTCATTCTGATATTAGATTTGCATTTGAATTCCTTTGAGTAAGGATTAAGAATTATTATTTTGTATTCCCTGGGTGACATCACACGAATGTATTTGCCTTGAAACTCTACTGTTTATATGCTACTCAATTTGTTTTCTGCTCTTCTTATTTTTCCATTGGTATACTGTATATATTTCCTTCAGCCAACCAGCCAATGATAGGTATTATTTAATCATGTTAAATGATGGTTGGCTTTGTTACATGTCAAAAGGTTGTGTTTGCATTTGAAGTGGCGACAGAAATTCATCAGGGTCACAAAATAATGAAAGAAAGACTGCAAAGTATCAACATCATGATTTACAACAAACTCGGCATTGCTATATTTGCTGTTACCATTTTCCATTCCCTAGAACAATAACCATTTATTTATTCTGTATAGAACAGAACATCAACAAGCATGAGTGAGAGAACAAATACTTCAATTCTTCATGTTTGGGGTTGTTTGGTCTTAAAATACAGTTTTTCTTTTTTTTTTTTTCATATTTTCACTGTTTCTGGTTTTAATATGCCTAGAATTTTCGCTCCTCTGCTTTCTTTTCCTTTTCATATGTGTGCTTCTTTGTTTTCCTGGTTCTTCTTTGATATTTCTAGATTTCTCTTCAGCATCCTCTAATTAGTGGAATCAATAGGGTTTTGTTGTCAGAGCCTACTCATACTCATGATTTTCTTTGTATTATTTGCTGCCTTCTTTCAGCTAGTATATTTCACAGATCATTTCCAAACTTACTTCTCAGGCCTTCACCTTTCTCACTATTTTTCAGCTAAATATTTCCAGTCTCTTAAATCACATATCTTCAAAACAGCCCTCCCTCTCTGCTTACAACAGTGAGACCTTTTGCATTGTATCCACATGTGCAGGAAGCACTTGGGCCCGAGAAAGGCAGAACCAATTAAGCTGAAATAACACAGTTGTGCCTTTGATTTTCCTTTTACAGATAAGAGGTCATTTGATCGTTTCTGGGTGTTTTAACACATCAGTTTTGTGTCTCAATCTAGAACATCATAGATAAAGTTCTTTCTTCTCATTTTTCTCCTTAACCTCATCTCTTCTAGAAAAGGTGACATTGGATGCATCTTGTTAGACTACAACTATAAGACGGCCTCTGCCCTACCCCAGTAATCAATTAGGAGAAACAGAGAGTTAAAGAACGACTCATCTGACGTGTTTGGGATATCTGCTCTCCTACTACTCTAGAAATGCCCGTTTTTCTTTGCTGATTGTAAAATTAGATGACAGAGAGCACAGATGTGGCTGTCCACACCTGATTGGTTTAACTTGATCCTTGATCTCTTACTATATCATATGCTATCCTTATTCAATGGCCAGTAGTTACATGTTTTTCTTAGAAGGGTATTTCCTTAGATTCCCCCCCCCACCACCATCGCTTTGTTTAACTTCCTTGGAATCTGCCACTACTTACCTTCACCTAAAATATATCTGCAGTTGGATGCTTCTGGTTCTCTACCCAAAACTCTGTTTCTTCCTAGTTTCAAATACCTTCTTTAATTTTTTTCGTGAATGTATTTTACCTTATTCCCCCAACACACTTTTTGTACTTTTCCCTAATCTGAGTATCTACTGCACTGTTCATCACTTAATCTTTGCTTGTACTGACAACTGTTCCTAATTATTTAATAGATGCAAGTTTCCACATACCAGAGTTGTAAAATGCCATCAGAATTCACAGTAATATGCTGCATAATATTGTTCAAAATAATACATTATAGAAAACATGCTGAGGAGTTCTCACCTCTTTTCTCAATGAACATTAAAAAAATCTTCTTCTTCATTTTCTTCTTCCTTTTATCTCTTAGCTGGTGTCTCTAGCAACTCACTTATGTTTTCTACTGCCTGTTACTTCATCAGTGATGTTGAATCAATCAGATTTGGACTGAAGGGCAATACTGGATGAGACAGAATAGCACCTCTTTCGGAGCTACAATGTCAAATGCAGTAAGACTTGATTTTACAGCATGATCATTAGGACAGAGAGTAGTCTAATGAAGAGAGTACTGACCTATGACTCCAGCAGGTCTGGATTTAATTCCCTACTCTGTAAAGAACAAATATCACTGGTGGTTGGAATGTAAGACTGAGTAATTCTTCAATGGACTGCTATTCTACAAATTTGCAGTTCTCATACCCAAAACCACAAGACTGTTAGATGCTATGGCTGCTTGTATATGAGTAAATAAAACTGTGCCAGGGATCGCTGTCAGAAACTGGGACTGTCTCACCTGTGCTACCAGTTGGTTAGAGCAAGCCTGGCATGGTGGGGTCGTGTGCCAACTAGCACTGTCCAAAACAATGCCCAGTTCCCATCCACAATTTCCATGACAAAATTACAGAATCATAGAATGGTTTTGGTTGGAAGGGACCTTTAAAGGTCATCTAGCCCAACCCCCCTGCAATCAGCAGGGACATCTTCCACTGTATCAGGTTCCTCAAAGCCCCATCCAACATGACCTTGAATGTTTCCAGGACTGGGGAATCTACCACCTCTCTGGGCAACCTGCGCTAGCGTTTCAGCACTCTCATTGTAAAAAATTTCTACCTTACATCCAGGCTAAATCCACCCTCTTTTAGTTCAAAACTATTACCCCTTGTCCCATCACAACATGCCCTGGTAGAATGTCTGTCCTCATCTTTCATATAAGTCCCCTTTAAGTACTTAATGGCCACAATAACGTTTCCCCGGAGCCTTGCCTTCTCCATGCTCAACAACCCCAACTCTCTCAGCGTGTCTTCACAGGAGAAGTGCTTCATCCCTCTGATCATTTTTGTGGGCCTCCTCTGGACCTGCCCCACAGGTCCGTGTCTTTCCTGTGCTGAGGGCTCCAGAGCTATGGAGAAAAGGCTTAGGGACTTGGGTCTCTTTAGTCTAGAGAAAAGAAGATTGAGGGGGGATCTTATTAATACTTACAAATACTTAATGGGAGGATGCCAGGGGGATGGGAGCAGTCTTTTTTCAGTGGCGCCCAGTGATAGGATGAGGGGTAATGGGCATAAACTTGAACATAGGAAGTTCCATCTTAACATGAGAAGGAACTTCTTTACTTGGAGGGTAGTGGAGCACTGGCACAGGCTGCCCAGAGAGGTGGGGGAGTCTCCCACTCTGGAGACATTCAAAACCCGCCTGGACGCCGTCCTGTGCAACGTGCTGTAGGTGACCCTGCTCTGGCAGGGGGGGTGGACTAGATGATCTCCAGAGGTCCCTTCCAACCCTGACCATTCTGTGATTCTGTGATTCTGTGAGCTGGACACAGTACTCCAGGTGGGGTCTCACCAGAGCAGAGTAGAGGGGCAGAATTACTTACCTTGACCTGCTGGCCATGCTTATTTTGATGCAGCCCAGGATGCAGTTGGCCTTCAGGGCTGCAAGTTCACATCCTCGGCTCATGTCCAGCTTTTAATCCACCAGTACCTACCCCAAGTCCCCCAGACTGTATTGATACTGGGGACCCTTGCACTTGGCCTCATAAGGTTTGCATGGGCCCACTTCCTGAGCTTGTCCAGGTCCCTCTGGATTGCACCCCATCCCTCAGATGTGTCAGCCTCACTAAACTTGATGTCATGTGCAAACTTGCTGAGGGTTCACTCAATCCCACTGTCTATATCACTAATGAACATATTAAACAGTACTGGTCCCAATACAGACCCCTAAGGGACACCACTCGTCACCGATCTCCATCTGGACATTGAGCCATTGACCACTGCTCTCTGGATACGTCCATCCAACCAATTCCTTATCCACCATGCAGTCCAGCCATGAAATCCATACCTCTCCAATTTAGAAAGGAGGATGCTGTGGAGGACCATGTCAAAGGCCTTACAGAAGTCTGGCTAGATGATATCTATAGCTCTTCCCTTCTCCACTGATGTAGTGATTCCATCATAGAAGGCCATTAGGTTGGTCAAGCAAGACTTGCCCTTGGTGAAGCCATGCTAGCTGTCTCAAATCATCTCCATGTGTTTCACGTGCCTTAGCATAGCTTCTAGGAGGATCTGTTCCATGATCTTCCCAGGCACAAAGGTGAGGCTGACAGGTTGGTACTTCCTGAAATCCCCGTTTCTATCCTTTTTATAAATGGGTGAAATGTTTCCCTTTTTCTAGTCCCTGAGGACTTCACCTGACTGCCGTGACTTTTCAAATATCATGGAGAGTGGCTTAAGAACTACATCAGTCAATTCCCTCAGTTCTCTGGGATGCATCTCGTCTGGTGGTCTCAAACCACCTTGAGAGCAGTCACCTTCTTTGGAGGGTGAGTGTGGTGTGGAAACTCAATGCCTGGCTATGTTTTTTCATCTGGCCTCAGTGACATGGAAGAATCCCTTTCCTTACTACTAAGGGCATGCTCAGCAGCTCTGAAGGATGCATCTAGCTAGTGTAGGTAAATACAGACAGCACCATAGTCCCTCTTTGAAATCTGCTTCATATTGTATTATCCTATGGTGCTTCATAGCATAGATTCTGTCCTCTGATACATTCTGTAAAACAGATTAATGACACTGAATAAATAATAATGTCTTTGCCACAGTAGCTAAGCCTCAGTTCAAAGTATCATCTTTCATCTTCAAGCAAATTTTTGGTAGAGCTGGAACATAAAGAGTCACAGTTCCAGGGATCAGATTCTTTGATAATGACACACAAAAGCAGTTTGCCATGGTTCATTAATAAACAGCTTTTTCATCATTGGTGCAGTGTTAGCGATTAAGTGATATACTTATCCCTTGATTAAATGTTTTCTTCCAACTTGCCAAAGTTCTTGTGTGTTTCTATCCATCATTGTTGTATCTGCACTGTTCTCCAAAGAACTAATTTACCTGGTTTTAAAGCTGAAAGTTTCTATAATTCTAAAACTCAGGTGTTCAAAAACTGTTCTTTTTACTCTCAGTCAGAATTGTTAGACTTGCTTTTGCTACTGTGGAAATTAGAACCAAATGCAAAACACAGGCAAAAAACTGGAAAGTATAGACCATCCTGCAGATAAAAATGAAGGACAAGTACATGGGTACTGCCCATTTTTTTTGTTTTGGCAAAACAAAAAAAACTCACCTGAAGACATGCTGTTTTCCAGAAGATTTTTCATTTTATTGTGCTATCTGAAAATGAATTGAACAGCTTATAAAGAAACTGACATACTTGTGTGTGCAGTAAACAAGGAGTAATTTCTTCCCTTCTGCTTGTTTTCAGTATAGTGGGTTAGTTCCACGGGAGAGCTGGGACATGTGGCATCCAACCCTGGTGGCTGAGGCCCTGTTTGCAATCGCAAACATCTTTAGCTCCCTACGCTTGATCTCATTATTCACTGCAAATTCTCACCTGGGACCTCTGCAGATATCTCTAGGAAGAATGTTGCTGGACATTTTGAAGTTTCTCTTCATATACTGCCTTGTGCTGCTAGCTTTTGCAAATGGATTGAACCAGCTGTACTTCTACTATGAGACAAATGAACCCGGCAACTGCAAAGGAATACGATGTGAAAAGCAGAATAATGCATTTTCAACGTAAGTGGCTGATCTATTTCTATCCTCCCCAATATTTTAATCATTTAGATGTTGTTTACAGGAAAGAGGTTGTCTGTTTTCTATGGTATTACAGTGGTGTCCTGACAGACATGTCTAAAGTTACCCTAATAAAAAAAAATATTAGCCTTACATCACTCTGTAATAATGTTAATCCCATACCACAGTGAGGTCTGTACAATTCAAGGTATCTCAAAAGATAAAAAGATAAAATAAAGAGGAGGGGGAGATAATATGAGATTAGAAAGTACATATTTAGAATTAAGGGAAAAAAGGTCACCAGATCAGAGCTTGTTTATCCAGGCAGCTGTCACTCTGCATTGCTTCCATGTCTGCTTGTGAGCATTAAACAAGTGGTGTTCTAAGATGCGAAGATTCCTTGTAAATGTGATAAACTGAGGCAGGAAAAAACATTCAGTTCAGGCTTCTACTGACCCTGAGTCTACTCCACAAAATCAAATACTGCATTTTAATTTCTGTTTTAAAGTTTATTTTTTTCTTTCACTTAAAAATTAATTTTATTTTAATCTGTTCTGTCGTTCATCTATAGTACCGAAACACTACCAAATGAATACTAATTCTCTATCTCATCTTTAAACTTCCAATACGAATCAAACTCCTGCTATAAATACTTTTTCCCTATTACTTTCTATGAATTATATCTGTTCTTAAAATATATTTGTTACCAATTGCTTCCTTCTCAAAGTAAATAATTCCGTAAAAATATCACCTTTTATATCATCTTAATCAAGTAACTTTGCTCAGGCACAGCATATTTATCTTGAATATTAATAACATCTTATGCAGGTCTAAACTTTGTGTGATCTGAACAGAAAAGCACGGGGAAATTTTTCAGAGCTGAACATTGAGGGAAGCAATATTATTCATCTGTAAAATAGTGGGGACTACAGGTACTGGTGCCAGAAGATGGTGTCAAGGCAAACTGTGATGCCTTCTGAGCCTTTTCTGCAGCTGTGAGCAGAGGAGAATAGTGGTTATTCAATTCGTGCTCAGACAAGTGTAAACCATACAGGAGACTCCAGAGCAGTACTTTACCACTCACATATGCTGTATTACAGGAGCAAGAGACAGAACGTGGAGTTTCTATAAGTAAAAGCATACTGCCTCCTCAGGTATCTCTGTCAGAGAGCACCGTATTGGGTTGCATGACAAAGTTACGTTTCACAGGTGGTACCGCATGGCAGGAAAGGGACTGAAGGGTCCCAGCGTCCAGGGTGGTACAAGTCCCTCACAGTTCAGCAGCCTCCCTGCTCCAGGTGCAGTGGGGCCGGCGCTGGTGGCCCATGTCTGGTTAACCTGCTTCTGGTGTCAGGGTGAAGGAGCAGGAGAGGCCATGGGGAAAACTCACTCCAATTCATCTTAGATATGGGGCCAGACAAGCAGGAAATTTTGCTCTAAACTTTTCAGGAGCAACTGGGATAACCAGGGCCCACACTTACGACACTATAGTGTAGCTGAACATTGTGATGAACATTGTAGATGAACAAAAGTGAAATTATGTCAAGGTAGCTGGTCACTGAGGATTTTTTTTAAAGTTGGTTACTGTTATATAGCTTCCTAGCTGTTGTCCTGAACTTCTCTAAGGCAATATCATGTAATTTAGTTATAAAAGTACAAGTTTCATTTGAGAGTGGCATTTTTGTCTTTTTTGCAAAACAAAACATATGGTAATGATAATAATGTCCTTCTAATTATACAGCTCCTTTTATCTCAATGACTCTCAACACAAACTAGAAATTGCATAAACTGGCAGCACCAAGTAGGTATAAGGATACCATAGTTGTTTTAACATCTTGGTGAAACACAATCATTGAGTTACTTTTGGATCTTTGTTGCCTTACTTTTGGATGCCTCTACAGTCAAGGCAAAGGGTCAAAATACTTCAAGGCAGGTGTCCAAAATAAGATCTCTAAAACTATATTTATCCCTCAGAAGCTTGAACAAAATCAGCCATTTACTCACAGGCTTATTTATAGATTCACTACTGTATATCTAGAGGCTCAGATTGGAAATGTTAAGCCATTGTTTCCCTAGAAAGATACTCCATATATGTTGCCTATATTGTGATAATTATCATTCATCTCAATCAAGTCAAGGACTTCTGTGTTTTGGGGGGAAAAAAAGAACAATCTGAAAAGTACATATATTGTTGTTATCCAGCTATTCCTTTCGGGTTTTGTTTTTCAGATTATTTGAAACACTGCAGTCATTATTCTGGTCTATATTTGGACTCATCAATCTCTATGTGACCAATGTGAAAGCAAGGCATGAATTTACTGAATTTGTCGGGGCCACCATGTTTGGTACCTATAATGTAATCTCTCTGGTTGTTCTACTCAACATGCTAATAGCCATGATGAATAATTCTTACCAACTTATTGCTGTAAGTTGTTCCTTATCCTTAGATCATTTCTAATATATACCTTCTCTCTGTTCCTGCATACCATTTTTCTGGCAGTAAATCTTTTTTTACAGATAGGATGTTGGGACAAATTCTCTGATTTATTCTATTTCTTTGGCACTGTTCTGGAAGGACAGAGAAACCAGACCCCATCTGCATCGGGAAGATAACCCTGAATGGGAAAGAGGTGGCCCTGCTGCAGAAGCCAGCTCGTGGCTTAAGAAGGGTGTCCTGAGGCTGCTGGCAAGTGACATGGGCTACAGCCCTGCCCAAGCTGCACTGTGCAGGACCTTTACCGAGAAAGAGACTCTGACAAAGATTGCTGTGTCTCTGCTTTATGTTTAATACATTATATTTATTAACCTTTAAAAGGCTGTTATTTTTGGATTTTTATATAGTGTGAACATGCAGTTAATAGAAATCGGATGCTCATGTTTCATGGACAATTTTGGACCCATTAGCAACTCAAAGAAAAGGTCATGACTTCTCATTCAGCGGTGTCCTGTTTTTTCCTTTAATGAAAACTGTCTCTATCCTTATCAGAACCATTGGCTTATTTTTATTTCTCAGCTGTCTATTAAGAAGACTAATGAAAATAAACACTGATTCATCAAATGAGAATTCAAATATGATCTTGCAGAAAGCAAACAAATAAAATAAAGCCTCACAGTCTTAAGATTTTAAAATGTGCCTTTTTTCTAATCTGGAAATTAGAAGTTTTTCCACGAAAGAAATACTGACTACATGTGTTTTTATAACACTAGTTAGCAAAGTCTGGTACACAATGTCACAACATACTAGCACTCATCAAAACTCAGATGCAGGTAGAATACTTTTCCTACTACAACTTCTAAATTACTGTTTTGATTAGTGCATATCTTGCTAAATATTAATGGTGAGGGCTAGACCTGTATTTTAAGTTTTTGGTTAGTATGTTTGTTGTCCAAACCTAATATTAGTGATTTAAACTTACTGTTCAGCTGCTGGAATTTAGCAATCTTTCCATGGACTTTGGCTTTGATTTTTTTTGAACTTTTCAAAATTATACAATAATACATAGAATCCAAAAGAAATAAAATTTCAAATAAAAATTAATTAAAAAACCCTCAACCTATTCCAAATATATAACTCTAAAGTAGGAGGAAAAAAATGATACTCAACAGTTTTAAGTAGCCTCATGGTTTGTTGGATAACTTCTTTGTGAATTTCTGGGGCTGGCAATTACTAAGAGAGTGCATGAGACCTACAGACTTGTTGAAGCTGCTACACAGCAGAGTAATTGGAGTGATCTATGTGGAATGATGATGAGCTGCTATTGTAACAAAACATCTCTTCCAGAAATGTAGCAGTTTTTTGCTTGTAATTATCCTTTGTTGTTTGAGAGACTTAATTATTTAAAAGCCTGTAGCAAGGAAAGAGAAGTTGAAAGTGGATATATACTATACATATCTAACATCTTTTTACTGAAGTAAAGCGGCTTAGCTTTGCATTGTGTTAAAGACATTCTGTGAAAAGAGATGCCAGTATTTTAACAAGAAAATTCATTAGTATTTCATGGTTGTTCTAGTTTTAGCTTTTCAGATTTTTGTAGACGTTTGTTTCACCTCCTTAATTACAGCCACATCTGTGCTGACGTTGTGTTTCTTGTGTGTAGGATCATGCGGACATTGAGTGGAAGTTTGCTCGAACAAAACTCTGGATGAGTTACTTTGAAGAAGGAGGAACTCTGCCCACTCCTTTTAATGTCATACCAAGCCCAAAGTCTCTGTGGTATCTGATCAAATGGTTATGGAGACACCTTTGCAAGAAAAAAATTAGAAGAAAGCCTGAAAGCTTTGGAACAATAGGCGTAAGTCCTGTGTTTTACTCTGTCTGTAGTCCTCCTCTTTGCTATATAGATTAGTCTTACTCAGCTTTACAGAGCATCTGAACTGTTAAATAATGTACATATGAGTTAGAGAATAATTCTAGCAGAGGATGGGGTTTTTTTACATTCATGTCGATGTATTTGATTGAAGAGAAAGAATCTTCATATTCCTATGCAATGACAATATGAACCATAACTGTGCCTTATCTACATATAATGCAAGAAAGATTAGAAGCAATACAAATATGAGAGATCAAATGTGCATACTTGTCTACCAGTCCCAGAGGTGTGAGTGATGGTCTCTAGCTCAAGTGTCACAGTTCACATATCATTGACATATCATGAACCACAGACTTCTGTGGTATTCGTCATGGGATATTCTCTGTCTCTCTGTCTCTGTGTCTCTCTACATGTAATGAAATGGGATTACCATAAAAGCATTCTGACCAAAAGCTCTTCCCACTAAAGAAAACATTTTGAAAGTTAAGAGCATTTACTTGGAATTGCTTACTTGAATTTACAGGTTAAGTTATTTCAGAATCACATTGGTACCCTATTCTAATATTGCTGATTAGCAGTGAAATTCTAGAAAAAAAAAGAGGGGAAAAGACACGCAAGGGGAGCAAGAGTAGTCCTGCACTTGGATTCAGTAGATGCCTGTGGAATATCTCAGCCACAGACAGACTTTCTCTGGTAGCTGCGGTGGGTAAAGCAGATTTGAATATGTCCCTCCTAGCTTTATCCAGTCGAGACACCTGTCAGTGGCATAGTTTGTCTATATTGTCAGAGGAAATAACCAGGCAACAACCTAACCCACCAACAACTAAGTCTCTCTAGTTATGTTTGCTGCATTTGCTATAGCGAGCAAGTCAGTAGCTCAGTAACTAGATTCCATTTAGCCAACTCCAGCATAAAGAAAACCATAGTGGGTAAAATGTGGATAATGGCACTTTCCCTATACCATAGGGATTTGGTGAATACAAATGTTTTCAAGTCTGTTAGGAACTCAGATTGCAAAACATTAAGTGAGAGTACGAGAGTGTCATGAGTGGGAAAGGGGAAGAAGAGAGGGTTATAGTTCTCATGCTATTGACCCTGGTAGAAAAACTTCCATTAATTTCAAAGAAGCCAGGGTATACAATACAATTCTTTGCTGGACCATTGCTCTATTGACCTTTTCTTTATATTTCTTCCCAGTTTCTTGAGAAGTAAGTAATAAGGACAGGCTTTTCCTGCATATTCTCTTGTCAAATCTTGGCATTCAGTTTAATCGCCAGATATGCTTGGAGGAACAAGTTTACAGGAGTGTACAAATGTATGATAAAGAGGAAGAGTGACATACAAAATAAATGCACAGTTGCTAAGCTGATGGGTGGATTTTGTCCTCTTTGTGGAAAGCCTCTAATCAGGATTATTGGAATATCCTCATCCTGTTGGCCAGTATCTACACTGTGAAAACAAAATATGCTTCGCTTAGCTGTCATACTTTTAGACAGGAAAGAAACAGCCAGAAAAGGAAGCTCATAAGCACGAGGATGACATTGAACCAAACCAGTTATAGGCTACTAGAAAAAGCACTGCAAAAAAACCCATTAAAATTAACATTAGAAAAGCTGTGGAGAGAGACAAACGGTGATTCAGATAAATATAAAAATAAAAGATGTTAGCTAGCATGAATGGTGAATGTCAAGAATAAAACATCACTGCGTAATCTAGCAAGGGAAAGAAGTAAAGGCAGAGACCAACAGGAGGAAGAACTGTGAGATTTTGTTAGAAAGAGAAAATCAAGAGTGATGTACTCGTGTGTGTGGGAGAGTGGGCAATGCTTGCAGGCATTTGTTAAACATTTGGTAGGGATGATTAGCTAGTGTAAACTGGTAGAATGATATTAAAATTAATGGAGTGGTGCCAGCGTATAGCAGCTGAGGATCTAGGGTTGGTTAACACTGTATCCCTGCTTGACTGAGATGTATTCAGAATACCTTTATCCATACCAGCAAAACCTTTGGGACAATATCCTCTGTCAGACTTTCCATTCAGGATAAGGGATTTTTCTTCCTTTTTTTCCCTCTCAAACTGGATTTCTGGAAGTAAAGTCATTCCTGACTCTGTGGAATAAAAAAGAAAGAGACAGGGTGCTTTCAGCCCCGTGCTGAATGGCATGGTGAGGTAGGGCATTCAGAAAGGTCACACCCCGGTTCCTGCAGCTACCTTCTGCTGACGTACATAAATACCACCTTCTTGGTATTTAGCAGCTTGGGTTTTGGAAAACTGGTGCAGCAAAGGGTCAAGGGGCGGGGACT
This sequence comes from Charadrius vociferus, assembly GCF_000708025.1. Lineage (NCBI taxonomy): Eukaryota > Metazoa > Chordata > Aves > Charadriiformes > Charadriidae > Charadrius > Charadrius vociferus. Next base: position 3,096,774 of record NW_009649167.1, on the reverse strand, counting down.
CTATACACAGAACTGGTTGGGATTTTTTCCAAATAGAATTTTCTGTTTTGTTCTGGTTTGGGGTTTTTTTTGTGTTTTTTTGTTTGGTTGGTTTTTGTTTTTTGTTTTTAATTAAAAAAATACAAAATCCTTAACCCCCAGACTTTTTCATTAATATATACCAGTTTCAAAGCAGCTTTTGTTGGGAAAGACTTTTCAGCTTCAAGATGGAGTTTCTGCTTGGAAAGAGAAGGAGCAGGTGCCATGTAAAGGAAATGGTTTGGGCTAAGGGAGACCCAGGTTCACTTCTATTCTCCAGTGGATATTTAATTATTTACCCCAAGCAGAACAGTTCTGACAGGAGAGATTTCCATCTCAAAATCATTAAGACCTTGGGGGAAAAGGTGCTCTCTTGGGAGAACAGAAGAGAAGGAGCTGAACCTGGCTTCTTTATGATTTGAATGTGAACCACTAATTACTGAATTGTTTGGGAGTGGAGAACATAGGCAAGGGAGAGATATAGGACATTTTGGTTAGCTTCTGTAAAGTAAATTTAAAAAAAAATGTCTGATGAGAGAAAGTGGAAAACCCAAAGTCTGTGAGACAATAGGGACATATCCATCACTAGTTTCCACTACAGAATAGGTACTTAGATGCCAGTATAGCTGAAACCCCTTCGGAGCAGAGGGCTCACCAGCAGAGCCATCATGGCAACAAGACTTCCAGCTGCCTGGAAAAAGTGAGTGCCTGACCAGGCAGATGGAGTCTACACATCTGGGTATCTCATAAAACTACAAAGTTCTTCAGCTAGCTCCTCAGCTGTAACAGAAACTCCATTAGGGCTATCTGAGTTTGGAACAATTTGCAATTTCTAGGCCCAGTTATGCACCCAAGCTCCAAAATGGGATAAGATGTGGGTATGCACTCTACGCTCTGATTTCCACATTAGGAAAATCTGTCCACATCCATCAGAGTGTGAGAGCCACTATTCACTCCAGCAGCCAGGTCTACACACAGTTTGGGTAGATGTAAACCAGATGCTGTTAAACAGATGCTTTTCTCCAAGCAGTTAAGTCATTGGAGAAGGAATGGGCACACCATGGTGATCTCACACTTTGTCCCAGGGGGATGTGCTGCTTTCTGGTTTTGAAAAACTCATTCCCATCACCCACAGTTCAGCCTTGGGTTCCCAGAACTTCTTCAGTTGTCCCAAGAAACGGCATCACAAATTATATTTAGAACCTCTATGGCATTTCAACCAAAGGGAAATGAAGAGTTTTCTCTGCTTTTTTTTGTTCAGGGATCTCAGATGACAGCTCACTGGAATCTCCCCTGTAATAACTCTGGCCTCAGAGCTACAAGATAAGCTTTGTTGGGACCTACTGCTTTTCATTATGAACTCTGATTCCTTCCCTATGAACTGTACTGGGGGAAAAACACTATAGGCTCACATTCAGGCTCATTTTCTTACATTGGCTATGTGGACGTATGGATGTCATGTTGTCTGTGAGGCAGAACCTAGATTTCAAAACATTTTGTTCTGAAACCTCTAAATGCTAACTTTCCTATTAGGAAGCTCTAATCAGTGGTGACGTACTATGGTGTTTTCCAGTAGAAAAGGCACTAGTGTGCATCCAAAGGCTGAGTCAGTGTTAGAGGATACAAAACAGATGATAGACAGAATGGAGCTGGCTTGTTAAAGCCAGCATTTTTCATGCATGATATCTGCAGAAGAAACCTTAGTGCTGAAAAAACAGGGATCATGAGCTAGGAATGAATTAAACATGTCACCAGCAATCCACTGTAAAAAAGTATATATACACATGTGTACACTTGAAAGTTCATTATTTACAGGCAGAACTCATAAAGAAAGGGTTCAGTGTCAGGATAGTTTAGAGCAGAAAGGATTTATCTGGCTCATATGAAGAAGAAAAATGTCAGTAAAAATAAGTATGTCAGGGTTGCTTGGGAGGACCATCTACAGTGCTACTTACAAGAAAGCTACCATGGGAAAGAACAGGGTCTGCAGGGAAGTGAGGTGCCTCTGAAGAGAGATGATTAATTAGCTTCTCATCGGATGTCAGTTCTGTGGTTCTGCCATCCTTTGTTGTACTGGAACAGCTGAAGCAGCAAGTGGTGGTGTCAAGGGGAGCTTTTTCAAGGGACGGGTTTTTTCTCCAAAGCAACATGCTGCCCAGCCATGCTGATGGCAGATTCTCTAGCCACAGCTACAGCTGAAGGAAGGCCGGGATGCTTACATGTGATTTACTAGTACTTCAGCTCTGCTATTAATCAGACAGACATCTTCTACCTTTCAGATTTCAGCACATTTTTATTTTCTGTCATTTTGACATATCCCAGGTATGCAGCATTCTCTTTAGCTATTATCACAAAGTATCTCCTACACTTAAAACTCTGAAATAACAATGTGTGCTGCTCTTTATATATATATACATATATATATAGCACTTCTGTTAACTTTGTCAGCTCACCTTTGCAGAAGCCGGATTAGTAATGTAATTCTATTGATTAAGCTGAAATTTTCCTGACTGCCCAAGGCCTTTGTGTGTCTCAAGGCTACTCCTGTTGACCGTCTGAAATCCATTGTTATTTCAAAAAAGAAGAGATGAAAAGAAAAGAAATCCCAATCCCACTGGAAGAAATTGTACTATTTTCCTCAAATTACACGCCACTTTATGTCTGATAAGTCACCAAAAAGTGTTTTCCCTATAATTTTAAGTATTTCAGAGGAGAAAAGTGAAAGGATTGTCAGGGATATCATCAGTATCTTTTTTTTTTTTTTTTTTGTGCATTTAATGTTTAGATAAACATCAGATTTTCTAGCTATCCAGATTTTTGTGCCATTTTTCTAAGCAACCTACATGATAATTATTATAATTTGTCAGAGAAATCTGCTTTCCCCTTCTCCTATTCTTTGTTCTCAAAGTGGAAAGTGATGGAACTCCTAAGTCAGTGTAAATAGTTTGTACTTTCTCTGTAATGTGTGTTATTGAAAGTTGAGCAAAGAAGTAATACCTTCCACCTGGAATGGAAAAAAGTCTGGAGTGTTTGTTGTATAGCCAAGGACCATCTCATGGGGAAACCTCTTTGTCAATACAGATAAGTTCTTACCCTTTTTATGGGATGCTTCTATTCAAGGTTGGGAATATATCCCATAACTTGAGATGATCTTTACATTTTTTGGACCTGTATCACCAAACAGTCAAATGCAGGCATTAAATTTGAATTCCTACTTTATAAAAGATCTAATTTTGATAAAACACTTCAAAATAAGTAATTTAACATTATCAAATTTTTGACTGCTAAAGAGATTTTTCTTTCAAACAATGCAAATTACTAGGAATGGCATAAGCAGGAAAACCAAAATAATTATCACTACTAGTAGAACTACCATTAAAGCTTCCTAAAGGATATTAGTGCCCCCTTTGGAAAGTAATAAAAGTATCATCTCCTTCAATTTCATGGTCTCATATGACATTGTCATCAGAAGACTTTCTTCCCCTGTTGCTATTTGTAGTCAGATTCAACTTTTATCCCTTTGCTAGCCATAGTTTTCAACACTTCATTCACATAGCACAGAGGTTACTGGAAACAAGTTTTGAACAACCACAAATTAGACTATTACCAGGAAGAGAAAAACAGGCTGGCTGAGAACTAAGGACAATATGAGTGTTAATGTAATTTTATTTATAGCGAATAGATTGATTTTCAGTTATATTTAAGCAAAGATTCATCCTGATTTCAGAAGGAATGAAAAGGTAATTAAGAACTGGAGACTGAATCTGAACATTTAAACAGGAGATAGAGAACTGATGGGGTTAATAACTTCGACAGGTTATGTGTATGCATAATTCCCCGTGCAGTATGTATCTGTCGGTGTATGAAAACACACAACTAAATGCATTCTTTTTGAGCTTCTCAGTGGTATGGATTGAAAACAATTAAGTACAGTCGAACTGTTCTGGACAGGCTATTACAAAAATAAATTTGTTTACATAGTCATTCCAAATTACACTTGTTGACCTTTCATTGAGTGGAAAAGCCACTGCCTCTGTTTCTGGGAGTTTCAGAATCATTTGCAAAAAAAAAAAAAAAAAAAGGATAAACCTGATTTAGCTATTTCTTGTTATGGGTACGGAATTAAACCTATGCATTTATTTCACATTTCGCTGTAAAATAAAGCAGATCAGACAGTGACTGCAGAAAGTATTCTGCGAGACAAGAATCAGCATTTGTTTTATTTATAGGATTTATTAGCTTTACCTGAACTGAAGTGTGCTTCAATTACACCTTAAAGTGTTTTTCCCTTTACCTGTGAGTCAGATCTGTTGTTGAGAGCTCTCTTAGCCACGGTCTCCCGTGCTGCTCTCTCAGCAGGGATGAAACATCTCCATCGTGTGGTCAACTTTGCAAATACAGAGGTTTTTTTCTAAAAGCCAGCTAAAAGCGAGTGGTGGGAGGGTATCAGCCTTCCCACGGCTGCCTTGCCCCCTCCGGCCCCGGCGGTGGGCAGACTCGCCCATCCCTCCACCCGTAAACACAAGGAATTTCTATCTTTGGATGAGGCATAGATACAGAAACATGCTCTGGAAAAATACCGACGACAAGATGCTTATGTGTAAGCCCTATTCCACAGGGGCTGTTCAGGGTGATTAGGACATAATGATTTTCCCCTTTCTCATATTTTTTTGCCAAGCCCAACCACACAGCTACTGCATGCCTCAAATTATTTACGAACAAGAAATCAACCCTAAAGTGTAAACTGATTATGAATAGAGAGAAATTGGGAATCATAAATTGCCAATCAGATTCAAGTAGAAGAAGATGTCAAAATACCTTACTGTGCCTGCCTCATTATGCAACTGAGATCAATTTTAACAAGTCCCTTGGATGTCCTTTTATCCCACATTACAATGCTGTAAGTGTTCAGTTTTGTAAAAGTACAATCAGTGGTCAGACACCTTCTTTTCTCACCAGCAGGAAGTATATGAACCCAAGTTAATACTGTAAGTCTGTCTTTCACCACTCAGTGGTAATTAAGGTAGAGAATAAGAAGATGTGACTTAGTATGCTAATGAGGACAACAGTAATTGAAGGACTAAGTAATTTAGGCCTTTTTTTCCCCATCTTTGTCTGGACAGCCCTTAGATATGACAGTATAATCTAATGCAACACTCGCTTGAAGCCCGTACGATGCTTTCATCCTACCACACTGCTCTTTGCTGTTCCTCTTCAGAGTTACTATCACTCTTACTCTCCTTCCTTATCAACACCAAATTTTGCATAGCAAGATGAGTTTCTTTCTTCCATATGACTCTCTGTGACCAAGTGTTTTTAACAGGGAACTAAGCAGGAAATTTTCTCTTTAATATGGTTTTGTAGTGCAGGTTTTGGTTAGCTCTATCTTAAATGAGACATTAGGACCCATAGCAAGTGTCTTGAGAACACCATGCTTACATCAAGCTTATCTCAATTCAGTAAAATATGCATCAGTCTGTGCGAGTGACATGATCGCATTGTTCCCTTTCTACCTCAGATCTGTGACTTCAGGGCTCTGCAAACAGAGACCTGGCTGCCCCGCCGCATCCATGCCAATGCTGGAATAGCAACGCATTGATGAAAATACAGAAAATCCACTTTGCCTTCCAAATAACAACATTGTCCCTTCTGTAAAGCTAATCACAGGCTTTGCTCCAACACTGCCGTTTTTCAACAGACAACGAACCATCTCTCTCAGCTTGCTAGATACCACATATTGCACAGACCTGCTGTTTTTCTATGCTGTAAGTATTTTACTACCAGGCAGGGATTCATGTTTTTTTGTTCTTTTCTTTTCTTTTTTTCAGAGACGTGCAGCTGACAATCTGAGAAGACATCATCAATACCAGGTACAGGTGCATGTTTAGTTTTTTGGCAATTATTTTTCTATGCCTCCAAAAGGTCTTCCTAAGTAAAAAAAATGAAGAATTTCATGAGAAAGTAGAAAAAAAAATCCACAAAATTTATACTTATTTCATCCTCAGCAAATGAGCATACTATTTTTGCTGTTCAAAGAATAGCATTTGAGAAGTAGGGTTGTCTACTTTTGGGGTGCAAAAGGATATTTCCGAGAGCAATTATATGCTAACCAGTATTTTGCCCACTGTAACATGGATTGCCTTTAAAAAAGCAAACACAGAGTCCCACTTCTGTGCTGGGATTTATCAGGATCATATGTGCAGCTCACTGACATGCTCCATAAGAACCTGTTCTCCTCTTCAGCTCTGGTCCCCCATAGACAACTTCCTGTCCCTCAATAACCCCTCTGCCTAGAGCCCCTGTAGGTTGTTCTTCTTCTTCGTCCACCGTGCTTCAGCATCTGATTTTTTGAGATTATGGTAGCAAAAGGAATAATTTTCAGATTTATTTTCAAATTCTGTTGCATTAAAAGGGCTGTACATTAAACAAGATGTAGGTTATACACTTGTAGGTTTGGTAATTAATAAATTCCATATGGAAAATGACTAGGTAAACTAGGACTTTTCCAAAGTGAAGAAGAGACAGCTGTGGGAAGTACAACAGGGATCTATAAAATCATGGGGAAGGTGAACACAGAGCAGCTGTTTACCATCTATCCGCAAACTGAATACCAGACACGTACTAGGCTGCATTAGTAAGGCTGTAGGCAGCACTTTGAGACAAGTGATTATTCTCCTCCAGCCCACACTTGTAAGACTGCATCTGGAGCAGTGTGTCCTGTTTTGGGCCCCCCACTGCAAGAGAGATGTTAACAAACTGGAAGGAATCCAGCAAAGGGCCACCAAGATGGTTAGAGGGCTGACATAAAAGGAGAAGCTCAAATTTCAGCCTGGAGTAAGTTAAGGGGGATCTAATTGCTTGTCTTCAATAACATAGTGGGTGGTTGGAAAGTAGAAGGAGACAGATTTTTCTTGGAGGTGGACAGCAAAAGAACAGGAGTCAAAGGAGACAAGTTGCAGCAAGGGAAATTCCGTAAGGAAAATCATCACCGCAGTGAGGGCAGTAAAGAATTGGAAAAAGTTGCTCAGGGAGGCCACAGCATCTTCACCCTTGGAGATATTCAGCACTTGACTGGACATGGCCCTGAGCTGAATTAGGCAGCCTCCAGGTATCTCTTCCAACCTAAATAATTTTAGGATTCCTAGTAGAAGGCAATAATGGAAACTATCAGAGAGCGGGTTAAAAATAAAAACCCAAATGGAACCTTATTCCAGGTGTGCTGTGGAATTCATTGGCAGCGGATTCATGGATGCCGAAAATTTACATGAGTTCAAAACACATAGGAAAACCTGTCATAGCCCATTAAATCTAGAGCTATCATTTCTGATTCAGAAAGTCTCTGAATCTCACATCACAGGAGGCTTGGGAGAGTATAGCTGGAAATAATATTATAAAACCGCACCAGACTTAAACTCCTCATGAGACATCAGCAACTGCTCACTGTCAGGCTCCACATTACTGGCATGAGACATACTTTTGGTCAAACCCAATACAGCCCTTTTCAGGATAATTCATATCAGCACTTTCCACTGAAAAGCAGAACAAATTTTCAACCACACCTAAGGTTTGTACATTTTTTGTTGTGCTCCTAAAGCACAAAGAAGTACAAGCAGGCCCAGTGAGTGTAGGTTTAGTAACTAATACCAAGAAAGCTAACGCAATATTTTATATTTTTAGGAAGTTATGAAAAATCTGGTGAAGAGATATGTTGCAGCAATGATAAGAGATGCCAAAACTGAGGAAGGACTGACAGAAGAAAATTTTAAGGTATGAGTTCATTTATATATTTATAGGTGGTTTAGTAAGATATTATAAGACTGTGAAGCATACTTCTCACACTCCTCAGTTATTCCAGCAGCATATAACTTGCTTTTTAGAGCAGTGTCTGTGTCCTGATGGACCACACACAGATAGTATTGTATGTGGACTCCAGCAAGTCTCCTTCATTCTTTAGCTGGGGCAATAATCAGTTTTATTAGTTAGTTTGAATTGTGCCCATGTAAGGGGACACCAAGTGGGACTAAGTGTGTGTAACAACATATTTGCTAAAGCACGAAGCAAATAGTTTCAGTACCTTAGGAAATAGATATTTTTTTTCTGTTATAGAGTGCTGTGGTGCATTTATTTGTATACAGAACACCTTTTATACAACTTAAAAGATGGAAAACTTAAATAAGTGGTCAAATATTGAAATTCTGAGACACAGATGAAACAAACAGGGCCATATATATCCCATCACACTGATGGATGTATTGTCATATAGCATCAAACATTTTTGTTACTATTGGTGCCTCAAACTCCAAAAATTCAAAATTATATTAATCTGCCTCAGTTTACGAGTGCAGAATATACAGCCAGAACCTGGCTGAGGCCAATGGTATGAGGTTCAACAAGGCCAAATGCTGGGTCCTGCACTTGGATCACAACAACCCCATGCAGCACTACAGGCTTGGGGTGGAGTGGCTGGAAAGCTGCCCAGTGGAAAAGGACCCGCGAGTATTGGTTGACAGCTGACTGAATATGAGCCGGCAGTGTGCCCAGGTGGCCAAGAAGGCCAATGGCATCGTGGCCTGTATCAGGAGTAGTGTGGTGAGCAGGACTAGGGAAGTGGTCATCCCCCTGTACTTGGTACTGGTGAGGCCCCACCTTGAGTACTGTGTTCAGTTTTGGGCCCCTCATAACAAGAAAGACATCAAGATGCTGGAGTGTGTCCAGAGAAGGGCAACAAAGCTGGTGAGCACAAGTCTTATGAGGAACAGCTGGGGGAACCAGTGTTGTTTAGCCTGGAGAAAAGGAAGCTGAGGGGAGACCTTATCACTCTCTACAACTACCTGAAAGGAGGTTGTAGAGAGGTGGGGGTTGACCTCTTCTCGCTAGTAACAAGTGATAGGACAAGAGGAAACAGCCTCAAGTTGCACCAGGGTAGGTTTAGATTAGATATTAGGAAAAATTTCTTCACTGAAAGGGTTGTTAAGCATTGAAACAGGCTGGCCAGGGAAGTGGTGGAGTCACCATACCTGGAGATATTTAAAAGACAGGTAGACGTGGTGTTTAGGGATATAGTTTAGTGTTGGACTTGGCAGTGTTAGGTTTATGGTTGAACTCAATGATTTTAAAGGTCATTTCCAACCCAAATTATTCTATGATTCTATGATTTTCCCTTTAAAGAAAATGAAGGGAAATAGGGACCTCCTAGAGGCAAGGTGCCTTCTCCTGAGACAGGCCTTTAAGAGGCAGAGATTGCACGGGGTGAAAGCAGCTTGCGATGATTAGATGTGACCTAGCTGCTAGCTGCCAAACATTTAGTGGAAATGTGTGAAGTCCTACCTGCACTCCTGCTCACAGAGAAGCATGCGCACGTGTGCATACCTTGTGCATGTATGTGTCCCCATGTGTGTGTGTAAGGGATGGTGTTAAGAGCTGATCAAAATGCTGTTATCATGAGGAGACAATACTGTCTAGCAAATTGGTTATAGGTCTTCAAGGTGCCCGCGCTCCTTCCTTCACCACTGTCAGTTATTTCTATCAGTAGTCTAGGCTAAGGCAAATTTCCTCTGAAGTTTCCTCTGATAAAATTACTAATCATTCTTCTGTCTCACCTGGAAGATCCATTAGACAGTCTGCAAAGCACCTTGAAGATGCCAGGTATAATCCAGCTATTGACATTTATTACTGATCCCTCGCCTTTTTTTTTTCTTTTTTTTAATTACAAGAGGAAAAGTCAATTAGCTTTCATGCTCTGATGTTTCATCTTTCTTCCTAATTTTTAGGAGTTAAAACAAGATATTTCCAGCTTTCGTTTTGAAGTCCTAGGTTTGTTAAAAGGAAGCAAGCTGTCTAATTTGCAGACTGCAAAGGTGAACAAAGACACTGCCTCTCTGTCAGAAAATGAAGAAAATTATGAGAGTGAAGGAAACAAGAAAGGAAAGAAGAAGACCTTCAGCCTTTTTGACATAACAACAATGATTCACCCAAGATCAGCCACTATTGCCTCTGAAGCACATAACGTAAGCAACGGCTCAGCAATGATGGTGTCAGAGTCCACTAAGGAGAAACAAAAGCGTGTGAATTTTGTAACAGACATAAAAAATTTTGGGTTATTTCACAGACGATCGAAAACAAACTCTGTGGAGCAGAGTACAAATAAAATATACACCGTTTCTGAGGAAGTTTCCCGTCAACAGGCAGAAGAACAATGTGAGAAAACTGCTGAACTGGAAGAGGGAGAACTGCCCATGAACTGTGAATTAAACATCCAAAGTCCTGACGAAAAATGCATGTTAGCTGAGTCACAAAATAATGGCGACTCTTCTGATTCACAGGAAGAGGGAAGTATTTGTGCTTCAGAAATGGAGAAAATGGAGTTACAGAACTCAGAACCAGCCACACCGCAGGATCAGCTGGACAAGGAGTTGGACATTAGCATTGACTGTGATGGGAAACAGGAAACAATCGATCAGGGTGATTATGTGATAACAAGGTTGTGATGCTTACAGGAGGAAGCATTCACAAATATATATATTTTGCATAGTGCTTTTGGGGGGGGAATGTTTAAGAATTACATTAGCAAATGCAGAATTACACTTTATAGTACTCGACTGTGGCACATGATCTTGTAACATAGTAGTCAAGAGAAAGACAATACGGGGACCTTCTGTTTTGTAGCCTGCTTTAGCTTTCACGATTTCTTTTACATTTTTTAATAAATGGAAGCATCTTGTATTCTTGTACTGTTGCAATAACCCACAGAAACTTTTTAGCTATCTTTTTCAATTACAACAAATGCAATTTCTCTCATATGATAGTTGACTCCTATGATAAATATTTTTCTATGCAAATAAAAAGTAGCTTAAGAGACTTGTAAGCCTTTATTTAACTTTGTAGATTCTTAAAAGATTCTGAGCACCATAATAATCATAAGTGACTCCGGTCAGCATAATTCATTTCAAGCTATTAGAATAATTTATTTAAATTGCTAGAAACTTGATTTGTTTAAAAAGCTATACAGAATCAAAAGATAAAGTATATTCTTTTATTTATTGAAGGAATACAAATACCTGTAAATTAAGAAAAATCGGTCTATTTGATTATTTAAATACAGCTTCTCCCTCCCAGCAAAAGGATTATCACCGTCCTGATACCATTGTTAGAAATGCATTTGCAGGATTTGAAGACTGTAAAAAAGTGTTTCTTATACTAAAGGAAATATCTGTGGCTTGCTAAAAATGATGACGGATTACTCCCCAGAAATCCGTAATCACAACAGCTACTGCTTCTTCGACCATTTATTTTTCCAAATGTGGACAACCTATGCACTTTAATATTCAACTGCTTATTAGCTTTTGCCTTTACAATATACTCGTATTTGCTAAGAGAAAGACACTTCAGGAATGAACAAACAAATAATGAACCCCTGAGTACTTGGAAAAATATGGCAATTTGTTGAGAAGTTTTTAAAAGCAAGCCTTAAGAGAGTTTCTTTGACAATTTCAGAGTTTGGGGGAACCTGATTGGAGGTTTTATAAAAAATACTTAGACATCTAAATGTATAAAGAAAACCTAATAGTATTTTTCATAACTGATGAGTGACTTATTGTCTTAGTCAAAAACAGTATTTTTAAAATTAAACGCTCTGTTTCTTTTTAATCAGTGACTGGTGTCCTACATTATTAAAAATGTAATTTTACAACTGACCTAAGAATAACCACCCTTGAATTCTCAACACCATCCTTCTCCTCCCTTGGAAACATGTGAATAGACCACATCTGTGTGGTCATCTCATGCTTAACTTCCCTACCCTGCTGTGATAGATTTTATAATTCATATTAGCCTGCATTAAGGAGCCTCCAGATCCATAGAGTACACTTACATTCCAGATGGAATCCATCACATGTAACTCCCACCTTGTAGGACCTGACCTAAAGATATACGATTCTGGATCTAAACTATCCTGCTACTGAACTGAGTTTTGAAAATCCAGACAAACTCCTCTCATCTTTATACTTTTAAGCGAGTTTTCCAGCTCTACTTTATACATGTGCTGCTCTTTCTGAGCTCACATATCGAAAGCTTCCTTCCTGCACATCTCTCTGTGCCATGGCACCTAAAAGTGAACTAGTTGAACGAAAATGGAAAATATGAGCAGTAATTGGAAAATAGTTTGTATAGCTTTGCAACCATGTGTTCAAACCACATTTGATTGCTAAGATATGGTTGATTTCCATCTTGGCCTCTTGACTTCTCTGTGGACTCCCTCTCCTTCACGTCTCTCTTCTTGTCCACCTTTAGATTGTGAGCTCCTCGGGGCAGGGCCTGTAGCTTTTCTGTTTGGAAAGCACCTGAATTATTACAAGCCTAACAAGAAATAAATAATAATAATAGTGGAATACCTTCATATTATTTTTACTAGTTTAGCTCTTTCAGAGAGTTCTCTTTTCTTCTGTAACATTTGTGCTAAGAATGACATATGGCCAACGTGTCACATGTTGTCACAAAGTTCTCTATATCCCAGGTGACAGTCCTTCTCCATCACTGATTTCACTTTCTCATTCTTCATCATGGTTTGTAACACCTTGGAGTCCAAAGTTTGCTACTCTTTCAGCTGAATTCAAAACA
>NW_009649167.1:3024214-3084128 GCF_000708025.1 Charadrius vociferus | reverse complement strand
TTTCATTCAAGAAAAAATGTGCCTGAGCCGGGTATCTATAATGACACCAGCACCATTGTCAGAACAAGTTAGCTACCACAGGTCTAGGACCTCTGCATATTATTCTGCCATCATAAGAACCTGTTTCTCCTGTGTGTGAAGTTCCCATCAGGGCAAAAACACAGGACAGTTGACCTGAAACATCAGCCATGCCATCATGTCATGACCCCACTCTGCTGGGAGTTGGTCTAAGTCTTGGAGTAGATACAAGACAGAACAGCAAAGACGACACAGGTGGGAAAGTTACTTAGGCATAAGGTCATGACGTTGTATTGCATAGCAATAGGTGATCAGTCTTTTGCTGTCTTTTTTCTTTTTCTTTTACAGCTAAACATTAAAATGAAGGTCTATTAAATAAAGCATACTTCAAATCAACTTTTGCTCTATTTTTATGTGATTATTAGGCATCAAATCCTAACACCAATAAGGACCTGATCCTGTTCCATTTAAATTTATTGGCAAATAAGCACTTCATTCTGTGAAAACAGATAAAACTCCAAAATATGCCCAAATTTTAAACAATGGTGGACTTTTATTGCTTTGCAGGCAGCCAAAAAAAACCCCTTCTCATTGGATGCCTCCGAGAGGACATCTGTGCCATGAAAGATTTAGAGGTGCACAAAGCAAGTTTTGTACCACCACAGCAGAGGCATTATTAAGCTTGCAAAGCTGAGCATACTATTTCCTCAAGAGAAATAAAAAGTTCAAACCTACCTGTCCCTATCTGCAGCATCAATATAGGAGGAACACAAAAAAACACAGGATATAAACCCCTACCAAAGACAGTCTTTTCAAGCAGAGCTTAAAATCATTAAATGTTTCAAGGTGTTAGAAAATTGTCTAAATACAAAGGGGTTTAATCCCAATATTAGGTTATTCAGAATGTTCAGAAAACGTTTTTAAATTCCATACTCTTTTTTTTTTTTCTTGGTAAGGACAAAACCTGACTGCCCTTTGTGTTTTCGTCACCTCCTGGAGAAACAGAGAGAGTGCAGACAGCACAGCAGGACTCTTCTATCCTGGCATAGCTGGGCAGGAGCCAGCTTGAATTCTTGCAACACAGTCCTCCCAAGCACAGCAGGTCTGAGCCAAAACAGAGTGGGTAGCGGGTACCTTTATCGAGGTTGGTTTGACTTCCACTCTCCCCAGGCTACATACTGATTCACAGAGGTCAATGATGCAAGCACTGCATGCTATGCCTTCAAAACAAAATTGCAAAAGCTTCTTCTGACTCTGCATGCTTTGCTGGCCTTCAAGAGCACTGCAGAGGTGAGAGCCATGCATCAGAGGGTTCAGACTGCAGAGTCCTGTGAGCTGGCTGCAGGCCATCACACTACCTGTATGTGGTACAGTATCACCAGAGAGCAAGCCAGGTAGATGCCTCTCGGGGGAACCACGGCTCTGCATCTGATTCATCTTGTTTTCTTGGTTCACAGATTGAGGCTCTTACGTTTTGACTGGTGTGCTAAACACATCACACATACTGTTTGTATGAGGCACTTGGCACACCACACTTTTTTTTTTTTTTTTTTTTGGACAGGTCATGATTTAATGAGAAATTCTACGACTTTCCTAATCTGAGTTTTTCTGTGAATAAGCACTGTCTAGTTCCAGGATAATGTATGCCTTCATCATAGCTATAACTGGTAAGAGCTGTAAAAGGCAAGGAAATTTCTGGTATTTGGGCACCCAAAAGTTCTTCAACAGAGCGTTTGAAACAAGAATGTCTTCCTTAGCAGCATCCTTGGACCAATCTTTCAGGAGGAGAATATTTGCGTAGCTTCCTTACAGGAATAAAGTGTAGACAAAAGACACAAAGAAATTATTATACGTCCATCTCAAATTCAACTATATACATATTGCAGGCTATAACATCCCATTTCCTCTCTAAACCTCAGATTAATATTTGTTCAGATTCTGGGAAGTAGCATGAAAGAGAAAAGAAGCGGCTCATACTTAAAGATTGTGATGAGGCAATGAACTTTTGAATACACTTCAAAACATTTGGTATCAATTTTTCTTCTGGGAATTTAGAGGTACAAGTTGGGCAACAACATAATCTGTCTTCATTGATGTCTCTCAAGAGATACCAACAGCTTTAGTGAGTAGGGCAACCTCAAAAAAACAGTAGTACTGATAATGGTGATGGTAGTGGTAGTGATTGCAGTAATAGTAGTAGTAGTAGTAACAGTAGTAGTAAATGTAAGCATAATAATAGCAACCCTATGCATTTACCCATGGGGAGTGGAACTCCTCAGTTCTAATCCCTGCTCTAAAGTTTGCCTGTTTTCCGTGTCAAGCAACCGTTCAATAACACCAGTAAGCTCTCCTTGGGGACAGCTGCCCTCCAACATAAGTACTCAAATTTCTAGACTAAAAATGTTACTTCTCTGTATTTCAACTCTTTGCCTAGCTGAAGCTTGACTTATGAACCCTACATTCACTGCAGTAGGAGCAGATTAGAGATCTTTTGAGCTGGTTTATGGTTAAGTAGTTGGACATACTCCAAAATAAATTGCTGCAGTTAAGGATGAGCTTCAACCCTCCAGATATAAAAAAGAATTTAACCCATTGAACTATATCAAACCAAGTTCACTAACTGGTGATTTAATACCTGAGAAGTTGCCTTGTTTGTATAAGTGTAAAAGAATGGAGCAGAGGTGGCTCCTCCTTGATATTAAAAGAACCAAAAAAAGTTGCAGCCTTCAACTTTCATGAACATAGGACTGTAAGAGAATTCAGTCATACAATATACTTTGATTTTATCACAGGTTCCTCCATCACATAATTCTCTTCCTAAATCAATCAGATCCTCTGCTGTTGTTAAATATAGTTAGGAAATCATAGAATCTTAGAATCATAGAATGGTTTAGGTTGGAAGGGACCTTGAAGATCATCGAGTTCCAACCCCCCTCCCATAGGCAGGGACACCTCCCAGTAAACCAGGTTGCCCAAGGCCACATCCAGCCTGGCCTTGAACACCTCCAGGGATGGGACCTCAACAACTTATCTGGGAAACTTGTTCCAGTGTTGTACCACTGTGAAATGTTTGACACATAAATCATTTCAACTATTTATATTTGTACCCTTTGTACAGTCTCTCTCTTTTAGCTTTATAGCTTTTCTCTGACTAATGTTTGTTCTTCTGACTGTATTCTTCCCTCTTCAGCTTCAGGTTTCTTTAAGTGTAGTCTAAACCAATCATGCCACTTTCATTTTAACTAAAACTTTCTGCTCTCTTTAGTTGATTGTCACAGCTACAGTCAAGTGCTGTGCAGCATTAGGTGTTGCACTGCTCATACTGCTGTGGCCTTTTCAGTCTGCAGTTAGCAATCCAGTACCTCCTACTGTGGAACTCAATTGGTACATTCAGAGGCCAATGCACATTTCCTTTTCAAACACTGTCCTTAGCATCAAATTAATTGTCTTTGACAGAGATCCTTGATCCTTTGTACGTTTTAGAGGGAGCTTTGATCTGGGCTCCCCAGTTCAAGAAAGACAGGGAACTGCTGGAGAGGGTCCAGCAAAGGGCAACAAAGATGATTAGGGGGTTGGAACATCTCTCCTATGGAGAAAGGCTGAGGGACTTGGGTCTCTTTAGTCTAGAGAAAAGAAGATTGAGGGGGGATCTTATTAATACTTACAAATACTTAACGGGAGGATGCCAGGGGGATGGGAGCAGTCTTTTTTCAGTGATGCCCAGTGATAGGACGAGGGGTAATGGGCATAAACTTGAACATAGGAAGTTCCATCTTAACATGAGAAGGAACTTCTTTATTTTGAGGGTAGTGGAGCACTGGCACAGGCTGCCCAGAGAGGTGGTGGAGTCTCCCACTCTGAAGACATTCAAAACCCGCCTGGACGCTGTCCTGTGCAACGTGCTGTAGGTGACCCTGCTCTGGCAGGGGGGTTGGACTAGATGATCTCCAGAGGTCCCTTCCAACCCTGACTATTCTGTGATTCTGTGATAGTTTTCTATGACTAGAAGCCAAGCTTTCCAATAGCTAATATGTGAAATAAATATCACTTCCACATGGTGCTTCTTCAGTATCTTTTCTTTCGCCTGTCTTCTTTGACAATGCAGTTGATGATGACCTTGTTGATAATGCAGTCTCTTTAAGGCAACATGCTCACTATTGCATTTTAAGAGTATCAGAGCTGTGCTTGCAATAGGGACAGAGGAAGTATTCAAGATGTAAAATGGGACCTCCCAGAAAGACTCAACCTCTAAAGACACTAATGCTTTCTAATTACTAATTACTGTTATTAATGCTTTTTAGTCTAGAAATTATTAATGGAATCTCACACATGGGAAACTTCCACTGCGTGGCATCAAGAGTTAATTCGTAAGAGCTTGCATAGTTTTTGTTCAATGGAACAGAAAAAGCAAGAATAGCCCCATCTATATTTGTTTCATATGCTCAACTTCTAAAAAAATCCAAGGCATTCTCAATAAAATTATTCCATGAATGTTTAAAAAGGCAATAAAAGTCCATGGTTAGTGAGGAAAATAAAACAACTTTCTATGAATACGTGCGTTTCAATTTAGCAGGTTAGTGAAAACACTTTTTTCTTCTGTAATAGAAAAGCTTTAGAGATTGAAGTACTGTATCCCAAAACTCCAGTCCCCATTAAAAAACAAAAAAAACCCAAACCCCCCAAAACGAACCCCCAATCCCCAAACAAAAATACATGGATTTTTCAGACTTCAGAGATTTGTGGGTTTTCTTAGTGTAATTAGTACCCTAAGAATATGTGAAAGCATTGAGCTAACCTTTCGTAAATTTCGTGGACATCATACACTGCTCCTTAAATGTGGCCAAGTGAGAATAGTAACTGCAAAATAACTCGTTCTGATTAATGACTAATGTTTTTCGTATACAAACTGCAATTTACAAGGTGGGAAATGCATACACCACCATTTTCTGAAAGTGTCAAGTATGTCTTCAAATAAATACAGGAAATACTCATACACATTCAGAGAAACTCATGAGGTCCTACACAAATATGCATTTTTGCAATAATTTTCATTCCTTTTTCTTCCTCTCATCTTCCCTATCTGATGATTTATTTTTATAAAGAACTGTTGCTTCCCCAATAAAGATAGATATCTTGCTGTTGTGGTTTAGGCCGGAATGGCCACTGAAACGAACAACAGATGCTCTCCCCCACCTCTCTCTCCAAAGAGAGGAGGGAGAAAGAGAAAGAGACTATGAGTTTAGAAGAAACTAAACTACTTTAATGAAATATTAGTAATAAAATAAAAAGAAAATAACAAAATATGTACAAGATACACAAAACTCATAGGATTATGATCATGTCACCGGCTGTAACTGGGAAAATCCCAGACTGGACTCAGTGACAGATGGGAACTGGATTCTGGATCTGGATTCAGGAATGCAGGGATTGGGATCAAAGGCAGATGAACAGACAGAGTCCTCCTTGGATGCCAGCCATTGAAGAACGAGGCTGACCCCTTTGGTCCCTCAGCTTTTATATGGGAGATGGGATGGAATACCCTGGTGGTCAGTTTTGGGTCACCTGTCCTGTCCACTCCTCCCTGCAGGTGCAACCCCTCTACACTATTCCACTTCCAACCCTCCAACAGGGCAGGTAACAAAGTTTGCTGCCCTCAGGTGTTAGAGCAATAAGTATAAGCAAGAGCCTCTTTGCACACCATGCCTTGGCATCAGCTATAGACAAGTCTTGTCTCTTTGAGAGTGAACAGTGTCTCCGCAATATGCTGTTAATTTCAGAGAGTTTAGTTAGAAGAGACTTAGCTGCAAAGTAAAACTACTGAACAGAAAATTGGTCCTGTTTTTCCTCAAACTGGGAAACTTATACTTTTCCGCTACATGTTTCTAACTGTAGACAGTAAGACCCAATAATACAATATTTTGTGTTGCATCATCTGGAGTATAATCTGGGACCTTGTGTCCATAGGATTACAGCATAGTTTTCTAGGGAACACTAAAAATAGGTAGCTTTGGATGTGGTACTGAGAGATACCGTTCAGCCATATCACAAACATGAACACTCATATCCACCTTCAAAGCATGGAAATAATCTTTCTCCATGACTAATTTAACTGAATCCAGTTCTACCCCAAGAAAAAGAAGTAAACAGAAAAAAGAAAATTGAAAGAAATACTTTTTATTAAATTAGACTGTTTATTAGTGTCATTAGTTCCCTTCACTTTTATTAAGGAAAATTAAAGGTTTTGGGTTTTCAGCATCCTTTTTTTTTTTTTTAAATGACACAGTTGCTTCTTTGGTTTGCTTTGCAAGACATTCAGACTTTGTATTTAATAATTAATAAGAATTTCATTTGCTGAGAGATTGTAAATTGACCATTAATGGAGAGCTCAACTAAGGACTGGTTCTCCCGATTTTGTTTTTATTGATTATTTTGGTTTTATTGAATATTTGCTTCTATTTGATTGTAACTTCCCAAGGTATAAAACTCCCTGACCATGTCCCAAATTAACTTACAAACCTTGAATTATGTGGCTCTGATCTGAAATCAGATCCACATGGAGGAAACGTCAGGATTTCAGCATCAGAGGAATGCGCTCTGCTCATTTTAAGAGTGTACAATAATGATTTTCTTTCAGGAGAGAGGCCCATTGGGTATGATTTATATATATTTAATAGTCATGTCTACAGAATAATAACAATAATACAAAAAAAAAAAAGAAATGCACAATGTACGTTGGAAAAACAGAGAGAATAATCCATGTTTCAGTATTTAAGCAACAGACTTCTGTCTAAAACAAGCCAACCCATAACGTGAGTCCAAACATCCAGACTTTTAGAAAGTCACACTCAAACCCAAATCTGGCCCAAATTTCCCCAGAGAAATGAACTCTGAAAAAGTTTATTCATTAAGGACCATGTATGGTGGGGAAAGAGCACTTCATTTTGGGAGCTACTTCTTTGTTTGTTTGTTTGTTTTCTATTTCTGCTGAACACGAATAACCTCTGAAACCTGAAATATTCCCACACACTCACACCCTGGAGCTGATGAAGAGAGAACCAGATGTATGATACTGAGCCAAGATTTGTCCAGCATGGTCAGGATAAGTAAGACCAAGTGAAAGCATTATAAACCTGAAACTGGCTGTTAGTATTGCAAAATACAAAACTTTTTATAAAAAAGTAGGAAAACCACAATTTCCCTGGGAGATTACTTTTCCACATAAAGACAGTATTAAAATCTCATTTGATGTATTCACGTTAGTCAGCTTCTGAAATCCCACCTGGGATTTGCTTACTGATCTTTAGCGACACTGTCATCAGTGTCAAAGAAAACATAATAACATTCATGTTATCTCCTGACTGTCAAAGTGATTTTTCAAACTAGGAGCAACATTTCAGGGTTTATTTTGGCTTATTTTCCTCTCCGTTCTGTTTCTTTCTGAGTTTGAAAAAACAGAGGAGTACAGTTGGAAGAAAGGCTTTATTTCGTTCACATCTTTATACCTCAGATGAGAGTAACTATTCCATTAAACAGTGATAATGATTCATCCCAGAGCTAGGTACATTGCAGAACAAGATAGAATAAATCCTCTCTCTACCTCTGTTTAAGATAATAGATGTGCTGGAAACTTTAGAAGTGAATTACAAGGATGTTACTATGTATTATTGTTGCATCTACAGGCCAAGACTGCTACCTATTGGAAATATTTATACCTGCGGCTGCTACAGTTTGACATGTGGCCGAGCTGCATGGTATGTATAGGAGGGCTATACCTTAGTTCCCACGCTGTCTGAGAGACAATAGCAGTAGTGAATAGAATTATGAGGAAAACACAGCATGCTAAGTCATGTCCTCAGCACCTGCTTCAGGAATCACATAAAATCATTCAGTCAATGGTTCTTTGAAATCAATTCAGACAGTAAATGACAAAGATGAACAATATACCTACCTCTATGTTGACTTTGGTTCTTTCTTTTCCAGGTTTCTCTCTGGTATTCCAAATTCTCTTCCCTTCTGTTTCTATCTGTATTTACTATTGACTTTCCATGCTTCTAAATTCAGTCCCTTGTTATCTCTTCCTCTTCCACCATTCTTTTCCCTGTTCTCACATCTCCCAGTCTTTTTGCATACTTTGTTTCCCTACTCTGTCCTCCATGTTCAATCAGTCAAGTCACTCAATCACACCCAATTTATGAACTAGTATATTCACTCTTCATATACCACAAAAAAATGCAACCAGTTCTTTCAACCTGATTAATATATTCTTCATCTCACATGTTGTGTGACCCAAAATATTTTTTTAAATCTTTTGTCAGTATTAAGCATGAGGCAGAACACCAAAGAACATTTTTTGTGTCAGAGGTTCATCATACCACATGACCTTTTCTCAGCTGACTTTGGATCATGATGCATTAAACAGATAATACAAATATTGAAGAGTACTCTAAAAGCTTAAGCTGAGAGTGAAGAAAACCATATCCAGCTGAAATTGCAGTTGGAATTTATCTCCAATACACTTTGGTAAAGACATTTAGTGTAATACACCTACTCACACAATTGGGATATCCGTTTTTTAATGATGATAAGCAATGAGTATTTAGGATTATATTTCATCATTCTAATTTCCAGCTTGGGGCCTATTTTGTGTTTTACACCTTCTTATCTGAGGTACATGGTGATGCTTTTGGACAGAACCATTTCAGTTAACGGAAGGCAGAAGTGAACATGAACATGACTAAAGCATTCCCACCATTTGCAGGAAGATCTACTAACTGATCTTTGTTTCTTTTTTAAACTTTTTAAATAAAAATTAATTGTTAAAAATGAATTGAAATAACCTACTCTTTTTTTTTTTTTTTTAGTTTCATCTTTTGCTTATTTACTGTGAAAAAAACTTTTCAGCTCTTTCCCAGAAATGTTCTGTCCTTCCACTCCCTGGGAATATCTCGTATTTTAGTAGTGTATTTTCTGCTCTTAATCGTGTTTTGTTTGCTAATCGTGACCTTATGATCTTTGTATTTTTCCAGTAAATGACTTGAACATGTTTAGGATGTGTTTTCGATTTGGCATCAAGGCAGTGAAAAAGCATATATTTTTAATATCCAAGCATGCTTCCCAATGCCTAGACTATCTCTTTTCACATAGGTTCTTGAAATTATCACAACAGAGGCGAAGCTAACATGTGCTTTATTGCACTATGACCTAGTTAACTAACGATTGAAAATTAAATACTTCACTGGTATACCTGGAAGCAGTCTTAGGCATTTCTGTTTTGAAAAGGTAAATATATTGCTACGTGTTTGTTTAGCACCCAACTTCCTTTGCAATTTTTGAGGATTAGAGAGAAAATCTCTGAGTATGAAGTCACTTCAGCTATTCTAGGGAAAACTAAAAACAAAGGGGAAGGACGTGTTTCCCTTTGGCTTAGACTCCCAGGAGACAAGAAGACTGGACCTCTTTCCAAAATATTGTAGACCTATTTCAAAGGACACTCGGCTCAGAAGAACAGGTTCCAATTCTTGCTGTCTCTGAGGTGCACATTTACAAAAAGATTGTCCATATCTCAAGGATCTTAGGTAGCCTGGAGAAAGCTTCTCACTCTTTGGTGAAATATATACTATGAAAGAAGCCTAGATGTCCCAAACCCCAACTAAACACTGAACATTTTCTCCATTTTTTCTTGTCATAAAAAGGCATTTATAAAATAGAATGAGTCTAACAGGAGAACCTGAGAAATATGCTTATTAACATATAATAGTCTGGTGGATTTGGCATTTGTCCCAGTTACAACACACTGTCTCTGACGGAACTTTATCGTGGTATCATCAGCAGCCAGTAGCTAGGTCTCCCCCTCGACTGCTGGCGTTTTCTCAGCATTAACCTCCTCTGGTATGAAAGGCTAAGTATAACCCAGACCTAGCCTGGAAAATACTTGGCTTGCAAAGAGCTTGTGTCCCTCTGGCACGATGGGCTTAAAGCTGCACCTTTAGCCCAGGCTTCAGGGAGTTCTTCATTTGCAAACAAAGGCAGCCACCAAGCGGCTGCTGAGACTTTGTCTGCAGCACCTCCACCATGAACTTGAGCCCACAAGTATTTCTGGAGGCGTCCCAGCCCCACCCACTAAATCCCTGGGAACACAAATATATCAGATGCTGAGAATTCATTTGAAACCCATAGCAAAAAAGCTAAGAGGTGGCTTAAAATCATTTATCCCTTCTCCTTGTTTCTGCCTTGAACAAATTCAGAGGACTGATGTCTAATAATCTGTGAGATAGAAGGAGCTGGTGTTTGCAGCATTATGTTATTGGTTTGACCTTGCCTTTGAAAAAACAAATCTGGGAAGGGATTTTGGTGACTAGCTATTGCTACATTCATTTTTAAATGGTCCATTAGTTTTTGATGGCTTAGTCTTGATACTTATCAAGAACTACTTCTCACCTATTTTTATCACTTCAGTGTTGTAAAACCTCAAACTGAATTTTCAGACCTTTGTAGAGAATGTACAGATCCCAGGTAACATTGTGGTAAATAAGGAAATCTTTCAGAACATCTAACAGTCTTGAATATGTTCACAATACAGGAAATTTTTAAAATTACATAGGATAAAAAAGATTTTAAATTAAAATAAATGTTTTATACATACCAAAACCAGCAGATCTAGGGGAAAAAAATAAAACAAAACCAAAAACTGAAGCACTGAAGTAGCTTTATAGGTCTTAGGCCAACACACTTGGAAGTCTAAGACCTATTCCCAAAACAGTTTTAGGACAGAAACAGAAAAATAAAGATAGCTTTCCATACTTGGAATAACTTAACATGTCTTCTCTTTATTTAAAAATAAAATAAAATAAAATAAAATAAAATAAAATAAAATAAAATAAAAAATTGTTAATTCTACTCTTACTGGCTTATATTTATTTCAGAGAACTCTGTTATTTCAGAAACCTTTGGCAAAAAAAAATAATATTTCTGCTTTTGAAAGAATCTTACTTTGACCAAGAGTAAACAGTCCTTAATCTATCAACACCGCTACGCTTATCTTTGCACCTATAAGTACTCCCACTGAAGCTGAAGCTGGTTTGAACTATGGATTGAATATACACATGCAGCTTCCCCTTGCAAAATGCCTGGCCTTCTTTCATTTTTCTGTTGCTATGTTAACAATAATCAATGAATGAAGTAACAGAAGTCTCTCTGCACTCTAATGCACAGTGTTATCAATTGTCCAGCTGATTGGGTTGAAAAATACAAGAACCTTCAGGAAAAGGGTAGTACATTATTATCAGTTTCTCATGTCAAAAGAACAACATGATTTAGCCTCATGTAGTCAAACACAAAACACTTTAAATCTCAAAAATGCTTTGCTTTATGAAACTCAAAAGGAATATTTCCCCTCAAAAATTGCCCAGTTTTGATAGAAAGCTGCAGACTTCAGCTCTGACACTCAGAGGTTGTCATGGATTTATGCTAAATAGTTTGTTTTGTTTCTGAGTTTCTTCCTTTAGCACAAAAAGCTCTCCAAGCCTCTGAGGAAAGCCAGGAGTGTGAAATATGGTCCATCTTCACAGAAAAAGCTCCAGAAATTTCTGAATGCTGTTCTATTTGTACTTCCTGACAAAGAGGACTTAATTCTACCTTTGTAATGAAAATCTTCAGAATGTATTAGGTCTCACATCCCTAGGGACATATAGGAGTATACAATGACAGTGATTTGGGCTCCTTTTTGTTTATGTTGCAATGCACAGAATTATGCTCCTTCTTCAGGGCCTACTTTTAGGTAGCTATTAAAGTAAAAGAAGATCTATCCACAAGCCCTGCTCAGAATTCACCTTTAGATTCAATATGGTTTAAATCCATACTCCAATATCAAAACTATTATCAACAGTGTGAATGCCCTGTACTGCTCTATGTTGCAATTACATAGGCACAATATTTCAGCTTTTAGCAACACTATATTTTTTATACATTTCCTTCCTCTCTGTTTATACTTTCCTCTCAGCTTACAAGCAAATTATCTGGGACTCGAGTATTAGGACAATATTAAGGATGACTCTAGTTTTGAGCTCAGCATGTACCTCTTATTCTGAAATAAATATATCCAATTAATCTTCAGATGTTATGATAACATCGAAAGCTTTCCTTACCTATAAGAAAAGCGAGTTGGTGAAATTTTGTAGTCAGGCTCTTTTTTGTTTGTTAGGTTTTTGCTTTCTTCTGGTCACTGATTTAGTTTTCTGTAGGAGATCGCAGAGGTAACTGCACTATACTATACACACCAAAAAATCGCCCTTGCATATTTTAATTACATCTGGTTCCCAAGGTGAGTAAAGACATGAGTACAACCCTGTAACTGAAAAATATAGAGCTTACCATAGACTCATCCTACTGTAAAAATGGGGAGGAGAACAAAAGGGCATTATTACAATAATGTCTCCGTGACAGTCATTACATGTCATAGGTCTGGAAAAAAATACTACAATTGGGAAAAGGATTTTAAGGATTTTTTGTAGAAGTCTATCAGATTATCAGTTCCCCTGTATGACAGTGGTAAGGAAAAACAAAACAAAACAAAACAAACAGAACAAAACAAAACGGGTCTATAGTGTTTCTGAGTGTTATAATTAAAATGTTATTCTCTGTTCATCAGGCACTGTCTGAACTGTTACAAATTTTTTGAGACAACCATGCTTTAGAAAACCAGAGCTCCGAGTTTAAATGTACAGCCTCTGAAAGTATTGAGTGGAGAAGACAGACAGATTTTGATGGCTCCATAGGATTTTTTTTTTAGAAAACATAACATAGATTTTCAGTTGAGCTTTTTAACATGTGCTTATCAATTTACCTTGCAACTACTATTCATAACATATACTTCCATGACTATTTCCCTTATTGCTCAGGCCAGGCCATACATTTCCTGTTAGCTCATTTAAATAATTTAAATTATTTGAAACTAACCAAGTTACTAAATCTAGTGAACATAATTTGGGCTGTAGATTGTATATAAGCAGTTTCTTCTGTTTACTCAGTATCCAAACCTGAACTGTCTGGTCTTGATTAGCTCTGATGAGTCACACAAGATTCATAGTGGCTGATCCTTCTTAATCTTTCACTTGTCTAAGGCAAAGCAGTCAAAGCGTTCAAAGAAGCTTTAAGAGTTTGTTCACATCAACAAAGTATTTTAATGAGTCTGTTTTAAATAGTTAATTGGAAAACAATTCATTTCAAATTTTGGGGCTTTGATTTTGTTTTTTAAAAAATTGTTCAAATAATTCTAGTACTTATTTATTCTAATGTATTTTGGTTTAGCTTAAGATTCATGCCTGTTCTTTGAGTTTAGAAAAAGATTATGTGGAACTAACAGAAAAATAAGCCACGGCAAATTAAAGTTGCTTAAAACGCACTCTCGTTTTGACCAACTCTGTATGTAAGAAGCTGGAGTCTGCAACAATGAAAGGCTAATTTAAAACACTTGAAATTCAACCATTATAGGAGCAATTATCCTAGCTGAAGGTTTGTTTTTATATCGAGAGTTCAAAGTGAGCGTAATTTGAAGTACCCTTTGCTACATCTGTAAGGGGGAATAAAATGTCCGTTATAGGCCTTATGGCAATATGGTTTTGGGCTTAAAGCTGCCAAACACCAAGATAATGGTTGAAATGCTTTCACGTAGGTAAGTTTCATGCTCAAATCTCCTGGGTTCCGCTGCCATTTGTTTAATAATAAAATGGTCGCTGAACTTTTATACCCCTGGTTCATCAGTTCACAGAAACAAGAAAACCACCTTCTGCTCTACACAAGAGTCAGGTGAGTCTCTACAGATATTTTTCAAAAGAACCCAGATAACTATTTTTTAAAAAGCCATATATCTAATGGGAGGGAATAAAGACAGGAGATACCCAGTGGTATCTAGTGAATGGGCAAGAGGCAATCAGTAAAAACTGAAATACAGGAAATTCCATTTAAACATAAGAAAAAACGTTTCACAGTGAGGGCGACAAAACACTGGAACAGGTTTCCCAGAGAGCTTGTGAAGTTTCCATCCCTGGAGGTATTCAAAGCCTGACTGGACACAGCTCTGAGCAACCTGCTCCAGCTGAATCCACTCTGAGCAGGGAACTGGACAAGGCGATCTCCAGAGGTGCCTTTCTGCCTCATTCTTTTCTAGCTCTATTCTTTTAAATCTAAAGAGTTTGAACTTTGAACAGTACAGCTGGAAGAACTGTTGTATGAACGTATCCTATACACTAGCAATTTCATTACTGTGTTTGTTTTTTTTTTTAAATTTCCAATGCAGTGAGTTTCTGGAAGCCTCCAAGAAGTACAACCTGAAACATTGAAGAGTTTGCCTGTAGACAGCTCAGGACTTAAGCTCTCACCTCGTTTGCTCACCTACAATGAGAAACGTATAGAGCCTGGAGATGCAGGCTACTCTGTGGTTAACGACACCATGGGGTAAAGCATGCAATGTACCACTGATCAGGGTAGGCAGAATGTACCTCTGAGGTCAGGGAAGCCGCACAACCAGTTCTAGGCTTCTGCACAGCTGAAACCCATCCAACCTTAAGAGGTTTGTGTCCAATATGATCAACTGTCCCTCCCTGAGAACAAGCCCTTGATACAGGAGATGGGAGGGGTGGCAGCAAAGCACCTGATTCCTCCAGCCTGTAGGATTCTCTCTTAGATTGACAGGTGCTTTTTCTTATAAGGAGAGTGGGCATAGAAAGAATTTTGTGCATCAGAGGAGGTTAAGACGTGTACGGAATTTTTAAACTTCATGGTATTTCTATTGCAGCAGACTATATTTTCCAGGTAGTCTATAATCATTGCCATGGACAATTATATAGAGTAACTATTATTTTCTTTATAAAGTGCAATGACTCATTTAAAACTCTTGCTATTTATTACGTCAGAGGATACTTACTCACTTCCTAGAGGACCCCTGCCACAGTTAACTATAGCTTTTGTTTGAGTCATTACTCTCATTCCAGCATCTGCAGTCCTCAGAGAAATGTTTACTTCACCAATCAGTAACTGGATAAGGCCGTAATGTATAAAACAAATGAAAGAAAACTCTCTGTTCTGGAACATAACCTTCTTTAGTAGAGTAGGAACCTCTGAAATTCCTTTTTAATGTTTATGCGCGGTCACTTATTTTTAATCTGAGCCAACTACGACTCAGCTATAAAGCTGAAGAGCAAAATAAGTTAGTTTATTTCTAAAAAAAAAAGTTTTGCTAAATTTAGGGTGTTTATCTGAAAATAATTTTAAAATACTCAAGTATAAAATATTTAACCATGAGGTTTCCTTTTTTTTTCTGTTCAACTCATATCAGACTGCCACTAGACTTAAACTTTTTGGTAATGACAAAAAGAACTCTTCTTGCTTCTGTTTGGTTTGTGTATTGGGTTCAATTTTAAGATTTATACCCTCCTTTCCATGACACTTATCAACACTTACAAAGTACAGCAGTTAGATAAAGGGTAAATGCAAGACATCTGATTGAAGTGAACTTTTGCATTCAGTTTCCATTTCTAATTTTCTGATCCCAAACCATAGTGCTGGCCCAGACTCAAGGAAGGGCAGCTTTATCAGTTCTCAGTAGTCCCAAAGGGCTAAGCAACATAATGTGAATACAGCCCTCCCTGGAAGGACTGACTTTGAACTCAGAAAATAAGCTCCATTTAGCACCTCCAATTCTATGTCTAGCATAAGACAAAAATGTTTTAGTCACATAAACAGGTGACCATGTTATTGCAACCATGTGAACACTTCTTATTGAATAAAAGAACTCATTAGTTTTAGTTCGTGTTTTCTTTTGGTGCTCGTCAGACTGCGGTTAGTTAACTCTTTAATAGTAAGAATACTGCAAAAAAATCTTCCATCTTTTATTTACTTTATTTTGCTGTCTTACTTCTTTGCATTTTAGAGTTCATTCACTAAGAATAGGGGCTATCAACATAGCCAATAGGCTTTCTAAGCTTAAGATTTCAACAGTCTCTTAAGGATTTTCAAGCATGACATATTGTTCTGCACGGGAAGGCAGCAGCTGGAGCAAGCTTCTCTGTGGTCTACTCATCAACACAAACACACACCACACACTCTAACTCACACACCCTGCCTCTGAAACAGGTGCCAGCAATATCATCACAACCCAGGACCAGTGCAAAGTTCCTTGGCTGTGGTTACATGATACATTTGACCAAATTTATTTTCCATAATTGTTCTCTGAAATCCACCAAATTAATATTTGCTGTTTCCAGAAGCTGTTTCTGCAAAGGAACCTTGCCTGCAGAAATAATCATAGCTGGAACACAAATCTTATGCCTTTAAATATTCAGGTCCTATAAAGACTGGCAAGTGTTAGCCCTCAATTGAAAAGGAAAATAAATAAAACGATGTTTGGAAACTAAATATGCACCATAACTTGATTGATTTATTTCCTGAAGTACATGCACATGTTTAATTTTTTATTTCATAAACCATACAGCTCCAGGGTAGCTGCTGAAAAGATACCTAGTGAGAACTTCTGTACTGAGAAATTCAAATTAATCAATGTCCTATGGAGAAGAAAAACCCTCAAGACATCTTGTGATTTAAATCCAAACAAATCCACTTTTGTCTTCAAATACAAATAATTAAAAAGAAAGAGTAAAAATTTTATCAGGAGAATCAGATCTTACTTATGGTGTAAAACATCATTTCTTGAGACAGGTCATACTATACAAATCTTGGGAGGGGAATTACACATTTCACCATGAACACTCAGGAAGACAAAAGGATGCACAACACATCCCACCCTTCACCTTGCTAAACAGGTATTTAAGAACTGTTTGAGCGAACAGCCCTCCAACTCTACTCTTCCACCCAGGTTGCAGGGACCAACACTGCAATGACAAATGCACCCTCAGCAAAACGCCACCCCTCGCTTCCCCAAAACACAAAACCAGGAATGCGGCAAGTGTTTGAACTTATCTTCATGACAAACTCCACCCCTGGTACTTGCTGGATGGCCTGTAGAACAAAAAACCAAGCAGGTTACAAAGTTTTGGTCCGAGTAGCATGGGTGGCAGGTTGTTTTTTTCCAGTGCCAAGCTGTTTGGAACCGGCACAGCCCAGTCCGCATCCCCAAGGTCAGATGTCCATTGTTATTTAACAACATCTGCTCAAGATGCTCCCAAACGTTCCTTCTGGATATGAAGAGCAGCCTTGTGTTGTATAAGAGCTCAGTTCTCCAACGTCCCTTTCTCTTAAATCTCTGTTTGAAACCTTAGCTGTGGAGGGGACGGTTCGGCAGACAGAAATTAGACATTTCAAAACCCCTTGTGTTTGAATTTCTGAGAACCAGACCAAAGCCAGGAGCCATTTCTGATGGCACCTTCAGCAAAGAGGAGTTACCTAAATTCTGTATGCACGTGGCTACCCAATACACAGGGCTTTAGAGGCTGGGTCGTGCCCTCTGTCGCATGTCTTGTGTCTATACTCACTTCAAAAGTCCAAGGCTTCAAAGGGTTGGGGTTTTTCTCCAGCTTTGATGGAAACAGCCAGAGCTTGAAGGCAAGTCTGGGCAAGACATCAGCATAAATGTGCAGTTGCTTTGTAAAGACACAAAACCCATACGGAGTCACAGCTCTCATTAAATGTTAGCAGTATGTTTAAAAGTCTGGTGTGAACTTTATATACAGATTGGATTTATTATAATTTATTCTGACAGCTGCATTCTTATTTATATGTCTTCCATTTTACTTTACTCTGGAAGTCTTAAAGGTTTCCCTAAAGTGTCTGCAGGTTTATTTCCTTTCCACTTCAGCCACCTTTATCCTGCCAGAAGGAGCTGTGTGAAATAGGAGGAGGCCTTAAGTGTTTTTAAGCAATGGTGTGTCAAAGGGCAAAGCATTTGGAAGCACTGCTAAAAATGACATAGCAAAGCATTACATTTTTCACCATTAACCTCTATGCCCAAAACATCTGTTAGAAACAAAGATCAATCTTAATATCCCCAGGGCTGCAGTTCTCACATTTTTTGCTCTTCATCCTCTCTAACTCCAGGTTTTAATTACAGATGGGGGAATTATCATATCTAAATTAAGGCCTGTGTGAGCAGAACATAGGAAGACACTCTAAATTAATTTAGATACAATCTTATATTAAAAAGGAAACCTTGCAACTAATCATTACTCATGCTAGAATTATTTAGTATTACTCAAGCTGGAACTGGAATTTTTTATTCAGTTAGAAGTAACATAAGACATAATATTGACCAAGTATTGTTCCATACAGCTTTGATGACATGTTCGCATCAAGGACAGTTTGTGTCAAACTGGTCAAATATAGAAGTCTGAAAAAAAAGCATCCAGACTCACTCCCAGGAGCTCTGGGTGCTCAGCTCAGGAGAAATCACTTTTTATGGAAGCATCTGTACTCAATGTTATTATTTTTTAGTCAACTGTCTATAACAAAAATTCTGTACAAAGAACAATCTGATACATGTCTACCAACCACAGTATGCTTTGTGCGTGATGCATATCATAGAAAATCATATTATACCCTGGACAAATGGAAGTATGTTCTTTGTAACTCACAGTGCACTACAGAAGTGTCTTAAATTGAGATTAGTGGCTTAAATTTTGCATTTGGCTCCTTTCTCCCATTAGTCATTATGGTAATTTCTTGCCTGATTCATGTAAGTGGCAAGAGTCATTACAGCAGAATTTGATAAATATTTCTGTATCCATTTCTTGTGACAAACGGAATGCATCTGACAAATACAGACAAATGCATCTGACTTCTGAAAATTGACAACAGTAAAAACCAGTTGCAGATGGGCCAACAACACAGTAACCAGGACTCGTTCATGACCTCCTTTATCCTTCTCTCAGTCCAATGGAAGAGTGTCAACTGTAGCCTTACAATTAAAGCAAACAGTATTGTTGAAGTAAAGTTTAAGTAATCAACCCAGGACTTCCTGGAAGATAAGCCATTCCCATTATTCTGAATGAGAACTGGAGCAAGCATTATATACACAAATGTTATTTTCTGCTAATTAAAAAAAAAAAAAAAAAAAAGAAATAAGTATTTTCTTGCAGTTTTATAGCTCACGTGAAGTAATTGTCAGGGTATATTTTGCACTATATACCCTGCATGCTATCACTATAAAATTCATTGCCTGATAGTTAAAAATGATCTGAACTTTTATCTGGGTGTATAATTGACTTGTTAATTGGCTGCAAAGAACAGGAGCACAATGCCATTTATTCTTTCTTATTTCAGAAGAGAGTCCAAGATGACAAAAAAAAAAATCAAGTTTTCTTCCCATGGTATTCTTTTTTTCTCAATTCCAAAATCTCAGTTTTGGATTTCTTATCAGCACATTTTTCATGCATTATAATACCAGTTCCCCACCCAGTGTTCTCACCATCATTTATTATATTGTAGAGTATTCAAAGTACACGTTCATCCACCCTAACTTAATTGATTAAAAGCTAAATACCACCTTAGGCTTCATTTGTACTCAGTGGAAAGAATCATGGAATCATAGAATCTTTTAGATGGGAAAAGATCTTTAAGAACACTGAGTCCAACTGTAAACTCAACACTGCTAAGTCCACCACTAAACCATGTCCCAAAGTGCCACATCTACCTGTCTTTTAAATACCTCCAGGGATGGTGACTCCACCACATCCCTGGGCAGCCTGTTCCAATGCTTGACAACCCTTTCCATGAAGAAATGACCCTTAATATCCAATCTAAACCTCCCCTGGTGTAACTTGAGGCCATTTCCTCTCATCCTATCACGTGTTACTTGTGAAAAGAGATGGATACCCATCTCGCTACATGAAGAGAGGTATTATTAGAGCATGATACTTCCCAAGCTAAATTTGGTCCTCTGGAAGGCTCATTTCACTCCAGTAAATGCAAAAAAACCCCAGAGGATTTAGGTATTTAACTTTAAATGTCTAAAGCTAGATGAGATTAATGCTACTTTTTTTTTCATCTAAAAACTGTGATTATCTTTTTTCCACATCAGACACTAAAGTCATCAAAATTGTCTAAATTTTTGTGCTTTCCAAAAAATGTATTTTCCTGTTCTGTACGTACTTTTTATCCAGACTTGTCACAACAGTCCATCAATGCAGCTCTAAATAGCAATTATTTTATGTCCTTGTCTTATCTACCCATCATTACCACCTCTTTGCCAATAATGTGTTTTCTATTTGAAATTTTAAATATGTTTGTGACAGATAAAATCAGCATACTCAGATTAGGACATTTTGCATGCTGTTTCAGAAGTAATAGACTCCAGAATTCTTGGATTTTCCTATTTGTGTTTGAAGAAGAAAGCCCCAAGCCTATTCTAATTGTAGAATAATTATTTAACTATCTAACTTGCCCAGTAAGGAATCCAGAGTGTTTGTATCGTTACTGCTGAAGGGCTATTTGTATCTCTTCAGAGAAAATTTGCACTTCTTCAAAACCAGGCATTTTTCCCTGATGCTGATACACCCACTGTGCTAAAAACCAAAACACCCAAGTATAAAAAAGTCAAAATCCATCAGTAGAACAAAACATGCAGACACATAGAAAGGAGCCAAAATCAATTAGTAGTGGGAAACATTTATTTTTGCAATCAAAGCTATGAAATTATCTTTGTATTAATGTTAATCTGTCAACAATCATCTCCCTTCACTATCTTTGCATCTAAAGCAACTATCGTCTTCAGTTGCTAGCTGAGTAAATGAAAGAAATGCAGAAGCTCACTGAGTTGAAAAAGCCACAAAAGGAGTCTTAGACATTGTCTGTAATTGCCCAAGCCAGCAAATTATTATCAATCAAAAAATATCGGCTGCAGAAAGGCAGAATATCTGCATTCTGTGTTACATACAGCTCCTGAAGGCACTCCATTTTCATCCAGACAGGAAGAGTGGAAAGTGGTGCTTTGATAATGTAATTATTTACAGTACTTGCTGCCCATTCTTAGTCAATGTTTGGTAGGAAACATACAATCCAGCACCAATTTTCCAACTGTTTCTGATAGGATTGGTTTGGGCTGGAATGAAGGCAGCTCTTTCACCAGTTCTTTTGAATGGACATGTAGCTTAGATAGCGTGAAAAAGCTCCTCATTGTGATTCTGGATCAGATGCTGATGGACCCCCTGGAGAGGTCCTTCAGGTTAGGTTGGCCAGAAAGGGTCAATGTTCTTCCAAGACAAGGGATGGGTGCCGTTCCTCAGCTGCGGGGTAAGCCCTGCATCCACCAGCAGCTACATGTCCCATTTGCCCCCAAAGTCTGCTCCTCTTCTCATTCCATCTGTACACAAAAGGTGTCAGAGCTGCAGGTTCCCTCTTGCTAAATACACAGAGGCTGACATGCTGCTTTAGCTGCCATTTTATGGCAGGAACACAGTATATATGACAGTGTTAAACACCATGTGTTTTCATACTGCTTCATGATTTGACGGTTGCCTTTTTTTAAGCTGCCAAACCCACAGGATCTCAGACAATCTTCTGATTGGCTGCCAGTTTTCTTTCAATGTCTTATAGAAAAAAATATAAATTTTTATATTTTCTCTTTCTCCAGATAGAAAGACATATATATCTTAATACATAGCAGTTTTATATAGCATGTACATATACATATACATATACATATAAATATACAAATAAAACACATAGAATCATAGACTCACTTGCGTTGGAAGTGGCTTTTAAAGGTCATCTAGTCCAAGCCACCTGCAATAAACAGGGACATCCTCAACTAGATCAGGTTGCTCAGAGCCCCGTCCAACCTGACCTTGAATGTTTCCAGGGGTGATCTACCACCTCTTTGGGCAACCTGTGCCAGTGTTTCACCATCCTCATTGTAGAATATTTCTTTCTTGTATCTAGTGTGAATCTACCCTCTTATTTTAAAACCATTACCCCTTGTCCTATTGTAACAGGCCCTACTAAAAAGTCTGAAGGCATCTTTCTTATAAGCCCTCTTTAAGTACTGAAAGGCTGCAATAAGGTCTTCCTAGAGCTTTCTCTTATCCAGGCTGAACAACTGCAACTGTCTCATCCTTTCTCCACGCCTCTGATCACTTTTGTGGCCCTCCTCTGGGCCCGCTCCAGCAGGTCCATGTCTTTCCTGTGCCAAGGGCTCCAGAGCTGGACACAATACTCCAGGTGGGGTCTCACCAGACGAGAGTAGAGGGGCAGAATCACCTCCTTCGGCCTGCTCGTCACACTTCTTTTGATGCACCGCAGGATATGACTGGTCTTTTGGGCTGCGAGTGTACATTGTTGGCTAATGTCCAGCTTTTCATCCACCAGTACCCCTGAGTCATTCTTGGCAGGGCTGCTGTCAACCCCTTCATCCCCCAGCCTGTATTGATACTGGGGATTGCCTCAAGGCAGGTGCAGGACTTTGCATCTGGCCTTGTTGAACCTCATGAGGTTCACATAGGCCCACTTCTCAGGCCTGTGCAAGTCCCTCTGAATTGCATCCCATCCCTCTGGTGTGTCAACCACAGCACTCAGCTTGGTGTCATCTGCAAGCTTGCTGAGGGTGTACTCAATACCACTATGTCATTGATGAAGAGATTAAACAGTACTTGTCCCAATACAGACCCCTGAGGGACACCACTTGTCACCAATCTCCGTCTGGACATTGAGCTGTGTCATAATAGACTGGATACATCTGTTTCTTCCAATGTCACTGCCTGCAACTGGAAAGAGAGAGAAAAAAATAACCTTAAAAAAGGTTCCCTTACCAACTCTGCCAAGGCCCTGAAGTGTCTTTTGATTGCCCTCGAATTACGTATTGCAGCTTCATCACCACTCATGTGAAAGGGGAGTAATGGGTAATAGTCAGAGGGCCATACCAGGCTGGGAAGTTTCCTAGTGATTTTCTTAAGCTGGGCCCCAGGGAGGCAGCAGACTTCCCTAAGAGGAGAGTCTGTCCGGCATATTGGACCCTCTGTTCCCCTTAGAAGGGAGTTGCCTACAACCACAATCCATCTTTTCTTCCTAGTGAGCTCTTGTGAAAATGAGTCAATGGGGAGTTGTGGGATGATGCTGGCTGGCTGGTGGTGCTGGGACTGGCTGGCCCAGCTCAAGGAAAAGTAACTAGCCAAGTTCTGGGAGCTGGTAACTCCCACCATGCCACTTCTTGCTCAGCCAGTTGAGTTCCTGGGGCCTGGAGCATCCCTGCATGGTGGCCTCTATCCTCTTCTCCTCTTAGCATCCCCTTTTGAAGGAGACAGAGCTTGGGGAGGGAGTCACAGGGAAGACTGGAGGGCCTTCCACTTATTCTACACCTCTTATGTGTCTTCACAGTTCCAAACTAGAGTCATGCTCTGCAGGGTCTTCTTTCCCTGCTGATTCCACCAAGTCTGTTCCCTTGGCTATGGTTTCACTGGATAGTAGGTAGGGACAGTAGGAATCTTGTTCATCCATTTATGAACATCACTAATTAGATGACAAAGCATTTGGCTATTTATTGAACACATAATTTACATATTCATTTTCTGGGTGGCCTGTCTGCCTAGCTAAAGACAGTTGATTTTTTCAGCAGGTAAGGTGATGCATCATGATTGCCAAGTCCGTTTAGTCCCTACCTATTATTCCTCCTACCTCCCTTGATTCTTTTGAGCATCCATTTTCCTAGGTCATCACAACCCACAAGTGTAATTTATTTACAGTCAAATAAGGTTTATACAGTAGTTTGTGAATGACTTGCAAAGATATGTACAATATCCACAGATGTGAATAAAGCTGTTCTGGAGAAGAGTCGAGTCACCTTTTTCTACCTGGTTTTCAAGAGCACAAGGTCAGAGCCCCGCACCCAGGGACTGGTCAGCACTCCTCCTGTGTCCTTCTTATGTCTTGTGGGGACAGTGGAAGGGTAGAAGATAATCACCCTGCTGGTGACTGGAATCCCCATGAAAGACATTTCTGGCAGGAATTTCTTCCCATCTTTATACTTCACATGTCAGAAACAGAACAACCCTGCGTGGATGCCTGTCACTGCAAGAGAAACACAACCAGTGTCAGCATGGTACTGCTGCTGGGCACCTGCCATCCCTGAGGGATGCCCCGGAAAAGGCCTTGTACCTGGATGCAGCCTTGATGGCACCATGCATGCCTACAGATGGGGAGCACCATAATTTGTTAGGACAGCTTTTACTCCACCACCTCCTGGAAAATAATTCAGTAGGTTTCCCCATCCTGATGTGCCTGCACTGTTTATACTGGGCCATGCTGGTGACCTGAGGTGGTGGAGGATAGAAGAAGTGGGAAAGCTCAGGAAGTGCTGAGTCCTTCTCCTCTTCTGGACAAGGCTCTCGCAGAGGGTGTAGTGGCCAACAGCTCCCTGACCACTGTTCACATGTCCCTCTTCCCATGCTCTTCTTCCACGTGTGTCCCACCCAAGGGGCCTGATACACTCGTGCTGAGGTGGGAGCTTGCATGCAGGGATGAGCCCTGACAAAGACAGTAGTTGTCCATCCCAGAGCCAGGGATGCTTCCCAAGCTCCCTGGGGGAGGCAGAACAAGTAATTTCCAGGATACTGCTGAGTCTGGAGGGTTCTGCCCATCTCCAGCAGCCAGAGTAGGGGCATGGGGGCATAAATGAGCCTTCCACATCCTACCTTTGGCTCTGGGAGGTTGTTAGGATGTGTCACTGTGGGGCAGGGCAAGAAGATTCCTCCTTTACTTGGCCAGTGCTGACAGGAGGGGGATGGAGGCACAAGAGGCCCTGCGTGAGGGCTGTCAGCCCCTACCTGTAGTGCCCAAAGAACTGAGAGACAGTTCCCTCTTCATAGCCTTGGTGGAAGTGGAAGCTGCCTTTGCACCGCCTCTCGCAGCAGGTAATGGTGGCCCTTCTTTCCCCACAGACCTAGCAATGCTGGGAAAAGCACAGCAGGCCCCCATCAGAGGCATATTCAGAAGTCATGCGAGACGCTGGGGAAGGCTATGGCTGGTATCAGAGGTCAGAGTGCTTCTCAACTCTCTCCTGTCTGTGTGGTGAGAGTTTCTCTCTCAGGGGCTATGGTTGCCTCACCACCATTACCAGTCCCACTTCCCGGGGTAGGGGCACATGGTACCTGCCACTTCTTCACTTGGATCAAGGTAGTCCTTACATTGAGAAATGTAAGGCCTCATCAAGATCATATAGCTCAGTAGAGAAGAAAGAAAATTTTTAAAAAGCAGAAATTTAATCTAAAATAACCTCTTCCTAAATTACTTTTTTCTGAAGAGCTGTTTCTGCACCATTTCTGCTTCCTATGTTATCATGACAAAGGTTTGACCCTATATTGGGACATCCTACATTCCAAAAGTTCTCTTCCAATCTCTGAAGCTGAAATTCCAGTCATGCATACTGTCAGGTGCTCTAGTGCTGACTTTGAAATATGTCACATTTTCAAAGATGTCCTGGGATTGAAAAGGACTTAAAGTTGTGTGGAATTCTTCCCATGTGTGAGAATGCATCTTCAAAGTTGCTAAATAACTTTAAGAAAGTTTGTTACTCAGTGATTTACAAATCTGGTGTCCATTGGAAGTCAGTAGAATATGCTCATGTTTACTTTGTCCCTTTCAGTTACAACTAGATTCATAAACTTATTTCTGTTTGTATTGGTAGCATCTAAGAAGTTGATCCTTTGAACATCATTAACATTAATCAATCAAAAGTCTGAGTTTTATATGAACTGTATGTACTGGTTATTTGCTTGGATAGCTTCAGAGGCAGTCACATAGTATATAAATTTTCTGATATCAATAGTCCCCAGCAGTCAGCAGCACTGAAGTGAGAAAGTCACAGTCAAGTTATTTAAAGAGATCATTGCCATGTGTCTAATAGTTTATTAGCTATCATTTCATTAAGATTCAGCATATTCTGTGAGTTAAAATTTATCTAATGATGAGCCAGATTTGTGCCATCTGTAGTATATTCTTCAGCTCTATAATGGCATCATCTGTACTGCAAAATGTATAAATTTACCCAATCACTCAAACAATCTGTTATAAACTTTTATGCATGATTGAAAAGCAAAAGCTATCCCTCACACAAAAAAAAATGCATTTCCTTTTGCAATAGTTATCTCCAAGGAAGGTATTTCTGGCATGCAAAACATATAGTACTGTATTTGGGCTATACACTTTACTATTTTAGGTGATGTGAGCAATTATAAAACTTTCTTTTTCAGAGCCAGAATAATCAAACAGCAATTCTGTTCATCAGCAGAACAATCCAGCGGTTTTATACATATATCTTTCCATGAACTTTCAAGAATCTGATTTTTAATTTGCCACACATCTAGTCTTCTATGGATGTAGGTGCTTTGTTTGTTCCATGGCTTTTACTCCTTAAAGCTAATATTACAGCCCAATTCCTATTATTTCACCTTGTGTCATGTAACCATAAGTTGTGTCATGTAACCATAAATTTCAGTGTTCTACAAGCACCACAAAAGAGGCAGGAATCACACAAAGCCACAGATAAGGTCTTTATAAAGTGAAAAGCGACCACTCGAGTGATTTGCTCTTGGTCCTTCACAATATATTTATGCATTAAGTATTAGAAGTGAGGATTATTTCAAAAGATGGATCTGTAAGTAAGCAATAAGCATATATTGTGAAGCTATGGGCTGTTCACAGTAGTTACAGGAAAAAAAAATTCTGTCATTCTGATTAAGCTTGATTCTGAATACAATAACCCCTCCCCCCAGTGATTAAGCTAAATAAAGTATTTCAAAAGCCACTGGGTTGTATTGCTATGGTAACCCACTGAACCACTGAAATAATAATAGTGTGCCTGACATTATACAAAAAGATTTCATTTTCCCTCCAAAATACAATACTGATATATTTAATCTTTTCCTCAACCCTTTGCCCACATCAAGGAGAAAATCAGTTTTCTTTAACCTTGCAGCATTAAATCCACTGATTTGTCAAGGTAGGTTATATCCTGCGTGATTTTGTTTGTGTAATTTTGCCTTAGAAGTCATGATCTTTAAACTGAACAAAGTTTCAGTTTAATAATAAAAGCTACAGTAGATGTCACCTCCTATGAAAAGTAGCATATTCTAGAAAGGACCGAAAATAGAACTATGCAAATGTTGAACTGCATCCGGACACATATAGTACAGATCAAGTCTGACGGTGCATGCTTTCAAAAGTCTAAAATGCAATAAATGTGATCATATGAGTTGCTGAACTGAAATCTAAATCTGAAGCTCACATTCACCTACCAGAGCAACACTCATTTTCTGTAAATGTGTTTTACTGAATCTATATGGAATCTAGTTAAAGACAGAAGTTTGGTTTCCTTCAAGATGATTTATGTGATCTGCTTTAGAAATCATAGAATCATAGTATCATAGAATACCAGGTTGGAAGGGACCTGAAGGATCCTCCCACATAAATTCCAGTACCTTTCTTATGGTTTTGATTCGTGCCCTGGAAGCTGTATATTCTAGGTCACAAAGCCAGGCTGTAACAGCAAGGACTTATGGCAGTCAGGATTGTACAGTCTATAAATAAGAATCAGCTTAGAATTTTACCTTAAGTTGACAGTAACTATCACAAAATTCAAAATAGATGAAAAAGCTACTATTTTTGAAATATATATCCTGGGGTACTGTTCTTAGTGTTCCTGACAATGCAGACAATGCAATAAATGGCCTTTTGATTAATTAGAAGTGTAGTAACTTTTACCTGCACCAGAGTAGATTAAATGACCTTTGAAATTTGTAAAAGGTTTCCAACAGAGTAAATAAGCATTTAAATGTGCCATTTAGAATGCATATTAGTGACAATTTCCTGTCATTTCCACCTCAACCAAAAAAATTATTTGCAAGGAGACATGTTAACTAACTAGATGGTACTGACTGACTTGTAGGGTTTATTTTTTTGGGGGGGTCTATTTTTCTCCTTTAAGCAGTAAAAAATAGAGATTGTGGGCACACAGCATAGTTTGCTATCACATCATCTAATACCAGGGCAACCTTGAAATATTAGTGGGCAACAGTGCAAGCATCCCTGCTTCCTCGGGACCGTGTACTACATTCCACTGCTGCCTGAATTGCTTATTAACTCCTATTGATTGGTTCACTCAGCTCTTATCTCGGTGTTACACTGATGTTTGCTATGTGCTGTATAACCACAAGAACTCAGTAATATTGTGGATCTTATCTCAGCTTGAATTATCAGATGATGTGCTTGGTCTCTAAGGAAAAAGAGAACTGTTTGGCTATGGCAACAGCATCATCTGCTGTCGAATGAGGAATCAACATTCCCATTTCCAGACGACTTTCCCCAACACTTATTTTATTTTTCGAGGTAACTGAGCTGAATATGCAGATCAGGATTGAGCAATAAGACCATATAATTTATGCTGAACTGTCTTTTATATATATATATATAATATAGCTATATGCACATAACTTTGTCAGTAAATAGCAATTCATATATTGGGATCTCTAGTGTCACTTTGACAAAGAGAAAGTAGAATATTTTGATGTTTGCGGCTGTAGATTTTTCCCAAAATACAAAAGACAGCTCAGCCCATACTACAAAAGCCCTGTGAGGGATTTATTAGAAAGAATCGATTCCTAGGTTTGTAAATCAACATTAAAGATGATTTCCGAAAGGAAAAAAAAAAAATATGGCACATCAGATACTGTAAGTTTTAGTTTAGAATCACATCTAGGAACATCATATTTTAAATTTAATCATTAAGCATAAATATTATAGAATAATTTTGTAATAAACAAAAACTGTAGTATGTACCATGATATTTTAAAAATTAGCAATATCTCTTCTTCCATTAGAATATGACTATAAAATAACACTTTCTAAGGGATCAGAATGATTTTACAACTTCTGTTGACTTGCTTAAAAATTAGACACCTGTAGATTCCAAGGATATTCAAGGATGGGTGTTTCCTTACATATTGCAGGAGCCAAAATATTGATTGGTATCTCCAACTCTGAGTCACAGTAATGACAACTTTGAGTCCTACTTTCTCCTTCCCTTCTCTCCCA
This sequence comes from Charadrius vociferus, assembly GCF_000708025.1. Lineage (NCBI taxonomy): Eukaryota > Metazoa > Chordata > Aves > Charadriiformes > Charadriidae > Charadrius > Charadrius vociferus. The sequence continues at coordinate 3,055,088 of NW_009649167.1, read as the reverse complement.
AATTCAAACAGCTTAGAGCTGTCTTTGTGTTTTGCTATCTAGCAATGCTTTCTGTGATTTAACCCCCTTATACATACACACGCTATGTCATGCATTTACTGGGGGATGTCATGGGGAAGAATAATACAAAATTACTTTGCTAAACACCTCACTTAGTATGTTAATTAAGCTTGTGAAGACAGAGTGATGTATAGAATAAGCTTATTTAGTGAAAAACAGAGGGAATAAGAGGACAAAAAACATTTGCAAATGTGTGCCAAACAAAATTTAAATTTAGGAGCAGAGTCCTTTGTCTAACTTCTGCAGTAAATAACCAGAGAGAAATTAATCCAAAATTGGTACTGGCTTCTTCTTGAACCATAATACAATCATGTTGAGATTTTTTTTCACTTTTGTTTATCTTACTGGCTGAGAGATTTTTGACAAGGGAGGCTAAGTTCAGACAAGAGCAACGTAATGATCGGCAGAATTGGGTAATGGGGAAACATTAGAAGACTCAAATTGTGTAGCTTGGCAGTGAGAAACCTAATGAGATTTATGAGAAAAGTCTAAAACATTTGAATAAATAAAACCAACAGTAGGAGGAAAATTAATTAGCTCCTGCAGGTGTGGTGTAGCTATGCTTAATAGGATGACCTTAATAAAAGTGAAAATTCAGGCAGAATACCAGCAAGAGGCCCTGTGGGGCTAGTCATTAGGTTGTAAAATAGCAGAGGAAAAAGCTAATAACCCAGCTGATCACCAGAAAACATATGGTACTGTAAAGTAATCTTATTCAACATAGTATATTTCTAAGTGTCTATTCCCTGAAAAACTAACCACCCAAGAAAGGATGCAAAGGGTGGGATTCTTCTCATGTGACGTTGGGCTGTCTAAACATTAGGAGCTTAGTTCAAACTAGTCACTTCATCTGCTTTGATGTTAAAGGACAGAGGCACTTACAGAACACAAATCATCCACACTTAAAATCTGAATTGTCCTCTCTCCGTCTGGGATAAAAGGGGAGCCAAGATGACTAGCTACGACTTCAAGATGGCTAAATTTAGGTGATATGAACCCAAGTTTGAAAAGCAATCACATCAAAAATCATCAGTTGAGCAGGGCGATGATGTCTCAGAACTGAGTTAAGATACCTTAAAGTAAAACCCTGAAGTGACAGAAAATAAGTGAGTAACTTGAGAAGGTTTATTAACATCTAAATACTGGTGATAGTGGAGGAAAAAATATGAGCCTTCTTGGACTATTTTATTTTAATTTCACAACAAGACTGACTATGACTATCAACTCATGCACTCATGATCATCCTCTTCACAAGACCCACCATCAAGTCTTTCCTAGTTGCTTCCTTGAGGTTTATTTCCATTTCTCATTTGTGGTGATAGTTGTATATGGATTCATCTTCACTAAAATAGGTATGGAAAGGAAAGAGAGAGCTGACAGCAGCAAACCTTTGCCAGACAGTTATGTCAGAAATCCTGTGGTGAATGTTTTGGTGATAATCCAACCCCTTGGAAACACACTTAACATTTTGGATCTTGCCTTCAGTCAAACCAAGCTTGATTTTATTCCTCTACAAACTTTTCTTTAAGATATTCATAGAATCATAGAATGGTTAGAGTTGGAAGGAACCTTGAAGATCATCTAGTTCCAGCCCCCCTGCCATGGGCAGGGACACCTTCCATGACACCAGGTTGCTCAAAGCCCCATACAACCTGGCCTCGAAGACTCCCAGGGTTGGCACATCCACAACTTCTCTGGGCAACCTGTTCCAGTGTCTCACCACCCTCACAGTAAAGAATTTCTTCCTAATATCGAATTTAAATTACCCTCTTTCAGTTTAAAACTGTTACCCCGCGTCCTATCACTACACTCCCTAATAAAGAGTCCCTCTCCACCTTTTCTGCAGGCCCCCTTTAAGTTCTGAAAGACTGTTACAAGGTCTCCCCAGAGACTTCTCCAGGCTCAACAACCCCAACTCTCTCAGCCTATCTTCACAGGAGAGATGCTCCAGCCCTCTGATTATCTTCATCGCCCTCCTCTGGACTTGCTCCAACAGGTCCATGTCCTTACTATCACTCTCACTCTCACTCTCATTATTATTATTGTTATTATTATTATGTATTTACTTTATAGCTCCAGGTTTCTGTGTATCCATGTAAACATCAAGCCCTCTTCCTTCTATTTGATATTTAAAAGCCCAGCATATTATATAAATTTGTGTGGGAACTAGGCTGCATCTGCATGACCGTTGCTGATCCTTCATTACACCAGGGGAACTCCCTTCCCTTGGTAGTTTGTGTTGGTAGCCAGGCTTATCGTGCCCTGCACTTTTTTTTTTTTAAAATATCAGATCTATATCTCCAGAAGGTACAAAATCTTACTGCATTAAACTTATTATGCTTTACATTTTTATCCCATTTATCTCTGTTACATACTCTCAAGGAAACAGCCTTTTTACATGTTTTTTCCATGCTTTATTTGCTGGGTTTCCTCAGTGGTGCTGCCGTAAACCACCAGGTGACTGCAGCTCCTTTACAACACTCCTGTAAGGCAAATATGCAGAGAAGCTACGTACCCCAGCTGCGACTGGCACAGAACTCTTTTACAAATAAACCCTTTATTTCTAAGGTGCATCACCTTTCACTTACAAACGCTACATTTCTTACACACGTTACCATCAACCTCTTTGTCCAAAAGGACAATGGGTTGCTTGGGTTCTTCCAGTACGTATCGATGGCATTCCTAAAAACAAACTAGTTTTTAAGAAGAGACACTGAAAGTTACTCCAGATGCAAATTGCTGATCTAAGTGAAGTTAATATGACAAAAATTCCAAATTTGCTGAATCGAGGTTTCCAAGGAAACCTAAGGGTTCACACAAACACTGCAGGATATAGGGAGCCTCTCTTTTCATCTTAATTTTTTTTGCCCATTTGCTCTTTCCACTAAGCACAGACACACTCACACAACAAAAAGTAAACACATAAAATAATTATAAAATAAAGAAGCAGAATATGTATAACACATGACATAAATTGTAGATGATATGAAACATCTGCAGGTTTTAACTGGGAAGAGAATATTTGAAAAACCTTTAATTTCCTTCCTCTCTTATTTGCTACATTTCTGCACATCATCAGTGGAATCAGCCAAAAGTGACTAATAGATCGATGTTTCTGTTACTTCATCTTGATGTAAAGACACCTATTCAAACCCCTAAATATTTAAATGCAAAGATTCTTGCATCATATAATTAAACTAATCCTCTTTAGGAATAATAAAACAAATTGCTTTATCAGACAATAAAGTCTTAGTGTAAACGCTTAACACAGCTTTGAGAAAACGACTTTTACAGAGTTCTCTCCACTAGAGGTCTCTAGAGAAATACAAGAAACAACTCCGAATAGCAGATACTTTAGACTGTTCTTCTTGACACTATTTACATTTTGGGGAAGATGAAAATCAGCACTTAGTCTATATCTCTTCCAGGTATTTCTTGGGATATGCTTCTTCTGCTGTGGATAATAAAAATTCCTATTAATAGAATAATCATTCACATCCATGAGGTGTTTTAATGCATTTTATAACAAATTATCAACATTTATAATTAGAATTCCAACATTGCATCCCTCAGGAGGTATAATATTGCACAAAGTATTTAGCTAAAGGAAGAAAAAAAAACTAAGGTGGGGTAGCCACCTTGCTCAAATTTAAATAAATAAAGTAGTAATGATCACAAATTAATTAATTGTTGGTTAACCAAACAGTACTTTAGCCTGAAAATGAGAAAATTATTACTCTGGTGTGCTGTTCAGCAGAGCCTGGATTCATTATTTTTTTTTATATCCAAGCTAACAAAAACATAAATGAGTAATAGGATTCATGTAGTTGGATTGTTTTTTTAATTCTTGATGCTTTTTTTGATGGCTTGGGGTGTTGATTTGATTTTTTTTTTTTTTTTTCCTCTGGAAGTTTTTAAATTATAAGTTTGTGCAATTTCCATTGGGTTGATGAATTTCAAAAAAGTAAATTCCAGTTAAAGATGAGCTTTATCCATTTTAGGATCTGTGCATTTTTACAGCATTCATCAGAACAACATATCCAGTGATTCAGAGAGTTTTCAGTAATTCAAGGTTATGGTCATTATTTTTTTCCTCGTGCTATTTTATTTCAGTCAACTTTATTTCTGCATTGACTATTTTTTATTAACATTTGCCTCATTAAATATAACGATGTCACCAGGGCTGCTATAAGGTTTAATGTTGATTATCCTTTAATTTGGTTAATTAATATGACTTTATATTTGCATATTTCTTCATCACCAGTTTCTGGGCTGCTCTATTACCTCTTCCACCATGTTTGATACTAAGTTTGACATACGACAATCTTTCAGATCTTTTCTTCTATACCTGTGAAGTGGAAAGGGGAGTTTTATAACATTAATGTATGGAAGTGGGAAGCTGAATGTTCTTAGCCTCATTATTTGTTCCCATTATGTCCAGCTCCTACCACAAGCAGAGACAAGTGGAAACAAAGAGTAAGGTATTATTAATAAGAACTCTCAGTTTAAGAATTATAGTCTACTGTACTCTGCACAGGGGTTGTCTGTGATTTGAGTTTGGGAGACTAATCAGAAAGCTGGGAAAATCTGGAAACAAAACCACTTGCCCTTCTCAGATTGCTTCTTTAACTGTGGTGGATAGCTCTGGAAACAACAGGAACTCAGTGCATGCAGCAGCATTAATTTCTACTCACTTTTTGATGGTACATAGTAAGTGTGGAAGAGAAGAACGTGAGCTATGCTGAGAGTTGAGAGACTCAGGAGGGAGGCACTTCTGAGAATACAGGTTACTGGGACAGCTCTGTGACTTTCTGAAATTTGTCAAGTTACTTTAACAGAGTATCTTCTAAATTTTTCATCTGTACGTTGAGAACTGCAAATGGTAACCAACTGAAGCCAATTAGCAGCTTGAAATGTCATAGCTAGACATTTAAATGGTGATATTTCTTGGTGTATTTCTTCCAGCAAAGACCAGAAAAAGACAAAAAGCTATGAGAGGAATAGAAGGAGCACAGCAGCGACATTTTCCCAAAACTTGTAATATTATATCACTGAGTTGACCCGTCATCTCCATCAGCTGATCTGACAGTGGTGGTTTTGGGCATGGAGTTTTAATGAGTTCACACACAGTGAGCCTAGAGGTGCTGGTACTTCCATGAGGTATCTTGAGTCATTTGCAGCATGAGTACAGGTCGCAGTAGAAAAGAAGTCCACCTACCATTTAACCAAATGTCCCTACTCTTAACCCTAGAAACCATGAAATGCTATGGTTATGTAAGACATGACCTTAAAAATAAAATGTCTATATACCTATGCCCAGTTAGAACCTTCACCTATGATGACATAGAGGAAATAGTCATTGTCTCTGCCCACTGTTCTTTGCCCCATTTGTAATTTTTCTATAATGAGAAGTTGGCCCCGGGTGTGTCAGTCCAATACTGCATCCATTTCCAATTATCCACCTCACTAGTTGCTCTGGTTCGGAGAAAGCAGCTGCAGCAAAGTACTGCCATTAGAACTCACCTTACATTCATAAAGATCTGAAATGATCTACAGATTACACCTTGAAATTGTATTCATATGGAAACACTTCTGTATAAATAGCAGATTTATTTCCTTGACATGAAAACTGCAAACTGCTGAATTGCAGTCCAAACACCAACCATTCCTGGAGCCTTAACACTGTCACTTCACTGGAGGTTTGAGCCTGTCACTTCACCTTTCTGCCTCAGCTCCCTCATTTACAGCTCGGAATTACATTTTCCATTTACTTCTCAAGAGGCTCCCAAGGGCTGATTAAGAAGTATGAAAAGGTATATATTCAAATTTTCAGATAGTGCTTTTTATATACGATTACATAAAGCTCTGAATAAAAGCATTATGTAATAGCAACTGTTATTATTAGAGTTAAAATGAATATTTAAGCTAATACTGCATTTGATTGTGTAACTCCTCTGTAATCAGAACGTGTGTTAATACAGCTGCTTTTTTTTTTTTTTTTTCTCAGGACAAAAATGCTATTCCAGGTTATTGACAACAGCATTGTTTGGAGCTTTCATCAACTTCACTAGTTAAACAGCTCATAGCTGATAACTGTGAGGACATGGAAAACAAAGTAAAGCAGTGCAGTTCTTATGGGAAAAAACATCTTCCCCTGGGTTTGAACAAAACCACACGCAATGATCACGACCTCTGGATGCTTCAGCGCTATAAATACCAAATCATAAGTCAAAGTCTAAACTTCCTAAACTTTCTTTGCTGTTGTGTCAGCAGAATAAAATGCTAAGCCTTCTGTAATAAGGAAGAAATTAGTCAATCGGGGATTAAAAAAATTGGTTTATATGGTTAATGCAGGGTACTAATTTAGGTTACTGAAGCTGGCAGTGAAAGCTGCTGCTCTAAGGAGGGTGGTACGAAGTTTCAGGTTGATCCTGTGGTTCCCTCCCACCACCTTCCAACATGTATATAAATTGTCAGCTCTCCAGATCCTTTGCCAGTTCTCTCTTCTAGACTTGCCAGAAGCAACAGAGGACTAAAGATGAAGATCTTTTTCTTATTCACCTTTTCCACTTTTTTATTGTCTGCCTTTGAACAAGCAACTGCTTCTGCTCACTATGACAAGATTTTAACTCATAGTCGAATAAGGGCACGGGACCAAGGGTAAGTAATGGGGTTTTATTTCTATTTTAAAAGGGAGCTTGTTAATCTTTAGTCTCCCCTTTCTTCTCCTTTATATTAAATGTGATTTTTCACTATGAATTCTTACTATCATTCAAGTAGAACTTTCTCAATTAATTTTACAAGAATTGTTCCTAAATTAAAAGCTTTCTGGGGAGTTTCAAAAGGAGAGAGTATACTGTTAAACGTCATAAAATGTGGAAAATCTAAAATCACCAATTCTCAATTAATACAATATATATGTTTTAGAATCACTGAAGTTAATTACAGTTCACAATTAATGTAATGGGATATCAGATATATTTAATGTACACTTTTAAATGTTTGAATAGAGCTGACACCTATCCTGCAATATTTTCTCTCTTTATTCCATCCCAATGAATACCATGAACTCTATTTAAATGTTTTCAAGCATGGGAATATATACTGGGAGCCCTTTGTAAAACTTCTGCTCCCACTAGAGCAATGCGGTGAGCTGCTCGGCAGGGTACCCAAAAGACAATGCTTACAAGCCAGGCTGCTCAGAGACATAGAAATAATTTGAACAGCTGGTGTCAGGGAGACACATGTGTTTAAACATATTTTCCTTCAGTCTTCTTAAGTAAAAAATGTTTTGTGGATAACAATTGTTTACCATCCTCTCTTCCTTTGTTGAATTCCCTCTGCCTGTTGCACACACACTCACAGAGCTTTTCAAATAAAAAAGTTTACTGGCTTCTGCCTGATGTAAAATATATGTTCTAATGTTTAAACTGATGACTTATTTTTTTTAATAGTAGAAGTACAAAAATTAGTGACCAAATGCCTTTGCTCCATGGAACTTGCCCTTAAGAAATTCCTCTTCTGTACACTACCGTGCTAAGGAAAAAGTATTCCTCATTTGAAATCTGTGACTCCTTTTATTTACATGCCAATTTACCCTTTGGTCCCCAGTAATTCCTAGAATGTTTACTTAGGTGCCTGCGGTACTCCAAAAGGTTAGTAATCAAAATAGCTGATTGATTTACAGAAGACAGGGTTTCCTTCTACATAAAGAACAAGGCACTTTTCTTCCCCATCTCCCCATGACCTTCAGCTGCACAGATGTGTACAAGACAAAAACTTTAATGAAAAGAGGCTGATGGTATTCACAGCTCATTCCCTGGTGGCTGGTAATTAATTCACTTCACAGGGGGAAGGGAGAAATGTAAGGCATATTGAGGCTTGACTAGGCACAGCTGGTGATCACTGCCCATCAGAGACAGAGGGTCAAACCAGAATGGAGGGGAACCTTCTGTCCCTGCTGGGGGAGTGGGATTGCCAAGGAACCCAGCTGGGCAGTCCTGGGAGCTTGCACTGTGATTGCTTGAAAACACACCTGCCTTGGGAACTGAAGCCAGATGTTCACTTCTTACTTTTGCTCGAAAGAAATGGTATTTGTTGCTATTTTATATAAAACTTTTCCAAAGACATGCAGAAGCTTCTTCTTAAAATGTTTCTCATTCCCACCCATAGCCCAAATGTCTGTGCCCTTCAGCAAGTTATGGGAACAAAAAAGAAATACTTCAGCACCTGCAGAAACTGGTACCAGGGAGCCATCTGTGGAAAGAAAGCGTAAGTATGCTGTTTCAAAACTGTTCCTCATTCATTGAGATAATATAATGTATGATTAAAAAACTCTCCTTTTCTCAGAGGCAAACTGACTGTTTGTTTCAAATGCAGATACAGGAAGAATTCAGTTGATAATTTTGCAGAGTTACAGCTTCTCTTTAGCTGCTTCTAAAACCACTTGGATAACTGACCCAGTAGTTGTTGCCAAAAATAATTACAAAAGGAGTAGAAAGTCTGAAAATGACAGCATAGTATATAGTCTTTTTTTTAAGTTTAAGAGGCTTCAAAGTATTAGTTTCAGCAATACTTCTCTAAGTATACATAGCTCTATTTTAAACACAAAGAGCTGCTCGGGGCGGGCCTTGGACTAGATGATCTCCAGAGGTCCCTTCCAACTCTGACGATTGTGTGATTCTGTGAGATATGAGGTTAAGTGACCTACTCGAAAACACAGAGGGACCTAATAGGTCAGTTGTGAAAAGAACTGAGCACTACCCAGCAGAGCTGTGTGCTCAGACCACAACTCTCCACAAAGGAAAAAAAAAAAATCAAAATGTGGTTGTGGATACGATTAAATCTGGGTGAGTCTGGCATTCTTTTGTAATCTGTGTGTATATTTCAATTGTCACTTCTTCTCAGAATGCTAGTCATTGCCTTGTCTGTGATAAAATGTAAAAGTCACCACTGCTTCATCAACCATAGAGCAGCTTCAGTGTATAAACAAGTACAAAACCCTCAGTCCTGAATTTGGTCTGCCCCACTTGTCTCACTTAGTTATAAGTAATTTAACAGAGATCGACATTGTTTACCCAATACAAAAAACTAATGTTTTTGTCATGTACAACATTTTCTCTTGCTGTTATGCAATTACTTGGATAAATTTCTCAGCAGTTGTCACAGGAAATCATTATTTTTTATTTTCCCATTATTCTCTTACAGGGTCCAAATAGGTCTGGGGTAACATTTTCAGAAAGGCTTGAGTGAACAGGGAGTCCAGGCTTCAACTGGAACACTGTCTTAGGGTATTAGGAGTTTCTTAGTGAAAACTTATAAAACTCTTCCAAATGCCCAAGTAATATTTAAGTACACAGTTTGAACTCACTGAGAGATTGTATATCCTAAGATATAAAGATAATAAGTCATATTGATACATGGTGCAAATCATATTTATGAGGAATTTAACTCCATTTAACGTAAGATTTGTATTTAAAACTTTCCTAATGAACATCAACCACTGTTTTAGATGTTAATGTAATGTGGAATAGAGTTTTTTTGTGTCTGTGCCAAAGACTTCCTTAGCAGAGGTTAATATGGAAGGAAAATATCTGTAGTGTTAGAAGCACAGGACAGTTGAAGATGACTCCCTTTGTAAACAAGCCCTTAAATTCTCTTGAAATTGTTTTTCTGATTAACAGTAATTCACTAAATAGACTAGAAAGGAGAGCTTGAACAAGAAGTGATTGATAATTTGCAATTAGTCATATTTTTATTCTCCTGATGTTTAAGTCATTAGTAAATAGGATTCACATTTTCCAGTCCATTCTTCAAGTTGAAAAAAAGTGTTTCTAAATATAGAAACAATGATATATTTGGGGTTATATGTATTTAAATATATTTGACTTTAAACAATTACACATCGCTCACATTGAATCCAAGTGAGCTTTTAAAACAGGGTATTTTTAGGTTAAAACTGCAACTATAAGACTTTGTAAACTTGTATGAATAGTTCTTTACAGAAAGTCAAAGAACTCTATGTTGATACAGAATTAGATGCAGACACAGTCTGGGTTTCTGCTGGGGAATGGTGGGGAGTGGCACAAAAAATGGAGAGTGTAAATGCATCGCTAGCAGTGCTAATGTGGCTGCAGTCTTTCATGCTCTTTTCAGTGATCTACATATGTGACACTTCCATAATTACAAAAGTATCCTTTTCCTATTTGGGGTTTTTTTTTTCACTTTTCTTCAAAGCCAGCTTTACATTTTGTTTCATTTTTTTTGCTGGTTCAGCTGTCCTGGCTGACGATGATATTCATAGTTCTTCTTGAGCACGATCCTTATACTTACTAGTGTAAAGCTGATTAAGACTCCCAAGTGATTATTTATGTGAGAAAAATGCCTCCAGTAACAATTGTTTGCACTGTTAAATCATGTAAGACATGTAAACCAGATAGTAGTCAGGCAAGGACCTGAAATGGGCTTGGGTTGTGGTTTCTACTGCTCCTGTTGGGTGTCAGAGGCTTTGCATTTTTTGAGATTCCTGAAAGATGCTACATGTCATAACATGGTGTTGGAAAGGATCCTTAAGAAAAAGACTGAGGGAAGATGTAGTAGAACGAAGTTTTCTTTCATTTTCTTTCTGAGAAAATGTTTTCAGTGGTCTGACAGTATACCATAAATTAATGGAGCTGAGTTATACTTCCGACACAGTGAGACACTGATTCCAACATACAGTCTTGCCTTTCAAGCACTGCCATGGCTTTGATGTCTGAACTCTGAAGTCAGCCTAGACATGAAGAATGATACCACGGCCCCATCAGAGCCAAGGAAAAGACTTGATTTTCATGGTCCAAGCTGTCACCCCAAGCTTTCTGCTATTGTAAACTTTATTGGTTACTAATTACTTACTTAAGGAGGTAAAAGAAAGTGACAGCAGTGAGTTAAAGTAGATGTAGTGCAAATCATAATGAACATACTACCCAGACAAGTAATCTGATTATTCTAAATCCCCAGAAGTTTCTCTGGAACGTAATTGGCTGTCTGGAATCCTAACCAGTCTCTCCCATTTTGATTTTGGCTTTGTTTTTATGAGCAAATCCAGACATGTTAGTACCCATTTTTCATACAAATTGCAGATTTGTATGCATTTGATGACAGTAATAATGATCAATTTCTAGTCAAACTAGACCGTGTGCAGTCATTTGCCCCACCTGTACCTTTAATTCTTTTCAGGACCCATAGGTTTATAGTTTTTATCAGAATCTTTCCTTCTCCTCCAGGTGGCATTATAATACTGACTTCCCTTTTCCTTTGTGGACATCCTGCAAGTCATCCAAAACACTTCACCTTTTGCGTAAAGTCTGCCATACCACTGACTTCCTTGGCACTACATTTTATTCCACTGCAGACACATTGGGAAGAAGGGTATTTCCTGAAAATTACTTAGACTGAAACTTGGATATTTTCAAAGTCAGTTTTGGAAAACAACCTACTCCTGTGGTTTTATTCCTAGATAGATGTCATGTCTTCCTGTGAAAGAAAGTCTGCTCTCAGCACAAATCTGACAGGGAATTCATAACTTTGCTGAGCTCCAGGAGTAAAATGAGTTATGCAGTGATGGATACCTTCATGTGTCAGGAAAAATAGTTTGAAGCAATAGGCGGTTTGGACTCATTGAACTAAAGTCAGGTGGTGACTTTGTTCCGTTCATTGACTAGAATTTAGAGGAATGTAAGCTGTAAAACATTTTACAGAGCCTGTGTAAGGTCCTAAGCAAGAAGTCTACTACAGGCAACCAGACGAAGACCTTGAGCAGTGGGGCTGGGTAGATTTGGGCATGAGAGTCTACACAAAACTATCCCCTACCTTCTCCCTCCTCTTTTAACACTCCTACCATTGCACGAGCACTCACAGAGCAAGGCTAGAGAGGCAAAACAGTGTGGATGAGAGTAAGTTAAGTCATAGAACTCCTGAGAGGTTTTTTTTTTGTGGCTGTAATAAAGCATCTGTTATAACTTAGTCTTAGGTGTTAATGGGAATTTTATACTCTGTGTACTCAAAACAGAAATGCAGACATGACTAAAGAGGTTAATGTAACAGGAATGTTAATCCAAAGGACAATGGCTCCTCTCATGTTAATATCTCCATGTTAACAACTACTCCCTAACTTGAATATATGATCCATAAAATGTTAGTTTAAGAACACTTTTATTATTTACACTTCCTATCCACTGCTGTAAATTTCCAATTGAGATGCAACTTAAAGATTTGCTAAAATCTAAGTCTGTTGGACCAGAAGTGTTTCCACTGTTTCTCTGTAGTATTTTATCTCCATGCCAGCAAGGAGTAGAAACAGATGAGTCACAGAGCTGATCTGAATAAACTGAAAACTGGCTCTGTTAGCCAAGAATAACAAGGACATAAGGTAGCGTTGCTCTGCCCCTTTTTCCTTTCAAATATGCTCCTTTGGATGAGGTCAAAACATCTTTGTGCTAAAAAAAAAAAAACAAACCAAAAAAACAAAAAAAACCCAACACCCCAAAACAAACAAACAAAAAAACCCCACTAAACACTCCCAAATCTCCAAAAACTCAAGGATGCAGCATTGCTTGTTATTTGAGTAACTGCTTTCTTCACTTGGGCACCATCTTATATTGAACTAGTAGGGAGTTACAGGTGAGGATAACATGTTTTGAGATGGTACTTCCCAAGAGTACTGTGTCTACACACAAGTAGAGCTGAGGACTGCATCTTGCACTGAGTTTTGTCTGGTTTCAACTTTATTGTGGGATTCTCCATACAGACCCCTTTTCTCCCATTCCATGTTTCTCACCACATTTTGAGCAGAGCTGATACATGGACCTTCTATTGCAGTCAACTGTAAGGGAACATGAATACTGTAAGTAGGAACTTACAATAACCCTTGATGACTGAAAAAAAGTCTGGGCTGTACATAAGAAATAACATGGTGAAAAAGTCACTGATCTTGTAATGCTTGGCTGAAGAAGCATTTTCTTTCTTAACTATGTTCTTCAGCCAACTTTCTGCCTTTCATTAATTGTGTCATTGTTGGATATGGTAAGAAGACTAAACTTGCCATGTCTTATTCTATGATTATAACTCAGCTTCCTCTTTCCTTTTTCCAGAAGAAAATTAAGACTGCAATCTTTCAGAGTGGCTCATGGAGGGGGTGTGTGGGGAGATATTTTCTGTTCCATGGAAAAAATATTTTCACGTGACAAAGCAGGTCACACAGTTGGGAGAACATTCTGACACCTATTCTGCTACACAGTTTTCTTTAATCAGATTCTTTTTTATTACTAGCTTCTGACAGGGCTGCAACAAGGCATATAAGGTTAGTTTCCTTATTAGTTAGAAAATCTGTAACCTAAACTGTATGTTACTCTTGCATTCTCAAGAAACAGCTATTCAGTGAATTGCTTCAAAGAAAGAGATGTATTAAAAAGAACTATGCATATACTTTCAATATATGGCTTCTCAGCTGAAAAGATTTGTGTGGCAAAAGGGTGAATATGTTGTGTGCATATGGATATGAGGGAACAGAGACAAAATATTTTAATACCAGAGAAATGAAAGACTGTATTTTTTTAAAAAAAAATCTTTAATCATCACCAGCTCTTTCAGATTGCTGTCAATTATGGAGTTATAATCCTCACTTTTAAAATCATGCTTTGTAATGTTATTGTTCTTTCAGTGTACTTCCATTTTTTAATCTTGTCATCGTTTAACCCTAGCCAGCAGCTAGGACCACACAGCCTCTCGCTCAACCCCCCTTTCCTACCCTCCCAGAAGAGTAGAGAGAAGAGGCAGAAAAGGATGTAAAAGGGGAAAAAAGCCCAACTTGTGGGTTGAGTTAAAGACAGTTTAATAGAACAATAATGGAAAAGGAAAATAACAACAATAATAATAATAATGGTAAAAGAATATACAAGACACAAGTCTCTCTCACCACCTGGTGATTGGTTGCCCAGCACGGCCTGAGCAGAGATCGCAGATTCCTCCCCCTGGCCAGCCCCCATTTATATACTGAGCACGACGTCTGTGCTATGGAATATTCCATTGGCCATCGTATTGCTCTGTCTATGCTTCTTCTCAGCTTCTTTGGGAAGCTGAAAAAAGTTGTTGACAAGTATAAACATCACGTAGCAACAACTAAACCAACATGCATTATTGACAATCTTTTCATTCCAAATCTGAAAACACGGCCACCACTAGAAAGAGGATTCTTAGCTGAAATCAGGAATAACCTTTAAGTAGTTTGGATGTTGAAAGTCGTAATTCCAGCTTTTCATTTTAATGTGTTTGTGGTTAGTGTTTTGTCAGTTTTAGTTTATGAAAAATGACACAAGTGTATTCAGCTGCCACCAAAGACTCTACAAATTAAATCTGGAATGTACTGGTAAAGACTCAGCAGAAGCTTTCAAGGAATTAGTGTCCAGAATTCTAGCACTGCCATCATTAGCCACACCTGTAAAAACAAATCTATTATGTAAAACCACGATGGCAATTTTTCCTTGTAATTCACATTGTACCATAATTTGAAAAGTAATATCTAAAGTCTAATGTCTTAAAGTTTATGGTTTAGACTTTGGTAAGATTGTATAATTTTGTTTGGCTCACCCAAGGACCCAAAATGAACTCTGTGATAACTTTAGTGAATTTGCACTTTCATGTAAGAGAGGAGAATTTGTCAAGTGTATCCATGGTAGAGCTTTTATTTCTGTCATATTGATTAAAAAGACATTCTAGCTTAAGACCATCAATGCTAAATTGAGTGTAACAGCATAGATCAGTTAGCTCTGGTTTGCTGTTTTGTATAACTTACACATGACTAATCGCAAGAATGAGAATATTTTATTGACATCATTACAAAAACAGTTCCTAGTCCCTGATATTGATAAATTCTATGTATGTTGTGATGACATACTCTTTTAACTCTGTCTCTGATTTCTTGTAGTCTGGTTTTCATCCTCACTACATTTACCAGTGAACTTTCCCTTGTGGCCATCCATCCAGGCTTTAGTGACTTCCTTCCCTATAACCTGCTTTATGTCTGTTCTTAATTACTTGTCTCTCTCATTCCTGAGCTTCTTCAAGTTTTCCTTGAAAAACTGAGGCTCTGTCATACCACCCCTGCCACCATACAGTCCACAGGACCTTGTCCTAAATATCATTTTCGTTCCTATATCCAGTATGTATGTGACCTCATGTAGTTCTTTCTTTTTAACTTCTGTTCAGTTCATTTACTTTTTTTCTTTTTCCTTTACAACCCTGCTGCCATCAGTTTCTCTCAATGTCTTCACTTTCTTTACTTTTCCCTTTCTTCAATCCCATCCAATCTTTTCAAAATAAACCACTTAAATCAATTTTCTTCAGCTGCTGTTCTAGTCACATCATCTTTTAATGACTCTACATGAGTTCCACATCCTACTTAAATTTAATGATGGCAGTCATTCTCTAAATTCAAAAGTCTTGCATTTAGTAAAATACAACCAATTTGTAGTCTATATAGAAAAGGCTGAATGATAAAAAAGGGATGAAGATCTGAAAAGAGTGTACTTAGCAAGAAAAACTGATAATAAGAAAAATTAGTATATGCTCATCCTGTACATCATTTAATTGTGCTTTTGTCTATATCCCACAGAACTGTCTTATATGAGTGCTGTCCTGGTTATATGAAGATGGATGGTACGAGAGGATGCCCTGCAGGTACAAGCTTATTTTCATATGGATGAGTCAGTATATAAGAATTATTACAACACAGGAGACCTTCAAAGGTGGTCATCTTGAGAAATGATTGCCTGTTTTTAAGAATTACTGCCTGAGAATACACAGCTTCATTTGCATACAGCCAACACAGTTAAAATTCAGCCAGCACTGAATTTTCCCGATCCTTCCAGTTGCTGAGTTGGAGAGGAGTGATAGTGCTTTCAGTTCTCAAAGCTGCCAAAGAAGAACTTTTATTCCTGTTCCCATCACATCCCAGATTAACCTAAAGCATACCAGTGAGGTCAGAAACCCAGGACGAAGTGTGGCATATCTAAATTCTGTTTATTGCTTTTCCTGAGAAGACTCGAATACCTATTTACTAAAAGAGCGTTATAGGCTTTAAATAAACTAAGAAGGAGTAAAAATGAAGACAGGAATTCTTGATTTCTCCTATTTGTGCTTTCTGTTTTGCATAAACAAAATTTATTGCAGCAGGGAAGAGTAATCTGACAGGGAATATATTTCATAACTTTAAATCTTTATATCTGAACTAATCCTTGTACATTTAGTAATAGAGTTAGGCATAATCTAAGGCACAGTTCAGTTTGTTTAGATTAATTAATCTCACTTCAGATGATTACATTAGGATGAAGTCTGTCACACTTAGAATTGCCTGCTCTTCTCCATGACCATAAAGAGAGCCAAGAACAAATAGCTCACATGCAGATGCCTCACTTCTAGATGCCTAAAATTAGGAGCAATGAATCCTGTTTTCATGTAGCAGTGTTTTAACTGTGAAACTATAGCCACTCTTAATCTCTGGATGAATCAACATATGCACAAACCACACACTGGAAGAAGAGCAAGAGGCCTCACAAGAAGAATTCTAGTCCACCATCACCAAACGAGACCCACTCCATTGAAATTTCTGTGGTTATAGATGGGATTTACTCCTGTCCTCTATGGATAGCAGCCCATTTCAGGTTGGGTTGGCACAAAACCAGGCAACTCTTCTAAATAAAACATCACAATATTTGGTTTTGTTTAATCTAATTTTTCATTAAGCAAACCAAAAAAATAAATAACAAGCAGATGTGTTTGGGTGGTTTTTTGAATATGTTGACAATGGAATTTAGTCCAAGAACATCGTTTTAATATTGATTTAAACCATTTCAGAAAAGCAATACTGTTGTCCAACCAAAAGAAACAAAATAGATTTGATCATGAGAAACTGGATGGCTGAAGAGTTTACAGTATTCTTATCTCATGTTTGTTTTAGTTGCTCCTATTGATCATGTATATGGTACACTTGGTATTGTGGGAGCTACCTCCACACAGCAGTATTCTGACATATCAAAGCTGAGAGAAGAGATTGAGGGACGAGGATCATTTACTTTCTTTGCACCGAGCAATGAAGCATGGGAGCAATTAAATTCAGTAAGTGTGTGTGTGTACACGTGCATGTGTTAAAGTGTTTCTCTTTCAGCTAATGTTTTAGCTGCAATAGCTACTCTATGATAAGGTAGACTAGAAACAATATTGATATTTTAGATATAAAAGAATATCACACAAGTTATAATAAAATAATTTGCATGTTTAACATGTATTGCTGAAGCTTAAGAGTCCGAATTTATTTTCAGGACTGCTAAGCAACTTTAAGTGTTTTTTATTTAAGCACTTGCATGACAAATATTAATATTGTTAGTGTTATTAGCATAGTTTTGGGGAAAATGACAGGAATTCCAACAATTGCTTGATTGTACTTTGTCAGTGATTCAGGTGTTCTTTTAGTAATGTTTTTAGTTAAATAAATATTGAACCAAAGCTTCTTCAATGACTTGTCTGTGATGAGACGTCTTGTCTTCCTTTTGTAAACAAATCAGATTAAAGCATCATTTAAGTAGAACCAGATTGATAGGTATCAAAGTCGTGTCTCCTAACAGGAAATACCCATTATTGAATATATTGAAAGCATATGTTAAGGTAAAGCAATATGTACATCTTTATGACTGGAAGAATGTTTTGAAGCTTCTAATTAATAAAATTCCTTTCTTCAGGAAATTCACAGGAATTTGGTTGACAATGTAAATATTGAACTGTATAATGCTCTCCACCACCACATGGTAAACAAGCGCATGTTGACCAAAGATCTTAAGAATGGCATGACTCTCGTGTCTATGTATAATGACCAGAAATTGCTTATTAACCATTATCCTAATGGGGTAAGTCTTTTTTCTTTTTTTTCTTTTTTTTCCCCCTAATATAATTATTCAGTTATAGCCATTACTCTTGCCTTTATTTCCTTCTATAGGTAAGAAAACAGGTTATAGAAAGTTTAATATCTGGCAAGTCAGTTGCCACTGACAAAAATAAATTTTCTCAGAGACCTCTTTTGTCTGCTGTGTAGACTAATCACCAAGAAAGAATTAATGAACAAGTGTTGTTTGCTATTTAGAAAACAGAGTTCAAACGAGAAAGCGTTTTGTGGCTAAAATACATGACTATAATAAAACCGAGGACAAAATCTACTATTAATCTCCATGTGCTTACAAAATAATATTAAAACAGACCTTTTCTTTTAATTGGAGTGCATGGCAGAACTATTTAAGATTGTAGGGGACACATTATTTGGCTGGAAAAAAAAATCGTGTTTATAAATGCTAGAAATCTGCCAGTCAGGTCATTCATCTTTGTTGACTTAAATACATTGAAATCTTTCTGTTGGACTACAGTTTACATCAGTAAATACCAGTGGAATCTCCACATTAACCAGATGTGGAAAACAAATTGGAATAATTGCAATAAGAAATAAAACATGAATAAAAAATCAATATAGCCTGAATAAATCTGCCACTGGCTTTCAAGAAGCTTAGTCAGCCTTTCAAATCTTACAAGCTTTTACTTACAATTTAAGATAAAAACTGAAAGAACAACGAATACCTAATGTAGAGTACATACATTGCCAATCTGTAAGAATCAGATTCTAAGTATATGATCAAAATAATGCTTAATCTTCTACTGCTTCATTCTTCCAATGTAGGTTGTTACTGTTAACTGTGCCAGGGTTATCCATGGCAACCAGATCGCTACCAATGGTGTTGTTCATGTCATTGATCGTGTCCTGACCTCTGTTGGAAATACCATTCAAGATTTCATTGAAGTCGAGGATGATCTTTCATCTCTTAGAGTAAGTAGACAAACATAAAAATGCTTCTCTGGTCTTTTAGTTTTTTCTTCTTTCTTTTCTATTTCTGTATGATACCTGGAAGTAAGAAGAGTTAGCTCAATAAGAGATAGAAATAAATTAAATTAAGAACTCCAGCTAACATTGCAAATCTAGCTGTATAAGAAGGCAAAGTGTATTTTACATAAGGAGTCTGCTTCTGCTCTTTTGTGGATCAAATAAGACCACATTAGTAGGACAGAATGTGTCCCTATACATAAAAAAAGTGAATCTTCTCTTCAAGCACTGAGGTAATGGAATGTGTGAGCATAAGTTACAGTGTCTGGTGCTAAATAAATAAGAACAATTTAAAATTGGATGATAAAAAAGGGTAATAATCCCAAATAAGTTCCAGAACATGGCTCATAGCAAGTTTCAGAATGCCAGTAGATACGTGTAGGAAGTATTTTTCTTGCAGAGAGGAAGCGGGTTTTTTTCTGTCCAAGTTTCAATTTCTCCTTCTTCTAGAAGACAGGTCTGCTTAGTGTAATGGGATTTCATGCTGCACACATTTAAAAAAGATATGCCATGCTTTTGCAAATAGCTATTGTCCTTTTCCCTCCTCCATCGCCTCAATAAATAAATAAATAAAAAATGCTTTAAATGCAGAGGCATAAAGGTAGAAAAGACCCTCTGGATCCCTCAAATTCAGTCCACTACAGTTACAGGCAACAACATCATTTGGTTCCTTTGAAAAACTGAATATAAAAGCTAACCCTGTCTAGTTCCCAGTTGAAAGAGAAGACCTCTCTATATAATTTTTTCCTGTGCATTCTTTCTTGTATGTCTTCTATTTGGGGTTAACTTTTGTGAACTCTAAGCAGACATTTTCACTTAATCCTAGATAAGGTTTTACCTATTCCTTTAATAACTTGCATATCTCCCTAACTCTGCTTGAAAAAAAACCCAAAAACTTACTGCTTTCCACAATACATGCTAGCATCACACTTGTTTTCCTTTCAGTTGCATCACGTTGCGCTCTGCCTTTCTGACTTTTCAAGGCGTGAAGTCCCTGTTTATAGCACTTATGCCTGCTAATTCCTGTGTGTGTGCCTCTGCACTTCATACTGCTTTAATGACTTTGGTTCCCAAAGAAAATGTGCTAATGAAACCATTAAACAAAATCAGCCCTGAGACTCTAATATGACATGTCTTTTAGGATGGTTATTCCCATTTTCCAGTTAAATGGTTTCATATGCATTTTATTGTTCTGTCTTAGGTTGGGCTGAGTATTTTATATTTAACTGAGCAAATTCATTACTCAACTCCAGATGTGTTCGATTTTACATATGTTCTTTTTCTAGAAAATCTGTTCATAATTTATATTGGCATACTCTATTATATTACCCTTTTAATCCATCTTATATTCTCACATAATCTTTGATTACTTGTCTTGCATTGTTCTTTTTCTTCAGTCTTTGGTTCTAATGCAGACAGGTTGCAGTCATCAAAGAAATAGATATTGTTATAATATTCTCTTTTAAGATTAATCCAATAATGGAAACGCCCAAATTGTGAGGTTGAACAGAGGAGATTTTTTAATCAAGTTAAGAAGATTTGTTTAAGGCATAAAAGGGAATATTTTTTTTTTTGAAAAATATTGAATTGGGTTTTATTTAGTTCAGACTGCTTACCTGTTCTTCATCACTAGAAAGTAGAGAATTTTTCATCAGTCGTGTTTAACTTATTTTCAATGTCCAGAGCTAAGTAACGCTTTAGGGATTAGAAACATGGAGATAAATTTTCCTGGCCTTAAACATGACATAGGATAGGATAGAATATTTCAGGTGGAAGGGACCTACAACAGTCATCTAGTCCAACTTTTTGACCACTTCAGGGCTGACCAAAAGTTAAAGCACGTTCTTAAAGGCATTGTCCAAATGCCTCTTAAACACCGACAGGCTTGGGGCATCAACCGTCTCTCTAGACAGCCTGTTCCAGTGTTTGAGCACCCTCTCTGTAACAAAATGCTTCCTAATGTCAAGTCTGAACCTCCCCTGACACCGCTTTGAACCATTTCCATGTGTCCTGTCCCTGGATACCAGGGAGAAGAGATTAACGCCGCCATCTCTACTTCCCCTCCTCAGGAAGCTGTAGAGAGTAATGAGGTCACCCCTCAGCCTCCTGTTGTAATTCCAGCCCTCCTCCTTGTATTTAATCAGATTAGTCATATACCTTTAATATATTTTTCATTCTTTCAGGGATAAACCATTAGCTTTGATAAACTATTGCTTTGGTCTAATTTGTCAAAATCTATATGTTCACATTTTTCATTTAAAAATTCAGGCCATAATAATAAAAATTTCTGCCCTGTTGTCACCTCTATCAGAATTTATTGATTACTGTGTGCTAAATTAAGGAAGTAACTCAGTATATCAAGACACATTTTTCCAAAAAAAAAATTAATTTTCTATTTTATTTCCAATTTATTTTCCATCTTTCTATAGCAGTGATCTTAGTCTAGAATTAAAGTACCTGTTGGCACCGGGTGAAATGACAGATAATGTGTTTTGGTATTATTTTAAATAACCAGAATTAAAAAGCAAATTTATTTTCTAGGCTGCTGCCATCACATCAGATGTCCTGGATATTCTTGGAAGGCCTGGTCATTATACACTCTTTGCTCCTACTAATGAAGCTTTTGAGAGACTTCCGAGGGGAGTCTTAGAAAGGATCATGGGTGACAAGGTGGCTTCTGAAGGTATGTAAACTTTTTTTTTTGCAAATAAGTAATACGGATAAGTATAGCAGGAGGTAGAAATTACATTATTCTAGCAGCTCCAAAATCAAGCCCTTGTACTTTCATACATATAGGAGGAGTTATTTCTTCTGTCTGTGACTTTTCCAGTTACCTAAGAATTCAAATGCACTGAAAACTTAGTTTCCAAAACAGTTTAAAGGAAACTGTGAAAATATAGGCACACTGATATTTCTAATAATTCAGTTGCATAATTCTGATAGAGATTCCTGCCTCTAGAAATGCATGGCTATCTGGATGTGGGATTCTCCCATAGCTTTCTCATGCACAGCTTTTTCGTATAAAAAGGACATGTCCTTGTAAAAGATAAGTTCTGTCCTGCAAGCTGAACTGAATTTGTAATAGATATTCTGACGAACTATAACAGTCGGCAAACTTATTCTTCTGAGAACTACAATAAAACTAAATAATAACAGAATCAGTTATATGAACAGTTATGTAATGGACCACTAAGAAATGGAAGGCTACACTTCTGTTCTCGTTTATGAGCTCTACTGCACGAAACAAGTTCTCCATCATTTTATTATAGGCTGATTAAGTCACTGTGCAGTATCTCAATAGACAATGGTGAAAAGAGGGATCTGGGCTAATTTTAACGTGGGACAATGACTAGAAGTGGAATCCAGAAATAACACGGCATTTTTGTTATGGCTTTTAAATTATTTTTTTCAGTGTGCTTTCATGAATTTTTGGCTGATTCTTTTGGTATCCGCAGGGGATAGTACACCGAATCTCACCTATGTAGTAAGGCATAACAAAATATAAATCTGGGGCTGACTTTGCCCAGCCTATGCAGTTTTGTACTCAGAGGGCCATTTGGAGCGTATCATCTGCTGTCACCGAGTTATACACTCTGTTAAATGCAGATCGCAGCATAACCAGTATAGTTTTCATAATACAGGGGATACCAAAGATTTTTGACCACAGATGTTCTTTAGAGGCCTATAGAATCCATTCTCATACAAATAACTTTCAATACAGTACCTACGAGTGCCACTAAGCAAATATGGTATATAAGCTAGTAAACTATTAAAAATAGCATAGATGTAATCGTTTATCCTATGTGTATGCGTTATATATATATACATATATATGAATATATGTGTCCAAACACCTATACATGATCTTCCTGCTCTTTTTTCCACAGCTCTCGTGAAGTTCCATATTTTAAATACACTTCAGTGCTCTGAAGCCATCACAGGTGGAGCAGTCTATGAAACCTTGGAAGGAAATACAGTTGAAGTTGGTTGTGATGGTGAAAGTCTGACTGTGAACGGAGTGAAGATGGTGAAACGCAAAGATATTGTGACAAGCAATGGTGTTATCCACCTCATTGATCAAGTTCTAATTCCTGATTCTGGTCAGTGATGTGTATGAAAAACTTCTTACTATGAAGATGTTGTATCTGCTCTTACCTAGATTACCTCAGACGTATTCTTATGGATAAGCCTGGAGAATCCAAATCAAGAAAATGAATAAACTCTAAGTTAAAATACCTTTTCTTATTCCTTTATTTGCAGCCAAGCAAGTCATTGAGCTTGGAGGTGCCCAGCAGACTACTTTTACAGACCTGGTGGCACAGCTAGGACTGGCATCTTCTCTAAGACCAGAAGGCCAATACACTCTTCTGGCACCTCTGAATGGTGCTTTCTCAGGTTAGTAGCCTTAAAAGATTATGCTCTGAATGTCAAAATAAACAAGAATATATGCTACCCTTACAGTTTTCCAAATAAGACCAAGTACTTGTGCGAAGTCTTAACAAAAGAGAGCCATAAAGAAAAAGAGATACTTTATCCTTTTAAATATATACCATGCAGAAAGACAAAACAAGCCTGACCATCAGGTTGCACAGCTTGTTGTTAGTGGTATCATTTGTTAATGGAAATAATATCACTAAAATAAGATACAAAATATGCACAGGCAGATTGTGGGAAGTGAAAGGTATTAATGAACTGCCAGTTCCCTTAATCTTTGCATTACTTGCATTACATTCACTACTTATTCTCAAAAAAATTATACAAGAAGGTTGGTATTTTACAGTACATTAAAGCACAGAGAAAATGATACAAATATCCCATGAAACAGATGTTTGCATATTTGCAGAAGTGACCACAAGGGCATCCTACCCCTCCCCCACAAATTCAAGAGTTAACTCACCACCACAGAAGAAAATTTGGAGAGGTTTTAAGGTGCACATGCAGAAAGGGAAAGATGTAACAAGAACTTCAGCAGTAATTCAGAAGATGAAGCATGCCCAAATATAAATCATCTGCCGTATTATTTATAGTGATTAATCAGGGTTATGTCAAAAGTTCATGTCTGAATTTAAGGAATGGCAATTTGCAGAAGCTACTTAACAACTCATTTTCTGTATACACAGAGCTGTCCAGCTGTCCAAGCCTTAAATCAAGCATTTCAATGAAAGTTTCAGTATTTCCATGGTTTTTTAATATAGCATCCACAGTTAACCTTATTTGAATGGAAATTCATTATATAAATCATTGTATATTAATATCTAAATGGCTTTGTAGATGACACCTTAAGGATGGATCAACGCCTTCTTAAAAGAATCCTGCAGAATCACATTATAAAAGTGAAAGTTGGACTCAATGAACTGTACAATGGACAAGAGCTGGAGACAATTGGAGGAAAACTGCTTAGAGTCTTTGTGTATCGCACTGTAAGTGAATGGGGCTTTCTAACAATATGTATCCCAACTATGAAAATGAAGAGTCATGAAAGAATAAAAGACAAAGCTGAATGATTTCCCAACATTTACCATTATGACTATGTAGCAAGACTCTTTAAGCTTCGAAGCTAGGAAAAAATGAAAAATCTGATCCTTATCAACGGGAACTTTGTTTTCATGGAAGAGTCTTTGGGAAAATGAAACAGGATTCCAGATTTGGCACTCCATTAATTACAGATTTTTAAAGCTAGTTCTTAGTATTAAACAAGACCATTCTCCAGGGAAACAAAAAAAAAAAGTTTGGAAATATTTACACCATATTAACTTACTCCAGATTTTGCTACTTTTGCTTTCTCAGGCAATACCAGATTTCCTGACAGAAACACACAATTTGACTGTAGGAAATAAATATGAATATTATTTTTACATTTAGGAGCCTGTTGGGAAGTATGCATCCATCTCATTTTTTCAAATGTGTTTAAATGTGTATCATTATGTGAATAGCTACACTAGTTTCTCTTTTAATCAGGCTGTATGTATTGAAAATTCGTGCATGGTCAGAGGAAGCAAAGAAGGAAGGAATGGTTTTATTCACATCTTCAGACAAATCATCAATCCAGCAGAAAAGACATTGCATGAAATGCTGAGAAATGATAAGCGTTTCAGGTAAGTAGCGGTTTTGACAACACTGAGATTTTCCTACGGAGGGTAACTGTATATATAGCACAGCTGCTCTGAGAAATAGTTGTGAACTGTGTGTTGTTGGATTTTGAGGGTGAGGGAGGGCAGGGAAGGGGTTACTACTTCAAAAAAAAAAAAAAATGAGCACAGAGGGCAGAAATAAGAAAAACTGCTCTCTTCCAGCTGTATGCTGAAAGGGCGCTTAGACTTTATGTTAGAATGGTTGTTTACGGCACATGAGTCAGTAAGACACCAGAAAGAGAGGAGCAGGAGGACAAAAGAGATTGCATGATACATCCAGAGCTATAAAAGCAGTGGAGTCTGGAGGAGTCTGGAGGTTTAATTAACAAGTAGTACTATTCCACATAGGTGCAGCATGTTCGTGTACACTTCCAGTACATATTTCTGTCCCCTTCTTGCAAGTATCTCATTACTCAGAGGGCAACTGCCCTTGGCATTCTCCTTTCATCCCTTTGATATCTGGGGATTTTATTTGATGAATTCTGGTCTGGTCCAGGCTGCCAATATATTTGTTTTTTCCCCTCAAATCTTTCCTTAGTCTGCTACTCTTAAGACTGCTTTTTTTTTCTTTTCTTCTTTCTTTTATTATTATTATTTTCCTTCTCCACCCTCTCTATTTCTGGGAAACAGAGAGCGTTTGACGATTGATGCACTATCAGAAAACATGAGGGAATGAAGTGTGTGGACCCAAGTGTAGTTACTACACTTCAACAGAACATATTTGTGTTTTGTCGATTTTTTGTAAACAGTGTTTTCCTCAGTCTGGTGAAAGCTGCAGATTTAGATGATGTTCTCTCACGGCCTGGACAATGGACTCTGTTTGTTCCAACTAACGATGCCTTTAAAGGTTTGACTGATGACGATAAGGATATATTGATAAGTAAGTAACATAACAAAACTGGAAATGTAAGCAAAGGTAAAATGGATGGGAAAGGTGGCTAGTGCATTTCTTATAAAAAAGATGTCTGATAAAGCAGTTTACTTTTTGCATAGAGCAGGTCACAGGACTTTCCTAAATGAATTCCTTCTTGGGGGATAGAGAAAATATGTTTTTGGAAAAAAGCATCCAACTTGAATGTATATTTAACTTTCAGTCCTTGATACATTATTCCACGGTGTAATTACCTTCCAGGTTAAAATCTGCATTCATTTAACTAGCTTCAACTTTTCATGATTCAATCTCACTATAGATTTTTTTAAAATGAAAAGTCTCTTCTAGCATGTCTCTTTTCTAGTTGTAACCAATGCATTAAAAGATATGTAGTATTGACTCTCCTGTCTTTCCTTTCTCTTCTCTGCCTCCACCCAGCAATTTCTGATATCACCTGTGCTCTACAAGTTAAATATTGAATATTTATTGCTAAAGGCCAATTTATGTCATTTCTTTCCATCTTACACTTTTAAACTTTGGAATTATATAGATTTTTTTGACAAGATTTAAAAGTAGTTTCTTTAACATCACGTTTTATTTCCATAAGAGAAGAAATGCACAGTGAATATTTCAAATCTCCTGCAGAATTTCCCACTAGAGTGGTAGACTGTGGACACAGCACTATAAATATTTTTAGTTTATTTGAGAGTAATGTGAATCTGGCCCGTCCATAAGTGTAGGAGGAGTGGTTGCCTTGAATCCCACATCCAGAAGGTCAGTCACATTTTCATTTCCTGCACTTATCAATCAAAGTTCAAAGACATGAAGCCAAATCCCATGAATTCTTAATGGCTTTAAAGAATCCAGCTCAGAGCATTCATCAGCAACCCCAGCTCTACACAACATTTAACTTACTAATGAAGCAATGTGAATTTGAATTATCTCTTCAGCAGTTTAAAGTTATGATAGTGATCTAAATTACCTTCTAGTGTGGTACGTCTCCAGTGACTAACACTAAATTAACAAATAGCCTAAATGACTAACATTAGATAGCTATAAAATGAAATGAAGCTTGTCTCAAGTCTATGAACTGAAGCAATTGGATAAATGGTATTTGTTCTGGTTTTATTGGACTATATAGTTATTTTATTAAAGAAGATCGAGTTTGTCAGGCCTATTATTTTTGTCTTGAATTCACAACTTGACATTGTACTCAAGGCCCGTGACATTTTGGACTATTTCTGTAGTTAAGAAATAATTATATTTGCAATTCTGCTTTTCAAGGGGCTTTATGTACTATCTTTTCCTATCATTGTGACTCAGATTCTGCTTACTTTCTTTGGCAAATGGGATTCTAAATTACTCTCATTATTTTTTTGCAGCAGAATGTCCATTTTTTTGTGTCAGATTACTTTCTGGAATTCTGTCTTGACTTTCTTTAAAGACGTAATGTTGTTTTCTCCATAAAAATTAAACCTTAAAATATGTAGTATTTTTATGGGATACAAGGAAATATTTTGTTTAACTATAAGAAAGACACAAAACAAAGATTATTTTAATCAGTAACCATTGTGGCATAGAACAAAGGTAATCATATAGTTTGTTAAAAAAGCTTTTGAATGGCCATGTTTAGGCTTTGTATGTAACGACGCTACCTATGAATGGTATAGTCACAAAATCAGAGCTAATTTTAGTAGGAAGAAGAAGAACATTTAATTTCATTTCAGTAGTAAAATGAATTGCAATAATATCAGTGATCAAAATAAAAAGCAGAAAAAGGAAAATGTTCACTTAAAGAGACACCAGGAAAAAATTATAACTAGACAATATTTCCATCGCAGTTTCATCAAGCCTGAAAATCCTAATAACATTAAAGTATAATGCTAATATAAAACTTGTAATATTCCATGTAATGGCAAGCAGATGTGTTTTAAAACTGCTTTGCTTAGTACCCTGTCTCATTGGGAGGTTGTGGGTATTCCTACAGCCCATCCTATGACTTTGAACCTCCATGGACCCAGAGCGCCAGAGCGCCCTGTCAGGACACTAACGTGAGCTCTACAATCCATTTCCTTTTTAAGACTATCGTGAAACTGTTGGGTTTCTTTTTCCTTTCTTCCCAAATAGGAATGTCAAATTTGAAATATGGAAATCATCCCTAGAATAGGGTTTTCCCCCGTTTCTCAACTTCTCCAAACTGCATCAAAACCAGCGCTCCAAATGATTCCTTCTTTTCTGCCTGGAGTAAATAGCAACTTTCTCCTGCCCCAGATGGGAAAAGATGTGCATATATGGAGTTGCGAGTTATCCCCAGTCATCTCAGAAGGGTGTTGCCATAAGAGAATAATTATGTTAATTGTTAGCTATGGTTCCCTTCAATTGCAACAGTGTTAAGGCTGGAGTTTATCTAAGAGCTTGGTGAAATTTGACATTGCTGGCTGCCTAGTGGTCCTGAAATTATTGTGTTTGCAAATAATTTTTGGAGCATATTTAAGAAAAGGGCAAAAAATTCTAATTAGAGGTGCAAGGAAATAAGACAAAACAACACAGAAAAATAGGAAAGCTGGCTGCCTTTCTGTTCTTTTGTATAGTTCTCATAGTATCTTTATGATTAAGTTCTGAGTGCCTTTTTGTCATATGGTTGGGTTTTTTTCCCTTTATCATCGTTTTAACAGATTAAAATTGTATGCGTTCATGGTAGTTTCATTCATACTATGCTTAATTCTCTCTCAAGCCTGTGTGAATCCTTAGAATTTCCAGAAGGAACTATCCATTACCATTTAATTTTTGTCCTACTTTTATTTTCTTTTCTTTTTAAATAGGAGACAAAAATGCTCTCAGGAATATTCTTCTTTACCACTTGACACAAGGAGTTTTTATTGGAAGTGGCTTTGAGCCTGGTGTGACAAACATTCTTAAAACCATCCAAGGAGGGAAAATCTACTTGAAAACAGTTAAGTACTGAAAAAGTCTCCCTGATACAGCCTTCTAACAGGGATTTTACATTCTGTATCTATCCACATTACAAAATGAGCTGCATCTCTCTGAACATTATATTAGGGTTTGAGGATGTTTTTTAATGTCCCTGACAACTTGTATTCTCTTTTCATCCTTTACCAGGTGAATGATACTCTTCTGGTTAATGAACTGAAATCAAAAGAATCTGATCTCATGGCAACCAATGGTGTCATTCATGTTATTGATAAACTCCTATATCCAGCAGGTAAGTGTTAGTTCATGGAATTTATAGATATTCTTCTGAATCTAGTTACATGTTATGTAGGTTCAATAACTTAAAGTTAATTCCTTGAAAGAGACAATTCCTATGTGGGATTAAGAAACAAAATTTACCTCACTATTCATTTTGTGCAAGAACCTTGTTTGAAACCATGGCAACTCTGAAATTCTGTGAGAGTCAACTGTATAGAAGACCAGATGTCATAGGCTATCTTTTCCACTAATATGGAAGAATGTATATGTACAAGTACACACTTGTGTGAGTGTTTGAGAGTGATCACGCCTGCCGATCCCTTTAAGTGAAAGTAAAATGAACACAGATGTATGTTTCCTCTTACATGCATATTTCTTTTGACAGATCTGCCTGTTGGAAATGATCAGTTGCTCACAATCCTGAAGAAATTGATTAAGTACATTCAAATAAAGGTACTATTTAAATAATGATCACTTTATCTTTTCAGTAGGATCTGTGAAACCATGTATGTTATAATTCATCAGTGATTCTCTGGTCCCTCTGTTCCTTCAGCAGACAACACATTCAGTAGCTCCCAGTTACCCAAATATGATAAAAATTGAATATAATAAAGAATGATACACTGCACTCATTACTTAGAATTTATGTTTTTCAACACCACATAATAGTAGAATGTTTGCATTTGGATAACTCAGATGTGAACTGGCCCAAATCTGCTCTTTGGTTCAGGGACAATTTATCACTCTAGCAAAATAAATCACTTTTAAATCATTGAGGCAATCCTTCTTGGAAAGGAATATTGAGTGGACAAACTGCTATGTCATTGGACCCACCAGCCTCAATAGCCTGTGCAGAAAAATAGGCATCCTTATCTATCTCATTCTCTCTCATCAATGAATGAGAGGACCTAGGCAAATATGATAGCCTAACTTATAGATCAATGAAGCAGTGAATCCTACCCATACTCATTAGGAAACTAGAAGGCAAGCGCTCTTTCTTTTAAATTTTAAAATCCCTTTTCTGTATTTATAGTTTGTTCGTGACAGTACCTTCAAAGAGATTCCACTGACGTTTTACAGTAAGTTCATTTTAAATACTTCCAGATGGGCTTGAAATTGCTTTTTAAATGTTGCCAATTCCAGTCCTGAATTGTAGATCTCTCTCTCAATCAAAAAGAAAGCAATTTCTGGGAAAATAAGATGTGCCAATGAAGCACGGGAAGAGAAAGACTCAAAGTAGAATGTTTCTGGCTGTTGTGCTACTGTATGTATTTTTTTCGCTTTCCAGATGTGTGACAGGAAAGTAACCCTGAAGCTGTTCGAACTATTTGGGGTAGGCAAGATACATATGGAAAAGATTGTTTTTCAGTTTTTAGCCAAGTTTCAGTGCTTGGTGCATAGCAGAGTTCTACTGCCTGCCTCTCCAAGACATAGTATTTTACTGTACTGACTCTCCAAGATGTAGCACTGACCAAACTCTGCACTGAGATACTTTCTTTTTCAGAAATGCTTCCAGAGGGAGAGATTATACCTGTTCCACCTGTTTCCCGTACATGCAAATATGAAGCTTGTATGGCAGGCAGTTGTTCTCACCATTTTCTTTTTTGGGATTAAATGCAAAAAAGGAACCTTTTTTCTTTTTTTTTT